>NC_060173.1:16142361-16512361 GCF_021184085.1 Oncorhynchus gorbuscha
TGAAATCCAGCCCAGTCACGGACCAGGATGTCTTGCTCCCAGGCAGATTAAATAACTTTTTGCCCGCTTTGAGGACAATACAGTGCCACTGACACGGCCTGCAACGGAAACATGCGGTCTCTCCTTCACTGCAGCTGAGGTGAGTAAGACATTTAAACGTGTTAACCCTCGCAAGGCTGCAGGCCCAGACGGCATCCCCAGCCGCGCCCTCAGAGCATGCGCAGACCAGCTGGCCGGTGTGTTTACGGACATATTCAATCAATCCCTATACCAGTCTGCTGTTCCCACATGCTTCAAGAGGGCCACCATTGTTCCTGTTCCCAAGAAAGCTAAGGTAACTGAGCTAAACGACTACCGCCCCGTAGCACTCACTTCCGTCATCATGAAGTGCTTTGAGAGACTAGTCAAGGACCATATCACCTCCACCCTACCTGACACCCTAGACCCACTCCAATTTGCTTACCGCCCAAATAGGTCCACAGACGATGCAATCTCAACCACACTGCACACTGCCCTAACCCACCTGGACAAGAGGAATACCTATGTGAGAATGCTGTTCATCGACTACAGCTCGGCATTCAACACCATAGTACCCTCCAAGCTCGTCATCAAGCTCGAGACCCTGGGTCTCGACCCCGCCCTGTGCAACTGGGTACTGGACTTCCTGACGGGCCGCCCCCAGGTGGTGAGGGTAGGCAACAACATCTCCTCCCCGCTGATCCTCAACACGGGGCCCCACAAGGGTGCGTTCTGAGCCCTCTCCTGTACTCCCTGTTCACCCACGACTGCGTGGCCACGCACGCCTCCAACTCAATCATCAAGTTTTCGGACGACACAACAGTGGTAGGCTTGATTACCAACAACGACGAGACGGCCTACAGGGAGGAGGTGAGGGCCCTCGGAGTGTGGTGTCAGGAAAATAACCTCACACTCAACGTCAACAAAACTAAGGAGATGATTGTGGACTTCAGGAAACAGCAGAGGGAACACCCCCTATCCACATCGATGGAACAGTAGTGGAGAGGGTAGCTAGTTTTAAGTTCCTCGGCATACACATCACAGACAAACTGAATTGGTCCACTCACACTGACAGCGTCGTGAAGAAGAAGGCGCAGCAGCGCCTATTCAACCTCAGGAGGCTGAAGAAATTCGGCTTGTCACCAAAAGCACTCACAAACTTCTACAGATGCACAATCGAGAGCATCCTGGCGGGCTGTATCACCGCCTGGTACGGCAACTGCTCCGCCCTCAACCGTAAGGCTCTCCAGAGGGTAGTGAGGACTGCACAACGCATCACCGGGGGCAAACTACCTGCCCTCCAGGACACCTACACCACCCGTTGTTACAGGAAGGCCATAAAGATCATCAAGGACATCAACCACCCGAACCACTGCCTGTTCACCCCGCTATCATCCAGAAGGCGAGGTCAGTACAGGTGCATCAAAGCTGGGACCGAGAGACTGAAAAACAGCTTCTATCTCAAGGCCATCAGACTGTTAAACAGCCACCACTAACACTGAGTGGCTGCTGCCAACACACTGTCATTGACACTGACCCAACTCCAGCCATTTTAATAATGGGAATTGATGGGAAATGATGTAAATATATCACTAGCCACTTTAAACAATGCTACCTTATATAATGTTACTTACCCTACATTATTCATCTCATATGCATATGTATATACTGTACTCTACATCATCGACTGCATCCTTATGTAACACATGTATCACTAGCCACTTTAACTATGCCACTTTGTTTACTTTGTCTACACACTCATCTCATATGTATATACTGTACTCGATACCATCTACTGTATGCTGCTCTGTACCATCACTCATTCATATATCCTTATGTACATGTTCCTTATCCCCTTACAAGGTGTATAAGACAGTAGTTTTGGAATTGTTAGTTAGATTACTTGTTGGTTATCACTGCATTGTCGGAACTAGAAGCACAAGCATTTCGCTACACTCGCATTAACATCTGCTAACCATGTGTATGTGACAAATAAAATTTGATTTGATTTGATTTGATGATTTGATTTGTGGGCTATACTCAGCCTTGTCTCAGGATGGTAAGTTGGTGGTTGAAGATGTCCCTCTAGTGGTGTGGGGGCTGTGCTTTGGCAAAGTGAGTGGGGTTATATCCTCCCTGTTTGGCCCTGTCCGGGGGTGTCCTCGGATGGGGCCACAGTGTCTCCTGACCCCTCCTGTCTCAGCCTCCAGTATTTATGCTGCAGTAGTTTGTGTCGGGGGGCTAGGGTCAGTTTGTTATATCTGGAGTACTTCTCCTGTCCTATTCGGTGTCCTGTGTGAATCTAAGTGTGCGTTCTCTAATTCTCTCCTTCTCTCTTTCTTTCTCTCGCTCGGAGGACCTGAGCCCTAGGACCATGCCCCAGGACTACCTGACATGATGACTCCTTGCTGTCCCCAGTCCACCTGGCCGTGCTGCTGCTCCAGTTTCAACTGACCTGAGCCCTAGGACCATGCCCCAGGACTACCTGACATGATGACTCCTTGCTGTCCCCAGTCCACCTGGCCGTGCTGCTGCTCCAGTTTCAACTGTTGTGCCTTATTATTATTGGACCATGCTGGTCATTTATGAACAGGGAGTTTTTCCTAGCCACCGTGCTTCTACACCTGCATTGCTTGCTGTTTGGAGTTTTAGGCTGGGTTTCTGTACAGCACTTTGAGATATCAGCTGATGTACGAAGGGCTATATAAATACATTTGATTTGATCCATCCACATACAGTAACCTTGTCACCCATAATGTAAAGCCTCATCTGTTCACATAACCTCATTCCTCCACATACAGTAACATTGTCATCCATAATGCTGAATACAAGTGTGTGTGTGTGTGTGTGTGTGTGTGTGTGTGTGTGTGTGTGTGTGTGTGTGTGTGTGTGTGTGTGTGTGTGTGTGTGTGTGTGTGTGTGTGTGTGTGTGTGTGTGTGTGTGTGTGTGTGTGTGTGTGTGTGTGTGTGTGTGTGTGTGTGATCCAGACTCACCCTCAGGGCTTCTATGACCAGGTCCCGGGCCTCCAGCTCCCCCTCCATGATGCTGAGCAGGGTCAGGAGCTCCGGCTTGCTCAGATTATCCATGTTAAACTCACATTTCTACAACACACACACACAAATAAATACATCTTACTTATCACATATTAACAGTGAGACATGTATTGAAAAGTTTATTTTTAAATGTAATTGGAACACACATTTTTATACAATATTATACTCTCTTCTTAGAAAACACTCATAAATATGCATGTTTGT
The DNA here is from genome assembly GCF_021184085.1 of Oncorhynchus gorbuscha. NCBI lineage: Eukaryota > Metazoa > Chordata > Actinopteri > Salmoniformes > Salmonidae > Oncorhynchus > Oncorhynchus gorbuscha. The sequence continues at coordinate 16,145,638 of NC_060173.1, forward strand.
AATCAAGTCCAAGGGAAATGACAAATGTTTTGGCAAAGAGGGACATGAAACTTCAGAGCACCAACTTACTGAAAACTGCATCAACAGCAACAAAACAGTAGAGTTAGAAATGTGCATGATGACTAACAACACTCCTCAGATGGATCTCATTAAGGTTTGTTATAATGAAGCTGAATGTCTGGCTGTACATTGAGGCCATTAAGGTCAAACTACATTTAGCCACATCATTAAAAGCTGATTTGGCCATTTGGACCCACAGGGACAACGGACAGATGCATTGGGATGGAGGATAGAGGTAATTGTGAGTGACCAGACCACTTTCTGCTTTTGCATCATCAATCAATTAAAAGCTTTTCCAACCTCTCTGAGAAATGGCTGGCTATACATTCCTGGATTTACCGGTAGAGTTTTTGGCGAGGAGAGAGAACATTGGAACGGTGGCTGCTTCTGGTTCGTCTACATTCCATGATAGAGACGACACTATCAAACTGACTGACAGATGACGACTCGTTGTTCTGATTGAATAAGACTAACTTGTCTGTCATCCTCCTTCCACAACTTAAGATGATATTGGGAGCTTAACTAAATTCATATAGGTGTACAATGAAAATGATGCAACCTCACAGGCTGAGAGGTGCACTGAGATAAGATCGGAGGTGATAAAGTTACTTGGCAAGAACATCTGCAGAGAAACCCTCTCTTATAGCACTAGATACAGGGGTGGGCAACTCCAGTCCTCTGATTGGTGTCACAGTTTTGCCCCAGCTAACACACCTGACTCCAATAATCACCTAATCATGCTCTTCAGTTTAGAATGCAATTTGATTAATCAGCTGTGTTTGTTAGGGGATGGAGAAAGAAGAACATCCAATTCCATTTTTCATTCTAATTTCCTTCAGCTGAGCTTTTGTTTTTGCACAGCTATTTGTTCAATAAACCAATAAACAAAAATAAAATCTGGAGAGGGAGGGAGAGACGAGCTCCTAGCCTCTAGTCACAAGCGCTCTATTTTATCTCTGCTAAGGCAGATGCGTTCGTACCTGTTCAATTTGGTGACATTCAATCACCCTGCCACAGATACGTGATTGTCTATCATAATTCTGAATCCCTGCCAATGTTTCTCCATGTTCATCATCGATCCAGCAGCCTCCTTCATAAAGATCCATTAAATCACAGACAGAATATATAACCTATGAAACCAGCCTGGTCTTTCAGCAGGCTGCTGGAGTTCAAAGTGTTCCTAAATACTAGGCGTCCCAATACTGTGTCTGGATAACAAGACATCGTAGGACTCTAATGGCTTGAGATTAGAGGTCGACCGAATAATCTGAATGGCCGATTAATTAGGGCCGATTTCAAGTTTTCATAACAATCGGTAATCGGTATTTTTGGACACCGATTTGCCAATTTTTAAATATATATTTTTTAAATGTTATATTGCTTTTTGTTTTTTTACACCTTTATTTAAGTAGGCAAATCAGTTAAGAACACATTCTTATTTTCAATGACGGTGTCACGACTTCCGCCGAGGTTGGCTCTCCTGCCCGTTCGGGCTGTGCTCGGCGGTCGTCATCACCGTCCTATTAGCCACTACCGATCCCTTTTCGGTTATCTGTTGGTTTTGTCTGATTGTTTTCACCTGTGTGTTAGTTTATTAGTATCTGTATATAATGTAGGTTGTCCCTCCCTTGTTTTGTGCGGGATTGTTTGTTTTTGTCATTTCGTTTCGGCTGTCGGTGTTTTTGTATCCGGTTTGTCTGTTTATTCCTGTTTTGGATATTTTTCACCCTGTTTGTATTTTGGGTTGTCCGTGTTTATTGTTGTTCACCGGAGAATAAACCTCTATTCATTATTTGCTCTCTGCACCTGATTCCACCCACCTTGACTAGTCGTGACAGATGGCCTAAGAACAATGGGTTAACTGCCTTGTTCAGGGGCAGATCGACAGATTTTTACCTTGTCAGCTCGGGGATTCATTTTTGCAACCTGGTTACTAGTCCAACGCTGTAACCACCTGCCTTACATTGCACTCCACGAGGAGCCTGCTTGGCAGACTGACTACCTGTTATTATTATTCGACCATGCTGGTCATCTATGAACATTTGAACATCTTGGCCATGTTCTGTTATAATCTCCACCCGGCACAGCCAGAAGAGGACTGGCCACCCCACATAGTCTGGTTCCTCTCTAGGTTTCTTCCTAGGTTTTGGCCTTTCTAGGGAGTTTTTCCTAGCCACCGTGCTTCTACACCTGCATTGCTTGCTGTTTGGGGTTTTAGGCTGGGTTTCTGTACAGCACTTTGAGATATCAGCTGATGTACGAAGGGCTATATAAATACATTTGATTTGATTTGATTTACGCGAGGGCAGCAAGAAGCGAAGGTAAGTTGCTAGCTAGCATTAAACTTATCTTAGAAAAAACAATCAATCTTAACATAATCACAGGTTATCTACACATGGTTGATGATATTACTAGTTTATCTAGAGTGTCCTGCGTTTCATATAATCGATGCGGTGCCTATTAATTTCTCATTGAATCACAGCCTACTTCGCCAAACGGGTGATGATTTGCGAAAAACGGGTGAGCGCATTTGCGAAAAAAGCACTGTCGTTGCACCAATGTACCTAACCATAAACATCAATGCCTTTCTTTAAAATCAATACACGAGTATATATTTTGAAACTTGCATATTTAGTTAATATTGCCTGCTAACATGAATTTCTTATAATTAGGGAAATTGTGTCACTCCTCTTGCGTTCCGTGCAAGTGTGAAGTCCATTTATTCCTAACAAAGGCCGTAATGAATTTGCCAGAATTGTACATAATTATGACATAACATTGAAGGTGGTACAATGTAATAGCAATATTTAGTCTTAGGGATGCCATCCGTTAGATAAAATACGGAACGGTTCAGTATTTCACTGAAAGAATAAACGTTTTGTTTTCGAATTGAGAGTTTCCGGAATCGACCATTTTACATTTACATTACATTTAAGTCATTTAGCAGACGCTCTTATCCAGAGCGACTTACAAATTGGTGCATTCACCTTATAATGGCCAAAGGCTCATATTTCTGTGTGTTATGTTATAATTAAGTCTATGATTTGACAGAGCAGTCTGACTGAGCGATGGTAGGCACCAGCAGGCTCGTAATCATTCATTCAAACAGCACTTTCGTGCGTTTTGCCAGCAGCTCTTCCCTGTGCTTCAAGCATTGCGCTGTTTATGACTTCAAGTTACAGTAAGATTGAAGCCCTTAGAAAGTATGGCAAGGGTAGCGGGCGGCAGGGTAGCCTAGTGGTTAGAGCGTTGGACTAGTAACCGAAAGGTTGCAAGTTCGAATCCACGAGCAGAGAAGGTACAAATCTGTCTTTCTGGCCCTGATAGGCCGTCAATGAAAATAAGAATTTGTTCTTAACTGACTTGCCTAGTAAAGGTAAAAAAAGAAAATAAAAAAAATCTATTTCCTTCAGAACAGCCCCAACCAAGCTAGGATGGGGTTAAAAGTGAAGAATCCAGCAATTGATTCACTCTGTTTCAAGCTTTCAAATGAATTCCCAACCCCTACGCAGCATTCTCCCCATGCTGTGCTGCTGCCAGTGAGCCATTTGGAGAATTTGAAGGCTTGCATGACACTATCCCAACCAAAGCCTGTATGTGATGCTGTCATGTGGGCCCCCGGTCTTCATCAATGTACTCGTTTGGCATTTCTCATTTCTGCACAGTGAGCAGGTGAGGGAAGCTACGGCTAATTTGTTCCAAAAGTGAGTTAAGTTCCTAATGGTAGCCTATTCCCTATATAGTGCACTACTTTTGACCAGAGCCCTAGTAGTTCACTACATAAGGAATAGGAGGTCATTTGGGAAGCAGACATGGTGTGCTGTGCTGCCTGCAAAGGGCAGGAGCCTGGCTAGTATTCAGCTCCTCACTGTATTGGAGTTAATCAGGACTATGTCACTTCCCATTGGGACACACAGAAGAGGACAAGACTGATGACCAGCTTCAAGCTTTAAGGCCTCGTGTTTTTGTTACATTAAAAAATGTTACTGCATAAGCTTAGAAACTAGGGCTGTGATGATACCAGTATCACTGACCAGTGTGGCCCTACCACCACCATTCATCAACCTCTGACCCCTCACTAAACCAAGTGAACCGGTCCTCAAGGGCCCATCAGAAAATAAACTCCCTGACCAAGGGCCAACAAAAGAGGGTGTTGCAGGCAGGACTCTATAATGCGACTAAATATTTTGCTGTGCCACCAGGAGATGTACTTTGGGAGCACAATGAGCCTAGAAAAAATTATTCCAGATAATAATTGTTGTAATCATAAGGCTTCGCTGTACCATTGTTTCCGAGTCTCTAGAGAAAAACAAGAGTGCATATTCGTTAGCATCATGGTTGCACCATTACTACAGAGAAAACGGCTTGCTTCTAGCCCAAACAGGTCAAATGATCTGACCCATATTACTGGAGAGGACGGATGGTTGGTTGATGTGCTGTCCTCGAGGCACCTGTTCAGCTGAATGCTAAGTGTAAACTAGCCTCCGGGCCGTAAAAGCAAGGGAAGGAGTGCAGTGTGCACTGAACACGCTCAGTAGAGCTGGGTTGGCGGGCTGGCTTGGCTGACACTGACACGGTACTCTGAGCTATGCCAGCTGAATCACTGAAATTAAGACCAATTTAGAAACGTCTCCGGTGTACATACCCCCCCCCTCTCCTTCTCTCACTGCTCTATCTCTGGCCTCCTTCCTTCCATCTCTCTCTTGCTTTCATTCTGCCCCCTTCCATTACTTTCTTACTTTCTCTTGCTTTTCTTGCCTTCTGAGTCATTCCATGTCATATCAACAAGCCATGAGACCCACCATCTCAGATGGTTCTGAAATCGTTTCTGTAGTTGGAAACAGGTAAGATTGGCATTCCTGAAACATCATTTTGTTTAAATTTAAGCTAATTAATTACACTCAAATTGACCATTTTAATTTATAGGATTCAGATCCTATTCAATAAATATATTACCCAACATCAGATGTGTACCAAACATCTTCCTACCAAAGAGTAAGACATTTTTTGTCAAAAACCACCAACGGACCCTCCACACCCCACGCCAATCCCACCCCAACCACCAGTATACAGTATCAGCTCTCTATGTTTGACATAGAGTATAAAATAAAGCTGTGACTTGGAGTATTGCTTCTTCATACTATGTAATATATTCCCTGTGAATCTGGTGATGTTTTTTTTGCCCTGTTCAGAGATTCGTCATTGAAGTTACCATAAAGAAGTGTGGAAGTACCCGATTTTGACCAATGGATGCCCCTGTTCCTGCTATACCATCACACTCTATTATCCATTTTAGTGTGCTACTTTGGGTAGAAAAGCAATAGATTTTGCTCATGATGAAAATAAACTGTGTGGTCATCCTCACAACTCAAGTCAGTCCTCCATGAAAGCAATTCACTTTGTCCGTCTCTTAGCAACCTAATACTTCAACCCAACTCCCGTTGAATGGTCCAACAGTGGCGGCTCACTGAGAGGGCGATCACTTTGACTTTTCCTACAAGCCCAAAACGTTGATGGAGAAATGGGCTAGGGACTACCCTAACAAAACAATACATTGCATGGCAGTATTGTGTTTTTCAACAAAAATATATATCATGAATCAGCTATATCAGCTATACAGTATATATTATGATATTTACCATTAAACCCAACCCAATACCATTACCATTGTAAAACACTATACAGTGTGTGTTGGGACTTTTACCATTAAAGACCATCACATGGAAACCATTAACTGCTGTAGCCCAATGGTTTGCTTGTCCACCAGGAATAGTGTAACAGTAACTAATCCAGACCTTTTATGATGGGAAAAAACATACACAAAGGGGACGTTTCTTGGACACAGATTAAAGGAAACTGTCGAATATTTTTCAACTTCATATTCATTATCTCCAACGCAACTCCAACGTCAACATCAACATAAACAACATAAACATTTTTAAAAAGTCCTCTCACTGTCAACTGCATTTATTTTCAGCAAACTTAACATGTGTAAATATTTAAATGAACATAACAAGATTAAACAACTGAGACCTAAACTGAACAAGTTCCACAGACATGTGACTAACAGAAAAGAAATAATGTGTCCCTGAAAAAAGGGGGGGGTCAAAATCAAAAGTAATAGTTAGTATCTGGTGTGGCCACCAGCTGCATTAAGTACTGTAGTGCATCTCCTCGTGGACTGCACCAGATTTGCCGGTTCTTGTTGTGAGATGTTACCCCACTCTTCCACCAAGGCACCTGCAAGTTCCCGGACATTTCTGGGGGGAATGGCCCTAGCCCCCACCAGCCCCCAACAGGTCACAGACATGCTCAATGGGATTGAGATCTGGGCTCTTCGCTGGCCATGTCAGAACCCTAACCCTAACCCTCTTTAGTGTCCTAAGTTTTCATAACTGTGACCTTAGTTGCCTACCGTCTGTAAGCTGTTAGTGTCTTAACGACCGTTCCACAGGTGCATGTTCATTCATTGTTTATGGTTCATTGAACAAGCATGGGAAATAGTGTTAAACCCCTTTACAATGAAGATCTCTGAAGTTATTTGGATTTTTACGAATTATCTTTGAAAGACAGGGTCCTGAAAAAGGGACGTTTCTTTTTTTTGGAGTTTATGTGAAAATTGCACGTTTCTGTGTTAGATAGAGGAACATACGTATTTCTAATGAAATCATCGGTGTACATCATGTGATTTAAACTAATTATGAGTAGGCAATGCCTACTAATTGCATACTAATTGTCTATTAATTTGAATTGTGAAGACTTGAATTGTGAGGGCGATCACACAATTTACTTTCATCATGTGCCAAATGTATTGGTTTTCGACCCAAAGCTGCAAAGGAAATGTTGCACTCTTGAGTGCTAATGTTTGGAGGATATATTGGCATGCGTGTTGTTAGAGGGCTGGCAAACTGTGCCAATATATCCTCTAAACACCGGCTTCGAGGGCATTATCACTTTTATACAACGGGTTACCAACATATTCAAATAATGATTGACATATTTTCATTAAATGGACGTATCAATGGACGTGATCCAGTCGTTCAGTCTTTTTGTTCTGTGTCTATGGATGCGACCAAGTGGTTCAGTCTTTTTGTTCTGTATCTATGGACTCAACCAAGTTGTTCAGTCTTTTTGTTCTGTATCTATGGACGCGACCAAGTCATTCAGTCTTTTTGTTCTGTCTATGGACACGACCAAGTCGTTCAGTCTTTTTGTTCTGTATCAATGGACGTGATCCAGTCGTTAGCTCTAAATGTTCCATTGCCATGCTGCCTGTCAAGGTTCTTATCCCTTGCTTGCTAGCCAACTATGCCTAACTTACAGTCACGTCAAAAAGTGTAGCCAGAATAACAGCAAAGTAGCTGCATTTGCATTTGTTAAAGCTTTTTTTAGAGACATTTATTTGGATAGATCCATAACAATGAGCTAATGAGGTGTAATTTTGCCTGGCATAGAAAATGTGCTCACTTGTCAGGACACTGTTGTTCAGAGGAGCTAGCCAACAACACAGCTACAGTAACAAAATCACTTCAAACTCAAATCAAATCTTATTAGTCACGTGCGCCGATTACAACAGTCCTCTGTAGCTCAGTTGGTAGAGCATGGCGCTTGTAACGCCAGGGTAGTGGGTTCGATCCCCGGGACCACCCATACGTAGAATGTATGCACACATGACTGTAAGTCGCTTTGGATAAAAGCGTCTGCTAAATGGCATATATTATTATTATTATTATTAAATGCTTACTTACGAGCCCCCAACCAACAATGAAGTTTTAAAAAATACAGACAAGAATAAGAGATAAAGGTATCAAGTAATTAAAGCGCAGCAGTAAAACAATAATAGCGAGACTATACACAGGAGGGGGGGGGGGTACCGGTACAGAGTCAATGTGCAGGGGTACCAGTACAGAGTCAATGTGCAGGGGTACCGGTACAGAGTCAATGTGCAGGGGTACCGGTACAGAGTCAATGTGCAGGGGTACCGGTACATAGTCAATGTGCAGGGGTACCGGTACAGAGTCAATGTGCAGGGGTACCGGTACAGAGTCAATGTGCAGGGGTACCGGTACAAAGTCAATGTGCAGGGTTACCGGTACAGAGTCAATGTGCAGGGTTACCGGTACAGAGTCAATGTGCAGGGGTACCGGTACAGAGTCAATGTGCAGGGGTACCGGCACAGAGTCAACGTGCAGGGGTACCGGTACAGAGTCAACGTGCAGGGGTACCGGTACAGAGTCAACGTGCAGGGGTACCGGTACAGAGTCAACGTGCAGAGGTACCGGTACAGAGTCAATGTGCAGGGGTACCGGTACAGAGTCAATGTGCAGGGGTACCGGTACAGAGTCAAAGTGCAGGGGTACCGGTACAGAGTCAATGTGCAGGGGTACCGGTACAGAGTCAATGTGCAGGGGTACCGGTACAGAGTCAATGTGCAGGGGTACCGGTACAGAGTCAATGTGCAGGGGTACCGGTACAGAGTCAATGTGCAGGGGTACCGGTACAGAGTCAATGTGCAGGGGTAACGGTACAGAGTCAATGTGCAGGGGTACCGGTACAGAGTCAATGTGCAGGGGTACCGGTACAGAGTCAATGTGCAGGGGTACCGGTACAAAGTCAATGTGCAGGGTTACCGGTACAGAGTCAATGTGCAGGGTTACCTGTACAGAGTCAATGTGCAGGGGTACCGGTACAGAGTCAATGTGCAGGGGTACCGGCACAGAGTCAACGTGCAGGGGTACCGGTACAGAGTCAATGTGCAGGGGTACCGGTACAGAGTCAATGTGCAGGGGTACCGGTACAAAGTCAATGTGCAGGGTTACCTGTACAGAGTCAATGTGCAGGGGTACCGGTACAGAGTCAACGTGCAGGGGTACCGGTACAGAGTCAATGTGCAGGGGTACCGGTACAGAGTCAATGTGCAGGGGTACCGGTACAAAGTCAATGTGCAGGGTTACCTGTACAGAGTCAATGTGCAGGGGTACCGGTACAGAGTCAATGTGCAGGGGTACCGGCACAGAGTCAACGTGCAGGGGTACCGGTACAGAGTCAATGTGCAGGGGTACCGGTACAGAGTCAATGTGCGGGGGTACCGGTACAGAGTCAATGTGCGGGGGTACCGGTACAGAGTCAATGTGCGGGGGTACCGGTACAGAGTCAATGTGCAGGGTTACCGGTACAGAGTCAATGTGCAGGGGTACCGGTACAGAGTCAATGTGCAGGGGTACCGGTACAGAGTCAATGTGCAGGGGTACCGGTACAGAGTCAATGTGCAGGGGTACCGGTACAGAGTCAATGTGCAGGGTACCGTACAGAGTCAATGTGCAGGGGTACCGGTACAGAGTCAATGTGCAGGGGTACCGGTACAAAGTCAATGTGCAGGGTTACCGGTACAGAGTCAATGTGCAGGGTTACCGGTACAGAGTCAATGTGCAGGGGTACCGGTACAGAGTCAATGTGCAGGGGTACCGGCACAGAGTCAACGTGCAGGGGTACCGGTACAGAGTCAACGTGCAGGGGTACCGGTACAGAGTCAACGTGCAGGGGTACCGGTACAGAGTCAACGTGCAGGGGTACCGGTACAGAGTCAACGTGCAGGGGTACCGGTACAGAGTCAACGTGCAGGGGTACCGGTACAGAGTCAACGTGCAGGGGTACCGGTACAGAGTCAACGTGCAGGGGTACCGGTACAGAGTCAACGTGCAGGGGTACCGGTACAGAGTCAACGTGCAGGGGTACCGGTACAGAGTCAATGTGCAGGGGTACCGGTACAGAGTCAACGTGCAGGGGTACCGGTACAGAGTCAATGTGCAGGGGTACCGGTACAGAGTCAATGTGCAGGGGTACCGGTACAGAGTCAATGTGCAGGGGTACCGGTACAGAGTCAATGTGCAGGGGTACCGGTACAGAGTCAATGTGCAGGGGTAACGGTACAGAGTCAATGTGCAGGGGTACCGGTACAGAGTCAATGTGCAGGGGTACCGGTACAGAGTCAATGTGCAGGGGTACCGGTACAAAGTCAATGTGCAGGGTTACCGGTACAGAGTCAATGTGCAGGGTTACCTGTACAGAGTCAATGTGCAGGGGTACCGGTACAGAGTCAATGTGCAGGGGTACCGGCACAGAGTCAACGTGCAGGGGTACCAGTACAGAGTCAATGTGCAGGGGTACCGGTACAGAGTCAATGTGCAGGGGTACCGGTACAGAGTCAATGTGCAGGGGTACCGGTACAAAGTCAATGTGCAGGGTTACCTGTACAGAGTCAATGTGCAGGGGTACCGGTACAGAGTCAATGTGCAGGGGTACCGGCACAGAGTCAACGTGCAGGGGTACCGGTACAGAGTCAATGTGCAGGGGTACCGGTACAGAGTCAATGTGCAGGGGTACCGGTACAGAGTCAATGTGCAGGGGTACCGGTACAGAGTCAATGTGCAGGGGCACCGGTGAGTTGAGGTAATATGTACATGTAGGTAGAGTTATTAAAGTGACTATGCATAGATGATAACAACAGAGAGTAGTAGCGGTGTAAAGAGGGGGGCGGTGCGGAGGGGCAATGCAAATAGGCTGAGTAGCCATTTGAGTAGATGTTCTGGATTCTGTTTAAAAGCGTCTTGGACCAAGACTTGGCGCTCCGGTCCCGCTTCCCGTGCGGTAGCAGAACTGAAAAGCTGGAAAAACTGCAAATTAGCTGCATTTCGTTTGACCTTCTTTCAATAAATATGTTTTTGTATATATCCATTCAAATTATGACAGCTGATTCATGATTTCGACTGGCTGAGAAGCGCTGCGTGTCTGTCTCATCCTGACTCCCGGCAGGTTCATTACTATGGGACAGCAGGAGATTGAATTTGAATATTGAAACAATGTTGTAAATGTCGGAGAGACAGACAGCAAGGTTTATACAAATCTCCGCTGTTGAAAACTAGATGTTAGTCTAAAAGAAATGTGAGATAATGTCAAGATGCTTTTTATAGTGGAGATCGAGTTTATAAAGTACCTGTCTGGGTTGATGAGACAGAGGATTGCACAGTCAGATGGAACAGAGTAAATAGGCATTTTAACATCATAGATTTAGCCGGTGGCAACTAGTGGAATAGACACCGTCTGGAATGCGGTTATAACCAATCAGTATTCAGGATTAGACCCACCCGTTGTATAATATGTAATAAACACAAGAGACCAGCAAAATGGATAAAATGTTGAGGCGGTATAGCAGGAACAACAAATCAAATGTAATTTATTTGTGACATGCTTTGTAAACAACAGGTGTAGACTAACAGTGAAATGCTTACTTGCGGGCCCTTCCCAACAATGCAGAAAAAAAGAGAAATAATATCAAAATAATAACACAAGGAATAAATACACAACGAGAAACGATAACTTGGCTATATACATAGGTACCAGAACAGAGTTGATGTGTAGGAGTACAATTACATCACATAGCACAGAGAAGCAATACTCCAAACCACATCTTCATACTACTTGTGAAACATACAGAACTGATACTGAATACTGGTTGTTAGGGTGGGAATGGCTACTCAGACTACCCCCCCTCCCCCACGCTGCTGCTACTCTCTGTTATTATCTTTGCATAGCCACTTTAATAACTCTCACCCACGTGTAAATAATTACCTAAATTACCTCGACACCGGTGCCCCCACACATTGACACATTGACCCTGTACCGGTGCCACCTGAATATAGCCTCCACATTGACTCTGTACTGGTACCCCCTGTATATAGCCTCCCCATTGACTCTGTACCGGTGCCACCTGAATATAGCCTCCACATTGACTCTGTACCGGTACCCCCTGTATATAGCCTCCACATTGACTCTGTACCGGTGCCACCTGAATATAGCCTCCACATTGACTCTGTACCGGTACCCCTGTATATAGCCTCCACATTGACTCTGTACCGGTACCCCTGTATATAGCCTCCACATTGACTCTGTACCGGTACCCCCTGTATATAGCCTCCACATTGACTCTGTACCGGTGCCACCTGAATATAGCCTCCACATTGACTCTGTACCGGTACCCCCTGTATATAGCCTCCACATTGACTCTGTACTGGTACCCCCTGTATATAGCCTCCACATTGACTCTGTACTGGTACCCCCTGTATATAGCCTCCACATTGACTCTGTACTGGTACCCCCTGTATATAGCCTCCACATTGACTCTGTACTGGTACCCCCTGTATATAGCCTCCACATTGACTCTGTACCGTTACCCCCTGTATATAGCCTCCACATTGACTCTGTACCGGTGCCACCTGAATATAGCCTCCACATTGACTCTGTACCGGTACCCCCTGTATATAGCCTCCACATTGACTCTGTACCGGTGCCACCTGAATATAGCCTCCACATTGACTCTGTACCGGTACCCCCTGTATATAGCCTCCACATTGACTCTGTACCGGTACCCCCTGTATATAGCCTCCACATTGACTCTGTACCGGTGCCACCTGAATATAGCCTCCACATTGACTCTGTACCGGTACCCCTGTATATAGCCTCCACATTGACTCTGTACCGGTGCCACCTGAATATAGCCTCCACATTGACTCTGTACCGGTACCCCTGTATATAGCCTCCACATTGACTCTGTGCCGGTACCCCCTGTATATAGCCTCCACATTGACTCTGTACCGGTACCCCCTGTATATAGCCTCCACATTGACTCTGTACCGGTGCCACCTGAATATAGCCTCCACATTGACTCTGTATCGGTACCCCCTGTATATAGCCTCCACATTGACTCTGTACCGGTACCCCCTGTATATAGCCTCCACATTGACTCTGTACCGGTACCCCCTGTATATAGCCTCCACATTGACTCTGTACCGGTGCCACCTGAATATAGCCTCCACATTGACTCTGTACCGGTGCCACCTGTATATAGCCTCCACATTGACTCTGTACCGGTGCCACCTGAATATAGCCTCCACATTGACTCTGTACCGGTACCCCCTGTATATAGCCTCCACATTGACTCTGTACCGGTGCCACCTGAATATAGCCTCCACATTGACTCTGTACCGGTACCCCCTGTATATAGCCTCCACATTGACTCTGTACCGGTGCCACCTGAATATAGCCTCCACATTGACTCTGTACCGGTGCCACCTGAATATAGCCTCCACATTGACTCTGTACCGGTGCCACCTGTATATAGCCTCCACATTGACTCTGTACCGGTACCCCCTGTATATAGCCTCCACATTGACTCTGTACCGGTGCCACCTGAATATAGCCTCCACATTGACTCTGTACCGGTACCCCCTGTATATAGCCTCCACATTGACTCTGTACTGGTACCCCTGTATATAGCCTCCACATTGACTCTGTACTGGTACCCCCTGTATATAGCCTCCACATTGACTCTGTACTGGTACCCCTGTATATAGCCTCCACATTGACTCTGTACTGGTACCCCTGTATATAGCCTCCACATTGACTCTGTACTGGTACCCCCTGTATATAGCCTCCACATTGACTCTGTACCGGTTCCCCCTGTATATAGCCTCCACATTGACTCTGTACCGGTACCCCCTGTATATAGCCTCCACATTGACTCTGTACTGGTACCCCCTGTATATAGCCTCCACATTGACTCTGTACTGGTTCCCCCTGTATATAGCCTCCACATTGACTCTGTACTGGTACCCCCTGTATATAGCCTCCACATTGACTCTGTACTGGTTCCCCCTGTATTTCACCCTGCTATTGTTATTCACTGCTGCTCTTTAATTATTTGTTTCTCTTATCTCTTACTTTTTAAGGTATTTTCTTAAAACTGCATCGTTGGTTAAGGGCTTGTAAGCATTTCACTGTAAGGTCTACACTTGTTGTATTCGGCGCATGTGACAAATGCAATTTGATGTGATTTTGATTGGTGTGGGGTGTCCGTAGCTGGGTTTAATTTGTTTGTCTTACTCATTGGTAGGAAGAAGTTTGGTCCAAATCGGATGTTGGGTACTATATTTATTGAATATTATCTAAATCCTATACATTAAAATGGCCAATTTGGGGTGCAATCAACACACAAAAAAGAAAGTGCAACTAACAACACAACCGATTTCAGAATAATCTGAGATGGTAGGTGTGGAAACTCCTCTTTCTTGTGCTTTTTGAGGTGGAACGACCCTTTTTCTTCCAACACCACCCACATCTCTTCTCTTCTTCCCATTTCAACAGCTACCTGCCTGTCTCGTTCCCCCCACCCCAAGGGGATCTTCCAGTCAATCATTTCAATAGCCTTTGAGCCTCAAACCCAGAACAGTTATTGTATTAAGAATATACAAATGCTTAAGAAATGGTCAGTTACATATAAACATATATAGAATAGGTGTAGTTCATGGTAAAGTCAAGTGGCTAATGGGAGACTGGCCAGTCCAGTGCCTATTCTGCATGAATTGACTGACTGGTCGATAGACAGCAATGGTCTGACTGAACAGAGCACATGGAACCATCCAAGCATACCACAACCAGGGAAAGGTACCACGGACCCCTCCCGCGGGGCAAACTATTGATTAATATGCACAGAGGGGTAGCAAGCTGCTGCCCTGGCACATATGTATGTTGTAACCTGCCTGTCTGCAAGACGAGGGGCCAGTGTGAGAAGTCCCAGATAGATGAGTGTAAACAAGTGCAACTCAGCCTGATTAGTCAGGAGACTGCAGACAAACAAACACTTTCACTAAGATTCAACATGTCTAATACTGTTCTATTGGTCACAGGTCAAATCTAAAGTATTAGTAGGCCTACAGAATACGGAAAAGGTTTTTTGAGTGCAAATAGCCAAAAATGCTTTATGTTCAGACAAGTGCTGCTGAATATTGGATTGTAGTGGTTTGGTTTGGGGGTCCTCATAGGATAGCCTATATAGGCCTTTCTTTTCTAACCATAAAGACAATATTTTTCAAATGCAAATTTGCATGTAGGCTACATCAGATAACAATATATTCACATTAAAGCCACAATGACACAAAGCACAAACCAACCATTAACATATTTTGTTTCAACTTAGAGCTTTTGATGTATAGAGAAGAATTACAGCATTGTGCATTGAACAGCCTTCTCAAAAGCAGCGGCCTATCTCGTAGCCTATTCAGAAGACGAGCCAGCGCAAACCTATAGCCTAAATTGTGTTTCAAATGTAAGTTGCCTACACATTGAAGCCACCGTTTTAACCGCACTGTACCAACTGTATTACAACACCGCAAATCAGTGCTTTATAGCCAACTACGCTTCCCCATATCCGCCGTGCCAAAAGACTGAGCTTTTTGAGGTGTGAGAAATATATTAACCCAATTCCTTTGATTTGAATTCTCATAACAGACTTGGATCATATGTATATAGTCTATTTGGAGAAAAAAAATCTGAGAACCTTTGTTTTGCTGTTCGCTACATTGTCACAAGAATAACATCTTGCTGTTGCTTCAAGATGAACACTCAGGTTCATAGAGAAATGCACCGTCTTTCTGTATTCATTATTCCTGTGCCCGGTGCCTTTATTCCAAAATGAATCATGCAAATATAGAAACATATAGACCTGGCTATAATATGAAAAGGTCTTACCGCTTCGACACTTCCAAGCACTGTTGTTGCCAGTGTTTGTATCGGAGGACGCTGTTCCCCGCTCGCTCCCTCCGACGCCATCTTCCTACTGTAGCGGTCTGCTGGACTGCGGGCAACACACAGAACATAAAACAACGCATTCAGTACAACTTTAACTACTACGCTGCTGAATGCAAATTTCACATACGACTGTAGCCTC
Source organism: Oncorhynchus gorbuscha (assembly GCF_021184085.1). Classification (NCBI taxonomy): domain Eukaryota; kingdom Metazoa; phylum Chordata; class Actinopteri; order Salmoniformes; family Salmonidae; genus Oncorhynchus; species Oncorhynchus gorbuscha. The sequence goes on from NC_060173.1 coordinate 16,161,479, forward strand.
AAATTGTAAAAACACTCGAGAGAAAAATGTGTCTCCGCGGATGAGACAGTCTAGACTAGACCAGACCAGACCATGGCATTTCGGGGAGCGCAGGTTGGTTAAGGGCAGTAGGCGTGGACCCTAGGCGTATTCCAGATGAGAATGCTTTCTCAATTTGAAAGGAGGTGCGTTGCGCGGTGGCTAAAGAGTGACAAAAAAAATTGTGGTGGGGACAAGTGTCGCCAAGGCTGTGTCCTATTTCTGCCTAAACCCACCATGCCAAGGCTTACAACCTAGGCTACCTCTTACCCTTCCTATGACTATGTGGAATCGGTGGATGTGTGAATAACATAGCCTGATGAAGGATGGTCTTCATGTTGTGTTGTCATGAGTTATATTAACATGCCGACAGTCAGAGTAGCGGTTTCGGCCTATTGGGATAACGTATGCCTAAGAATGCACCATAGATACAGTAGCCTATATCATTCACTGTTTTGTATAATTATATCAAATATTCCAAGTGCCTAATGTCAGCTAAAATATCCAGGATTATACACCTTTTTTACAGGTTAGATTGTCCTGTAATTATTACCTCATAGCCCAAACGTTTTTATTAAATGTAGGCCCAAAGACCTATAGGCTTGTAATCTAGATCTGCGGCCTGAGATATGCCTTTGGATCGATAGATCATGTATCATTTCTGGTACCATTTATTTAAATGCTGTCAATAATGGCTCTGCAGTCTCGACAGATGATCGACCATTGATATGAATGAGTTATACTGGGGTTTCCAGATGTACCATTTAGGATTACAGAGTTGATCCCCGCTGCCTGATTATTTATTGCCTTGATACACTATTTGGGTCAAATAGCATTGTGGTGATGTACAGTAGGCCTGCGATAATTACTGACGGGCGTTTGTGTTTGGACTGTTTTATAGCTGGTGCCATTGCTGCTTTGAAATTACACGCACAGTAAAATACCTTGGTGATGTCACTTCCACAGTGTGTCCCATTTCTCTGTTCCACAGACTCTCTTAGCTTCATGTCATAGTTAGAATTAAGTGTGTATAGTACAGTACTGGGTTGTCTCAATTACCACACCTACAGGTGCAATCAGTGGACAGCTGCCAGTCAGTCTGTGCGATGTTCATTTAAGATGTGGCCCAGGCCCTTGGCTCGCAGACACAGCCTATTATTGTCCTGGCTCCTGTCATGCGTCAAATCCCAAACTCATGTCTAAATCAGATGCAGATCGCTGGACATTGCTGGAGATGTCATGCAGAGATAATCTTTTCCATCCATCCCCTTTCTCAATCAGGGTGCTGAAGGGAAACGTGTCATTAGTTGGAGATTATGGGGACTGTTGATGAAAGGGGCTCAGTGCCTTCAGAAAGTATTTACACCCCTGGACTTTTCCACATTTTTGTGTTAAAGCCTGAATTCAAAATATATTATGTTTAACAATACCCCACAATACCTTATAATGTCAAAGTGGAATGATGTTGTTCAAAACGTTTACAAATTAATTATAAATGAAAGCTGAAATGTATTGAAAAAATTAATATTCAACCCCTTTGTTATGGCAAGTCTAAATAAATTCAAGAGTAAATCTGTGCTTAATAAGTCACATAATAAGTTGAACTCACTCCGTGTGCAATAATAGTGTTTAGCATGATTTTTCATGCACATTGAACACATTGAATATCCCTTTGCACATTGAATATCCCTTTGAGCATGGTGACGTTATTTACACTTTGGAGGGTGTATCAGTACACCCCAGTCATTACAAAGATACAGGTGTCCTTCCTAACTAATTTGCCAAAGAAGAAGGAGACCGCTCAGGGATTTCACCATAAGGCCAAGAGTGACTTTAAAACAGTTACAGAGTTTAATGGCTGTGGTAGGAGAAAACTGAGGATAGAGCAACAATATTGTAGTTACTCCACAATACTAACCTACAGTAAATGACAGAGAGAAAAGAACCAAGCATTTACAGAATACAAATATTCCATAACATGCATCCTGTTTCCAACAATGTACTAAAGTAATACTGTAAAAAATGTGGCAAAGCAATTCCATTTTTGCCCTGAATACAAAATGTTATGTTTCTGGCAAATCCAATACAACACATTACTGAGTACCACGCTCCATATTTTCAAGCACAGCGGTGGCTGCATCATATTATGGGTATGCTTGTAATCGTTAAGGAATGGGGAGTTTTTCAGGACAAAAAATAAATAAAATGGAGCTAAGCACAGGAAAAATCCTAGAGGAAAACCTGATTGTCTTCTTTCCACCAGACACCGGGATATTAATTCCCCTTTCAGCAGGACAATAACCTTAAACACAAGGCCAAATGTACACTGGAGCTGCTTGCCAAGAAGACAGTGAATATTCTTGAGTGGCCGATTTACAGTTGTTGTGTCTGGACTATCATTAAATGTCAAGACTTATTTATATCAAATCAGTTCGCTAGGTTTAATTATTATGTGATTAAACTAATCATGTAACCATTAATTAACTAGGAAGTCAGGGCACCATGGAAAATGTTGCGATTTACTGAGTTATAATTTTCCGAATATAACTCTTCAGATATTCAACATCTGATCAATTAGTCATTCTCATTAATGTATTATTATTACCTCATCAGTTCTCATTACTGAACGTCACAAACCCTTGAATATATGCATGACCCTAGCCTAAATCATGAATCAGTGACATACAAATTGGCTTAATTATTTATTTAATAACTAACTAAATAAGCACTAAAAATTACATAACAAACAGACAGTAGATATTTGGGTTACTACATGATATAAAGAAAAGGTCCCTAGTGGACAAAGCCGATAGGACGGCTTGGTAGACCAAGGTTTGTGAACGCCGTTGCAGTCCCCCTCTGGTGGTTGACCTTGGTAGGCTGTCTGAAAGTGGAGCAGTCCACCACAAGGATGGGCAGTGGATGTCCTGTTGGTGATCGCCGTTGCAGTCCCCCTCTGGTGGTCGACCTTGGTAGGCTGTCTGAAAGTGGAGCAGTCCACCACAAGGATGGGCAGTGGATGTCCTGGTTGTGGATCATTGTTGCAGTCCCCCTCTGGTGGTTGACCTTGGTAGGCTGTCTGAAAGTGGAGCAGTCCACCACAAGGATGGGCAGTGGATGTCCGGTTGGTGATCGCCGTTGCAGTCCCCCTCTGGTGGTTGACCTTGGTAGGCTGTCTGAAAGTGGAGAAGTCCACCACAAGGATGGGCAGTGGATGTCCGGTTGGTGATCGCCGTTGCAGTCCCCCTCTGGTGGTTGACCTTGGTAGGCTGTCTGAAAGTGGAGCAGTCCACCACAAGGATGGGCAGTGGATGTCCGGTTGGTGATCGGCGTTGCAGTCCCCCTCTGGTGGTCGACCTTGGTAGGCTGTCTGAAAGTGGAGCAGTCCACCACAAGGATGGGCAGTGGATGTCCTGGTTGTGGATCATTGTTGCAGTCCCCCTCTGGTGGTTGACCTTGGTAGACTGTCTGAAAGTGGAGCAGTCCACCACAAGGATGGGCAGTGGATGTCCTGGTTGTGGATCATTGTTGCAGTCCCCCTCTGGTGGTTGACCTTGGTAGGCTGTCTGAAAGTGGAGCAGTCCACCACAAGGATGGGCAGTAGATGTCCGGTTGGTGATCGCCGTTGCAGTCCCCCTCTGGTGGTCGACCTTGGTAGGCTGTCTGAAAGTGGAGCAGTCCACCACAAGGATGGGCAGTGGATGTCCGGTTGGTGATCGCCGTTGCAGTCCCCCTCTGGTGGTCGACCCGGGTAGGATTTCTACAAGCGGAACAGGCCGACACAAGGATGGGCAGCAGATGTCCAGATTTGGATTGCCGTTCTGGACCCGTCGTCTGGTTGTCCAGACTGGAAGATCTGAGAAATAACTTAAGAAGATGTTAACAACGTACACACGCACACTCACAAAATATATAATTGCATTTCGTTCCAAATGAGCGGTGTGGTGATGGTGTGGTGTGGTGATGGTTGAATGGTTGTATGATGGTGATGGTTGTATGGGGACTTTGTTTATGGCTCTATTGCTTCTTAAGTGTCAAAGGAACTGAAACGTAAAGGTGTGAAAGCATAAACAAAAGATATACAAAATATGGTTATCACAACAATAATCTAATTGGACTGTATTCTACATACTTTCAAGATCTTGGCAAAATGACCCTATGCATTGTCTAATGATCAAAGTTGGGGCTGAAAATGTGTTCTCATTTGTTACTGACAGTTACCCTCTGTGTGTAACTTACTGTGTGTAAACTGTGGACTCCGGCGCTGCTGTAAAATATTTAAACCGCTGAAGGGGGCTACTATTCCTGTTGACTCGGCCTAGTTGAAAACTGACTCAGGGCCAAATCTGACTAATCATGTTTAGGCTAATTGGCCATCCAGTGTTCCCAGGGCCAGGCGGAGGCTAGGCTTAGGCGGGGGCAAGGAGGGGGCCAGGGGCATCACAGCATAAACTATTGATATGGGACTGGCCAGGTCTGGATAGTGGGGGTTAGGGAACAGTAGACCTGAGCTGCATCCCAAATGGCTCATTATTCACTTTAGAGTGCACTACCTTTGAAATAGGATGCCATTTGGGAGAAGTAGACCTACCTACCTATCTAACGAAACCTTATTTTACATGACGCTCATACAATATGCTCATGCAATGTACTGCAGAACTATTAGCCCTAAGCTGAGGTAAACCATAGCACAGGGGCTTATCTCAAGCTTTTAACAATATAGAAAGTTGTTATGGGATGCTTATCATTTTTTGCAGAGCAATATTATGATGGAGATAAATGCATCATAGGAAATGTGTTGTCGTACACGTTATATGCAGTAAACCAAAACTGGTCCTAAGGCCCCACAGGCTTTAAACCTTGTGTAATTGATATCCTACCTAAAAGAGGTGATTAAAAGAAGTCCTCATGCATGCCCCTACATATTGACCCAAGATCAGTGTTGCGTTACTAAGGTAAGTATTCAAGGAGGGTAAATCTGATCCTATGTATGATCCTATGTATGATATGTTTCTAACATACATTATAAGGAGTGTCTTCCCTGGGGGATGTGAGGACAGCCCACAGAGGAGGTAGCAATCAGAAAGAGAGAGAGAGATAGGGAAAGAGTGAGAGAGAGAAAGAGAGAGAGAGAGATAGAGGCCTCTGTAACTGGAGGTGTGCGGACTGGACTGATAGTGATAGATGAGGCCAGCTATGGGGAACTGACCTGAGGCTAGGCTACATGCACCCCCCCCCCCCCCCCCACCAACCCTCTTTTGGGACTTGGCTCACAGTGACTTGCTCTTGGTCGGGACACACGGTAGGCACAATAGTTTCCTGATGGTGACGAGGTGGGAAGGAGTGGGAGGAGGGGTACCAGTGTGCTTGTGCGTTTCGGTCATTCGGCAGACAGACCAGACGGCCCAGATAAAATGACTCTGTCCCGGATCAATCGCATGTCCTGGCGAGACCTTCAAATGGGGAGACACAGTGACTAGTGACCAACAGAAAGAGAGAGAGAGAGAAAGAGAGATTGTCCTGAGTGGATACCAATGGCTGAAGCAGACCTCTCTGTTGCGTCACCACCGCGGCCCGCGGCTGAACAACAGTCACCACTGTCCTCTCTGCCCGTGCTTTTTCCTCTCCCTCTAAAACTTTGGGCCAACATCTTCTGTTTGAGGAGCAGCAGGAGGAGCAGGTGGATTAGGTCGAACAAGTGGAGCAGGAGTGTGTTTACCCATAATAGTGCATTTTTTAAATAAGAAATAGTATTTGTCATAGCAATTACCTATTGCAAGATCTACATATACTTCTACAGATCAAAACACAAACTGGTTTGAAATGATATGACAAACCACAAAGGAATAGACAATGAAGACAGGTTGCTAGGGAGATAAACGTGTGAGGCATGCAGCAAGACTGCCAGCGAGAGATCCCAGCATATATTCTGTTTGGAAGGAGGTGTGGAAAATGTTAGGTCTGCACTATGGCAAGTATGGGCTAAAAAAAATATGCATACTGTCACATTCACCAGATTCACCGATAGAACAATGAACCAGATGTTTAATCGGATGTATAAATTTGAAGGATCCGGTTGGCATTTCCACGCACCACCAAATATGGTGACGAAGAGGAAGCACAGGGGCCGACAGTGGGAGAAGATGGAGCGAGATGGATTTTTTCTGACATTCTGCAAATTTTCTCCTCGATGAAACATTTTATCTCAATACAGTTTTCTGTTACCAAAACTAGAATCTATTATGAACAGACTTGAATATGTTTTGGACACTTTACCCTTTGCAAAAGTTTCAAATTATTATTATTATTTTTTTTAGAAGTGCAAGGTTGAATTTAATTATTGTACAAGAGCACTTCACAGAGTAGGCGTTGCCTAACAGAAATATGCAAATACATTATAGAATGCGCCAATAGGATCTCGCTGGCTTGTGCTTGGCTCTGCCCACCTCCTTGCTTGGTCTGCCCACTATGATTCATTTTCTCTTATTGGAAACGACAGGCTGTGGTCTATCTTGGGTTAGTTTAAAAAACCTTTGCCGAATAGGTGCGGTGAAATGTGATGTTTTACAGGGTCAACCATAGTAGTAGGCACCCCTGAAGCAAATTAGGTTTAAGTGCCTCACTCAAGGGCACATCAACAGATTTTTCAATTACTGGGCCACAGCTCTAACTGCTAGGCTACCTGCCGTACATACATGAACTTGAGAGGGTTTCCCGCCCCCTCCCTCGCCCCCCCCAACCACCCACTCAGGCTTTCATATGGACTCCTAGCCTAGGGGTTGTGAATGGGATACTGGCACCAAGTGTCAGAGAGAAAGACACCCTTATTCAAAAACGGTCCCGACATCAGTTCAAATGGATGTAGAAACTTGATGACTTCAACACCGACATGGCAGTCAACCCTACCAGGAAGTTACATGTTACAGACAAACTCATTCAGGAGTTGGCCCACAAATACTATTGTGTAGAACAATGATCCTGAATAAAGTTATGTGTAACACTAAGCTTATCAGATTTCAACTTTGACTATATTTAGCATTTCAGAACCAACCTTTTTAATTAGAGTCTGTGTCTCTTTCTCAAGTAGACGGAAGACTGGAAGAATTATGTTTATGAAACATGTCCGTTGGGATCCAAGTCAAATTGCAGACAGCCGTCAAACTCTCATTTGTAATTACAGTAGCCCTATAACCTATACTTTCACAGAAAGTGATAACCTATATTTGGCTTAGGCAGGTAATGAAGATATACTGATCCATCTAGTCAGCTCTTCATCACAACCACACACTTACTGGGTAGTCTCTCTAGACATCCGCCTTCCACAATTTAAAAAGTTTCTGGTTATGCAGACTTTAAAAAACAACTCTGTGCTTACATTAAGTAATACAGATAGTAGGTTCTCTGCCTTACAAACATTTAAAAAGTTTGAGCATTTAAAATCAGGGATGGTGATGTGTTCTGTTGAATATATGTTATTTATTCAACCTTTATTTAACTAGGCAAGTCAGTTATGAACAAATTCTTATTTTACAATGACGGCCTACCCCGGCAAAACCCTCCCCTAACCCGGTCCACGCTGGACCAATTGTGTGCCGCCCTATGGGACTCCCGATCAAGGCTGGTTGTGATACAGCCCGGGATCAAACCAGGGTCTGTAGTGACACCTCTAGCACTGAGATGCAGTGCCTTAGACACCTGTCACTCTGGAGCCTGGGAAAATAGTGTCTAAAATGTTCATGCATTAAAACATAATCTGGATTCAAATTCATTCTAATGTGGGAGATGGGGAGTCTGATGACACAGTAGTATACTCATCCATGGGATCAATAGTGGACGGCCGGGGTAGGGAATGGGAATGGGGGCGTGCTTGGTCCGCTTTTTCCTGTAGTCCACAATCAAGACAAAGGAGATGATTGTGGACTACAGGAAAAAGAGGACCGAGCAGCCCCCATTCTCATCGATGGGGCTGAGGTGGAGCAGGTTGAGAGCTTCAAGTTCCTTGGTGTCCACATCACCAAACAAACTAACATGGTCCAAGTACACCAAGACAGTCGTAAAGAGGGCACGACAAAACCTATTCCCCCTCAGGAGACTGAAAAGATTTGTCATGGGTCCTCAGATCCTCAAGAGGTTCTACAGCTGCACTACTGGTTGCATCACTGCCTGGTATGGCAACTGCTCGCACTACATAAGGTCTACCTGTTGTATTTGATGCATTTGACGAATACAATTTGATTTGATTTGAATAGACAGTTACTGCCAAAGCTGTGTGGTAATGTGTTGCCCCCTTTTGGTCAGCATTGGGTGTGACTGCATTTGGGACCTCAGCAGGGCTAGTGATAGAGCAGGGCTAGTGATAGAGCAGGGCTAGTGATAGAGCAGGGCTAGTGTCCAACAGTTTGATTGGTGCAAACAGCTGTATCTACCAGTCCTCTGGGTTCAAATACTATTTAAAATGTTTCAAATGCTTTGAGTGTTTTCTCTAGCCTCCCAACTGTCCCAGGTGGGCGGGGTTTACAGTTTGGAGACTATTTCCTTGGTTCCATTGGGCCATGCATGCTCAATCAAGCCCAGGTAAAGTAGGCTATTTAATATGATTTCAAATAATATTTTAACCCAGGACTTTAATCCACACTGTAGAAAAATATATTAAGACTTTAAAATGATGAAACAAAAATAGCGTATATTTTTGCCGGTTTATTGAATTTTACTCTGATATCAACACTGAGTCATTGACACAACCTTGTGAGAGGACAGAAACACAAGGTGTCTGTTTAACAGTTGTACAGCCTGTTGAGACGGGTGATGTCGCTCTGGCTCATCTGGGAGGCGTTGCCAATCTCCACGTTCTGGTTGGGGATGGGAACCATGGTGGGCTGGTTGTTCTTGGAGAAGGCGTACCTGCAATCACATCACACCATCATGAACACTTGGGATGAGTGGGGGTAGGCTTACCATATTATTATATTTTTGGAAATGGTTTTACGCTTATCTAGACAGGTTAGAAGTGGAATCGGTCAGATAGATGAATGGGACACAGTAGGAAGGGCGGAACCAAGAATCGGATTGAACATAAAGTTAAATTCCACATAAATAACATGTGCTAGGAGCCGGGTGTCTTACTGTTAAACCACAGGCTCTGTACAGAATTAGAATTCTATGAGGCTGGTTAGGCAATTATTCAACTGACTAAGCATCTACTGGTGTGAAAGTGGTAAAACAATGGTGACTAACCTGTGGTACTGCATGACGGAGTTGTAGTCATAGGCCGTTCCCTGGTTCAGGGTGGCGATCTTGTTGAAGTTGTGCTCCATGCCTGGAAGAGAGAGAATATGTATAGATTTTGTATAGAATATGTATAGAACTTGCCCTAATAAATAAATGCAACGGTGGTGACCGATGCAACAGTGTGTGTGTTTGCCCGCATATGTAATGTACATGTTTGTGTGTGGACATTCAACGAATATAATAGACTGTCTGTGTATGTACACATGTGAAAGGGATCCTACCGGACTGGACATTCTGGAGGAGAACGCGGATGTGATTGTCACGGTCGCTGCGGGTCTGTTCGTGGTTGAAGCCCAGGGCATGGAGGAGCTCGTGCTGGGTGGTGCCGTGGTACACACAGCCGGATCGGCTCAGAGACACAACCTGGGCATTGCCAGAACGACCAACATAGGACCAGCACCTGCCATGAATGGGTTGGACAGAGTTGTAACAGTGCAATTAGTTTTAATTGTCTCTGTCAGACCCACACAAATGTACTTATACACACACACTGTTAACAGAAATGTGTCATGCCTTATAATGCAGTTTCATGTCTCAGACTGAACTGTCCTAACCAATGATGTATATAAACCCTGGATGACTGACACTGGGTGCTGTATTGAAGGCCCCCGCAGCAATCTTGATACTCCTCCTCTATTGTAATTTCTTGGGGGAAGCAAAATAAATGCATTTATTAAAGATGCAATATGCAGAAATGGCTCCTCCATTTCCTGGTTGCTAAAATTCTAATAGTTTGGCTTATTTCAGTTTGTGACAGAACAAGCACCCAGAACAAGCACCCAGAACAAGCACCCAGAACAAGCACCCAGAACAAGCACCCAGAGTGTAGAGAATCATTGTACCATCTAAACTGCTGTGACATATCTTTTGTTTGAAGCTGGTGTACAAAACTGAAAGGGGATGCATATAAATAGAGCACGTAGAATAGGTCTACTGCTTCTTAGGTTTGCTTTCAACGAGAATGGCAGATCTATAACTCAAATCTCTATGTGAATTTGGTCAGATTTCCCCAAAAGTTGACACATTTATTATTTTACAGACGGCTCATTTTAAATTATATTGTGTGAGCTAAACATACAAATATATAAAAACATTTTCCTTGAAGTAGAGAGTACTAATGTTACTGTCCCCAGTACAAAAAATACTTAAATACATGTAATTTTGTCAATTAAATATTTAACTGAAATACTGTAGAATTATATAATGAGGACTGCTCCAACTGGGGAGTGCCTAAATGGCCGACCAGTGTGCCAATACATAGCATCTGCAGTCCAGGGTTCATATATATATATATATATATATATATATATATATATATATATATATATATATATATATATATATATATATATATATATATATATATATATATATATATATATATAATTGGTCCTAACTCAGCCTGGTTCTGCATGTCATAAAGATCCTCATGTAGAATAGTAAGACCTATGAACTATATGTAATTCCATAGTGCACGTACCCGTTCTGGGACTGGATGTGCAAGTAGTCTCTTTGGTTGGTGCGCTTGATGAAGTTGATGCAGGAGAAGCCTGCAAAGGACTGCAGACCACGCTCAATGACTTCCAGCTCCCTAGTGGCTGGCAGGACACAGATGGGACAAGAAAAACTACTGTTAAAAAACGACTTCTCTATCATGAAACTTGCTACACAATACAGTTAATGGCCAGTAACACGGTTGGGGAATAATAGATTACATGTAATCCGTTACATGTAAGGGAATACAAAAACCGGTATCTGTAATCCGTTCCATTACCAGCAAAAATAGTAGTCAGATTACAGATATTTTTGAAAAACTAGATGATTACTTTGAGGATTACTTTAAATTCAGAAAGGATGTTTGTGAAAAAATATCATTGACACTTGTCTGTTTTCTCAATGACATTCAAATCAGAGTTGAAAATGCTCAAGTTTAAATGTGTTCCATCTGAGCAAGTCTGACCACAAATCAGAGACTACTATGATGACACAAAATCTGTTCGATGGATCGCGGGAAAAGAGCAGGAATTGGCTTTGAAGGATAAAGTCCAAGCTATGTCTTCCAACGGTGCGACTGCTGTCGGCATCCAAAGATTATTCAATTTGAATAAACGTTTAGAGGTAAGGATGACAGCAGTGGTGTAGTCTACGGCGATACGGATATCCCTTATTATTGATGTCTACATAGCGCATTGATGTGAATCACACTGCTGCTTTCTCATTTATCTATTTGCGCCTTACGGATTGTGGTTGTTGTGGACGGCTGTTCACAATTCTAAATATGTATTTGAACCCAATAATGGTTGAATTGAATACATTTACGGTGTCTATCAATCATTGTTTTTGAAACCAGTGAAAAATGCGCTCTTGCAACAGCTGCATAGTGCAGATCGCAGCCTATGGAATAAAGTGGGGCTTTAATTGCTCAATCTAATTCATGTTGATCAAAAATATAATTGGAAAAATGTATTCCATTTAACTAGGTCTTAAGAACAAATGGAACTGCCTGTACATGCAGAACAAACTCAGCTCACACTTTTGATAGACTTAACCACTAGGCTATCCTGCCGCCCCTGCCGATTTAAAGGGGTAATCTGTAGTTGTTACATCAATTTTTTGAACAAATAAATTATATAAATCCATTAATTCTTGAAAATATAACTTATAAATGCCGTATGAGTTTAGTTCAACTGTCACACTCCATGAGATCCCAAAATATAATCTTGTTTTCTCCGATGTTTGTAAAATTCTAAATGTAAAGAAACACTGTATAGTCTTTTAACATGGTTAAAACAATAAAGTTTATATCATGGATGGTCAGTCCTTGCATCCATAGCTCTGTCTACTATCTGAGAAGTTACATTTCTCCAGGCCCATCCCTCAGCTTTTTACCAAAACAGAGGCGGGGCAAGTATTTCCAAGTCATTTTCTTGAAGATCAAGGGGTATAACATGTATTATAATGACTGGAATACTGATAGACTTAGTTTTTAATGTAAAGATATAATTTATTCGTATTATTATATGTAGTAGAAAGCAATGGGTTAGAAGAAGCCTAAATAACCAACCCAAAAAGTAAAATGCATCTTCCATATGTGGCCAGCTATGTAAACTTTAACATAGATTTAGCCTGCAATAGATGTTGTTCAATTGGTAACATACTTTTTTGTCTTCTTCTAATGCCTCTTAAGGGGAAAGTAATCTAAAAGTAACTGAATGTAATCAGATTACATTACTGAGTTTGGGTAATCCAAAAGTTACATTACTGATTAGAATTTTGGACAGGTAATTAGTAACTAACGGATTACATTTAGAAAGTAACCTACCCAACCCTGGCCAGTAATGATTAGTTGTTACTTATATGGCCTACTTATATAGCTTTATACAGTAGATTGGGACTCATGTACAGATGTAGGACATTAATATGTAGTGTACAAGGGCTTCTGAAGTTTATAATTTACACTTTAAAATGTAAGACTTGATTTGAGCCTTTTTTGTTTGATCAAACCCTACAAAAAAAATCTATTAATTACAATCCACATTTGCTGTTGCCGCAGGATTATTTTCCTGCTCTAGCAAACTAGCTCAAGTTAATATCCAACATCGTTAAATAAGATATCATCATGACATGGTACTTACAGTACTGGTTGGCGATGACGTAGGGCACATAGACTCTGCCGTCGCTGGACTTGGGCCACATGCAGCCGCGAGATGTGCAAGGGTCAGCGTTCCTCTCAGCCTCGTTGACGTAGGCGATGTCATCCACAATCAAGGGCTCGTTACGGGTATGCACTGGAGGGACGGGGACAGGACAGAACGTCAAAGTGTGACACCTTGGATCAGTTTCCCTGATACTGATTAAGCCTAGTCCTGGACTGAAAAGCAATGTGATAATGTATTGTTTTTTTTCCTAATACATCTTTATTTCATATTTCATATCACTCATAATGTAATCTGAAAGTGTTGGCGGGTATTGTATATCACAATTTAAAAACTGTCTTACCAACATTCCTGTTGGCCTTCTCCAGCAGCTCAGAGACAGAGAGCTCCTATTGCACCATGCAGCAAAGACAGAGAGAAATAATGTCTTTGACAAATCAGCAAACATCTTACTATGAATAGTTAGGTTGTTTCACAAAATATGCATACGTCCACACTTACATGGATGCAGACACACAACACATACAGTAGAGAGTTTAGTAGTTTTACTCACCTCCTCGGCCCAGGCGGCCACTACAAGCAGGGCCAGAAGGCCCAGAGTGTACTTCAATGCAGACATGTCAACAAACAACCTGCCAGTGTTAGACACTGTCAATAACTCTGAATACCACCACAGAAAGTAATTGACTTACTGTAACTTTCCTGTAGTACAGGTGTAGGATCTTAATTTGACCACATTGTTGTTGCAGGAAATGCAAATATGTAGTATATTCAAGGCTTTTAATACTTCTAAAATTGGAATTTCCACTTAAAAATGTCAGACTTGATTTGCTCTAACATAAAATGCATCAACACCTACATAAATGTCCATAAATTATAATCACCTTTCCTTTTGCCACAGGATTATTTTCCTGCTAAGAAACTGGTCAAATTAAGATCCTACACATGTAGCTTGCATGACATAGCTAGAGAATGCAAAGCACATGAACAACACTCTTACCTTTCGGGAAATGAAGTGAGGTTGGTTTACTGGTCCAGACACTGCACCTTATATAGTGGAATCTACTGGAACATTATCAATTTTTGGACAAGTTTGGCAATGACATTGAAAACACCCCTTTCTGCTGATAAGATGCAGATATGTTGTCTCGATGACATATGGCTAATTCTCAGACTTATCAGAAAAAGTTAGAAAGCCTTTCCTAACTTCTCTATTCCTTGAAAATGCTATTTAATATTTTGCAAATACCCATGGCCTGAGTTCTGTCAGTAAGATAATCACGAAACCAATAATAATTATGAAACCCCTGTGGATTACTTGTTGGCTATTGCTGGCAAAGTATTGAGGACATCTATTTCTGTAAATAGCCTAAAAGAAAGGCTTTGGCTATAATTTCTCTGGTTATTCAGCAAGTTTCCTCTATCAGCATCCAGCCCAATATCATTGTGAATAGGCTTAGAAGTTCTGATATAGGTGGCAGTACTAATTTTGGGTGCCGGTACTGTTTATATTTAGGTGCAGGAGCTCCACAATATTTTTGAGCTAATATTCTATAAGAGGCACAGGAGCTCAATTAGTAGAAATTTGAGGTGCCGGTACTCAGCTCCGGTGAGCTCCTGCCCAAGTTAAACACTGCTCCTGAACTTATTTAGGCTTGCCATAACAAAGGGATGGAATACTTATTGACTCCCAATACATTTCAGCTTTTCATTTTTTATTAATTTATAAAAATGTCTAAAATCATAACTCCACTTTGGTTATTGTATGTCGGCTAGTGACAAAAAAAATCTGAATGTAATACATGTTCATTTCAGGCTGTAACACAACAAAATGTGCAAAAAGTCAAGGGGTGTGAACACTTTCTGAAGGCACTGTGAGTCAGTAAGCCTTGTCCGAACCAGAACTGCACAGTTTTACTGTACTGCTCAATAAAATGATTGATATGAGGTAAAATGAATGTACATTTAGGTTCATCGACCAATGTCAGCAAAGAGTTGAGCCTAATCTTTTTCATTTAAAACGTTGATATTGTATAGCCTTAGTATACTGTATGTATATTCATATGATATGAGTCATTAGCCAAACTATGCATTTTTGTGATAAGCAGTCACAACTGTTCGCCCTTTACTGTGACAGCAACACTATGGAAGTCGGTTAATCTGCGACTTCAAGTTGTCTTGAATGTTGGCTCATGCTTGTATATTTCTGTACAATATGAACTATTAGGGGAACCAATTAGACCCTTCTGACACATCCAGAAAATACTTGGATGTTGGTGTAAATGTCAGTGTGAAGCCAAAGGCTCAGAATTACACAACAATAACGTTTCTATTCTATAGAATTGGGACATTTGAGTGTCCTAAATCACTATTATTTGTGAAATGTTTTTTTAATCATAATACTAGCTACACCTAGTATTATTTTTCTTAATTTACTGTAGCTAAATTAATTGGTCTTATGTTTTATAAGAGCCAGAGAGGTTCTCTCTGGAGAAGCTAGCTAATACAGTTTTAAAATGAAGAAGAGAAGGCGCTATATTTCCTTGTCAATCCCACAACTCAATGAGGGGAAGATGGCGGCGGTTTTAGAAAGGAGTTTCATAGAAATAAGTCGGTTTGAGAGGGAAACCCTACCAACATTCCGGGAAATAACTGTAAACCTAGGTACATCTTCATGGATATTAAAAGAGTGACCCGCTCTTTATTTGCTCATATGAACGGTTTATATGACAAACTGTGTATAGAATATGGTCATGAGTAACCCACCATGCATGGTAACTATTGACATCATGTAGCTGGCGTGTGGCCAACAAGCTACATTGCTAGTTAGTATGATAACGGTATCCTCTGCAGGTGCATTTGTTACCTCCGAGCGCCAACCTAAACCAAAGTTAGCCAACCGTACTGTATGCCGCTTTAGCTACACCTTATGCCGAAATCATTCTCAAGTATCGGTATCCTGGTGCATGAGTTGTTTGTTAGCAGCTTTCCACAGTCTGGTTTTCCTCGTTTATTGACAGCCGTCTTTTAGTTATCGGGCAAAGAGAGCGTTGTGATGGTGCAAACCTAACAAGTGGTCAACCACCTGTCAGACCTAAACAGTTTGAGACTGTCATGTGTGGTTTCTCGACGGGTCTGAATGCTCTTCCTGGCAGTGTGATATACCCAGACAGTGCAGGAGGCTTTCACTATGAGGGAAGTGGAAAACTCCTGTCCATCACTAGCAACAGATTCATACACTGGTGAGTTTTTTTAACCTTTATTTAACTAGGCAAGTCAGTTAAGAATAAATTCTTATTTTCACTGACCGCCTAGGAACAGTCTTAACTGCCTTGTTCAGGGGCAGAACGACAGATTTTTACATTGTCAGCTTGGGGATTCGATCATGCAACCTTTCAGTTACTAGCCCAATACTCTAATCACTAGACTACCTGCAAGTTGTGCTTGCTATGTATGTTCTTATATACCATTGGTCATGTAGTGTATGTGGACACCTGCACGTTGAACATCTGATTCCAGATTCCTGGGCATTAATGAGGTTGCCCCCCCCCCCCCCCCCCTTGCTGCTATAACAGCCTCCACCACTCTTCCGGGAAAGCTTTCCACTAGATGTTGGAACATTGCTGTGGTGACTTGTTTCCATTCAGCCGCGAGGATTAGTGAGGTCGGGCACTGATGTTGGGCGATTCGGCCTGGCTCGCAGTCGGTGTAACCAATTCATCCCAAAGGTGTTTGATGGGGTTGAGGTCAGGGCTCTGCAGGCCAGGCAAATTCTTCCACACCGATCTAGACAATCCATTTCTTTATGGACCTCACTTTGTGCACAGAGAAGGGCATTCCCCAAACTGTTGCCACAAAGTTGGAAGCACAGAATCGTCTAGAACAGTGGTTCCCAAACTTTTTATAGTCCCGTACCCCTTCAAACAATTAACCTTCAGCTGCACCAGGGTCAGCGCGCTCTCAAATAATTTATTTTTGTCATTGTAAGCCTGCCACACACACTATACGATACATTTATTAAACATAAGAATGAGTGAGTTTTTGTCACAACCTGGCTCGTGGGAAGTGACAGAGCTCCTATAGGACCAGGGCACAAATAATATAATCAATCATTTTGCTCTTTATTTAACCATCTTACATATAAAATCTTATTTGTTAATTGTGAATAACTCCCCATCAGTTAATGAGAAGGGTGTGCTTGAAAGGACGCACATAACTCTGCAATGTTGGGTTGTATTGGAGAGAGTCTGTCTTAAATAATTTCACACAGTCTGTGCCTGTATTTAGTTTTCATGCTAGTGAGGGCAGAGAATCCACTCTCACATAGGTACATGGTTGCAAGGGCATCAGTGTCTTAACAGCGTGATTTGCCAAGGCAGGATACTCTGAGCATAGCCCAATCCAGAAATCTGGCAGTGGCTTCTGATTCAATTCAATTTTCACAGAACCACTTGTTGCAATTTCGATGAGGCTCATTTGTTCAGATATCGGTAAGTGGACAGGAGGCAGGGCATGAAAGGGATGACAAATCCAGTTGTTTGTGTCATCTGTTTTGGGAAAGTACCTGCGTAATTGTGCACCCAACTCACTCAGGTGCTTCGCTATATCACATATGACATTGTCAACTCAAGTTAATTTGCACACGAAAAATCATACAATGGAGACTAGAGGTAACACCGATAACAATTATTGGAGGACCAAAAAGGGCTGATACTGATTAATCGGACTATTTATATATTTTTTATATATACATACATATATACATACATACATACATACATACATACATACATACATACATACATACATACATACATACATACATACATACATACATACATACATACATACATACATACATACATACATACATACATACATACATACATACATACATACATACATACATACATACATACATACATACATACATACATACATACATACATACATACAGTGGGGAGAACAAATATTTGATACACTGCCGATTTTGCAGGTTTTCCTACTTACAAAGCATGTAGAGGTCTTTAATGTTTATCATATGTACACTTCAACTGTGAGAGACGGAATCTAAAACAAATATCCAGAAAATCACATTGTATGATTTTTAAGTAATTAATTTGCATTCTATTGCATGACATAAGTATTTGATCACCTACCAACCAGTAAGAATTCCGTCTCTCAGAGACCTGTTAGTTTGTCTTTAAGAAGCCCTCCTTTTCCCTACTCAAGCAGCTTGGTGAGAAGGCAACAACTGTTGGCGTAATTATTAGTTTGGGAATAATAATCCTTGACTGTAGGAAGCGTTCCAAGTAAATTCCATTCAAAAATCAGGTTGTAGGGTTCAATTTGGAGTGAATGTTATGTTTAGGGTAGCGTCCTTGTCATGCAGGTGAAAGAGGACCCAAAAGCGACTTAACAGAAACAGAGTTTATTTAAGTCCAAACAGGGAATAACAAAAATCCTCTAGTCTGTAGAGGGGAATAACTGGAGAAGCGGCCACAGACTGCAGGTCGTTCAGGCGCAGGCCGTTTGACAGAGACACCTGCTCACACGCAGCATCTGATGAAGGCAAAAACACGACAGGACAGGGCGATACACAATCACAGCAAAAACACGACAGGACAGGGCGAAACGCAATCACAGCATGGTGAATACTAAACAAGGAACCGACGGGACAGGAACGGAACACAAAGGAATAAATAGGGACTCTAATCAGGGGAAAGGATCGGGAACAGGTGTGGGAAGACTAAATGATGATTAGGGGAATAGGAACAGCTGGGAGCAGGAACGGAACGATAGAGAGAAGAGAGAGCGAGAGAGTGAGAGAGGGAGGGGAGAGAGAGGGATAGAAGGAGGGAAAGAACCAAATAAGACCAGCAGAGGGAAACGAATAGAATGGGGAGCACAGGGACAAGACATGATAATAAATGACAAACATGACAGTACCCCCCACTCACCGGCGCCTCCTGGCGCACTCGAGGAGGAATCCTGGCGGCAACGGAGGAAATCATCGGAGTGAACGGTCCAGCACGTCCCGAGACGGAACCCAACTCCTCTCCTCAGGACCGCCCTCCCAATCCACTAAGGACCCCGTCCCCGAGAACGCATGTCCATGATCTTATGTACCTTGTAAATAGGTGCGGACAAGGACTGGGATGAGACATGGAAGACAGGATGGACGGCTGTCGTAGCCCAGACTTGACTGGGAGACACGGAACGGACCAATGAAACGGAGTCAACTACGAGAAGCCCGGAGGAAGGTAGCAGGCCGCAACAATACCTTGACTCTTAATCCTGGATTGGCGGCTCTCACCGTCTGTGCCCTGTAACGTGCAGACCTCACCCTCCTCCAGGTGCGTATTCTGCCCAGGGATGCTGTTCTGCCCAAGACGCGACCAGTGAGCGTATTCTGCCCAGGGTTTCTGAAGACGAAAAGAAAGGCTGCGTAGTATGCGACCAATCGTCTGATTGGCCCTCTCTGCTTGACCGTTAGACTGGGGATGAAACCCGGAAGAGAGACTGACGGACGCACCAATCAAACGACAGAACTCCCTCCAAAACTGTGACGTGAATTGCGGGCCTCTGTCTGAAACGGCGTCTAACGGGAGGCCATGAATTCTGAAGGCTGGTAACTGGGATGAGAACAGAGGAGGCTGGTAGACTACTCTGAAACGGAGATAACCCGTAGCAGACGACATTCTCATAATGATTTGTGCCGTCTCCTTAGCGGAAGGAAGTTTAGCGAGGGGAATGAAATGTGCCGCCTTAGAGAACCTATCGACAACCGTCAGAATCACAGTCTTCCCCGCAGACAAAGGCAGACCGGTAATGAAGTCTAAGGCAATGTGAGACCATGGTCGAGAAGGAATGGGGAGCGGTCTGAGACGACCGGCAGGAGGAGAGTTACCCGACTTAGTCTGCGCGCAGTCCGAACAAGCAGCCACGAAACGGCGCGTGTCACGCTCCTGAGTCGGCCACCAAAAGCGCTGGCGAATAGACGCAAGAGTGCCTCGAACACCGGGATGACCAGCTAACTTGGCAGAGTGAGCCCACTGAAGAACAGCCAGACGAGTGGAAACAGGAACGAAAAGGAGGTTACTAGGACAAGCGCGCGCGACGCAGTGTGCGTGAGTGCTTGCTTAACCTGTCTTTCAATTCCCCAGACTGTTAACCCGACAACACGCCCATAAGGAAGAATCCCCTCGGGATCAGTAGAAGCCACAGAAGAACTAAACAGACGGGATAAGGCATCAGGCTTGGTGTTCTTGCTACCCGGACGGTAAGAAATCACAAACTCGAAACGAGCGAAAAACAACGCCCAACGAGCTTGACGGGCATTAAGTCGTTTGGCAGAACGGATGTACTCAAGGTTCTTATGGTCTGTCCAAACGACAAAAGGAACGGTCGCCCCCTCCAACCACTGTCGCCATTCGCCTAGGGCTAAGCGGATGGCGAGCAGTTCACGGTTACCCACATCATAGTTGCGCTCAGATGGCGACAGGCGATGAGAAAAATAAGCGCAAGGATGAACCTTATCGTCAGACTGGAAGCGCTGGGATAGAATGGCTCCCACGCCTACCTCTGAAGCGTCAACCTCGACAATGAATTGTCTAGTGACGTCAGGAGTAACGAGGATAGGAGCGGACGTAAAACGTTCTTTTAGAAGATCAAAAGCTCCCTGGGCGGAACCGGACCACTTAAAACACGTCTTGACAGAAGTAAGAGCTGTGAGAGGGGCAGCAACTTGACCGAAATTACGAATGAAACGCCGATAGAAATTAGCGAAACCTAAAAAGCGCTGCAACTCGACACGTGACCTTGAACGGGCCAATCACTGACAGCTTGGACCTTAGCGCAGACATGAAAAGAGCACTTCTCAGCCTTTACGTATCTGAATGACAATTCTCCAAAAGGCGCTGAAAAGAACACGTCAGCCTTTACGTGCTGAACATGAATCTCGAGCTGAACGGAGAAAAAATCAGGATATCGTCAAGATAGACAAAAACAAAAATGTTCAGCATGTCTCTCAGAACCTCATTAACTAATGCCTGAAAAACAGCTGGCGCATTGGCGAGACCGAACGGCAGAACCCGGTACTCAAAATGCCCTAACGGAGTGTTAAACGCCGTTTTCCACTCGTCCCCTCTCTGATGCACACGAGATGGTAAGCGTTACGAAGGTCCAACTTAGTAAAGCACCTGGCTCCCTGCAGAATCTCGAAGGCTGATGACATAAGGGGAAGCGGATAACGATTCTTAACCGTTATGTCATTCAGCCCTCGATAATCCACGCAGGGGCGCAGAGTACCGTCCTTCTTCTTAACAAAAAGAACCCCGCCCCGGCCGGAGAAGAAGAAGGCACTATGGTACCGGCGTCAAGAGACACAGACAAATAATCCTCGAGAGCCTTACGTTCGGGAGCCGACAGAGAGTATAGTCTACCTCGAGGAGGAGTGGTCCCCGGAAGGAGATCAATACTACAATCATACGACCGGTGAGGAGGAAGGGAGTTGGCTCGGGACCGACTGAAGACCGTGCGCAGATCATGATATTCCTCCGGCACTCCTGTCAAATCGCCAGGTTCCTCCTGAGAAGTAGGGACAGAAGAAACGGGAGGGATGGCAGACATTAAACACTTCACATGACAAGAAACGTTCCAGGATAGGATAGAATTACTAGACCAATTAATAGAAGGATTATGACATACTAGCCAGGGATGACCCAAAACAACAGGTGTAAACGGTGAACGGAAAATCAAAAAAGAAATAGTCTCACTGTGGTTACCAGATACTGTGAGGGTTAAAGGTAGTGTCTCAAATCTGATACTGGGAAGATGACTACCATCTAAGGCGAACATGGGCGTAGGCTTCTCTAACTCTCTGAAAGGAATGTCATGTTTCCGAACCCATGCTTCGTCCATGAAACAACCCTCAGCCCCAGAGTCTATCAAGGCACTACATGTAGCACCCGAACCGGTCCAGCGTAGGTGGACCGACAAAGTAGTACAGGACTTTGATGGAGAGACTTGAGTAGTTGCGCTCACCTGTAGCCCTCCGCTTACAGATGAGCTCTGGCTTTTACTGGACATGAATTAACAAAATGTCCAGCAACTCCGCAATAGAGGCACAGGCGGTTGGTGATCCTCCGTTCCCTCTCCTTATTCGAGATGCGAATCCCTCCCAGCTGCATGGGCTCAGTCTCAAAGCCAGAGGAGGGAGATGGTTGCGATGCGGAGCAGGGAAATACCGTTGATGCGAGCTCTCTTCCACGAGCCCGGTGACGAAGATCTACCCGTCGTTCTATGCGGATGGCGAGAGCAATCAAAGAGTCCACATCTGAAGGAACCTCCCGGGAGAGAATCTCATCCTTAACCACTGCGTGGAGTCCCTCCAGAAAACGAGCGAGCAGCGCCGGCTCGTTCCACTCACTAGAGGCAGCAAGAGTGCGAAACTCAATAGAATAATCCATTATGGACCGTTCACCTTGGCATAAGGAAGCCAGGGCCCTAGAAGCCTCCCCACCAAAAACTGAACGGTCAAAAACCCGAATCATCTCCTCTTTAAAGTTCTGGAACTTGTTAGAGCAATCAGCCCTTGCCTCCCAGATAGCTGTGCCCCATTCTCGAGCCCGGCCAGTAAGGAGTGAAATGACGTAAGCAACCCGAGCTCTCTCTCTAGAGTATGTGTTGGGTTGGAGAGAGAACACAATCTCACACTGCGTGAGAAAGGAGCGGCACTCAGTGGGCTGCCCGGAGTAGCAAGGTGGGTTATTAACCCTAGGTTCTGGAGGCTCGGCAGGCCAGGAAGTAACAGGTGGCACGAGACGTAGACTCTGGAACTGTCCAGAGAGGTCGGAAACCTGAGCGGCCAGGTTCTCCACGGCATGGCGAGCAGCAGACAATTCCTGCTCGTGTCTGCCGAGCATGGCTCCTTGGATCTCGACGGCAGTGTAACGAGCGTCTGAAGTCGCTGGGTCCATTCCTTGGTCGGTTCCTTCTGTCATGCAGGTGAAAGAGGACCCAAAAGCGACTTAACAGAAACAGAGTTTATTTAAGTCCAAACAGGGAATAACAAAAATCCTCTAGTCTGTAGAGGGGAATAACTGGAGAAGCGGCCACAGACTGCAGGTCGCTTCGGGTAGGCGCAGGCCGTAGTTGACAGAGACACCTGCTCACACGCAGCATCTGATGAAGGCAAAAAACACGACAGGACAGGGCGATACACAATCACAGCAAAAACACGACAGGACAGGGCGAAACGCAATCACAGCATGGTGAATACTAAACAAGGAACCGACGGGACAGGAACGGAACACAAAGGAATAAATAGGGACTCTAATCAGGGGAAAGGATCGGGAACAGGTGTGGGAAGACTAAATGATGATTAGGGGAATAGGAACAGCTGGGAGCAGGAACGGAACGATAGAGAGAAGAGAGAGCGAGAGAGTGAGAGAGGGAGGGGGAGAGAGAGGGATAGAAGGAGGGAAAGAACCAAATAAGACCAGCAGAGGGAAACGAATAGAATGGGGAGCACAGGGACAAGACATGATAATAAATGACAAACATGACAGTCCTGGTTATGTCCCACCAGATTTAAAAAAAAACATGCTGAACAATTTGCTCATGACCTCTGGCTGTCTAAAGTAAACTTTAAGCTTGTCTCTCAATTAAAAAACAAATGTGTCAATACTTTGCTCCTTGATAACCAGCGCACTTCTGTATGTTGTGAAAGCGTTACATGGTCGCTGCCCATATCTTTGCATAGTGCAGAAAACACTCGAGAGTTCAGGGGCCTTGCTTTAACAAAGTTAGCCATTTTCACAAAGTGTCTAAAACATATTTCAAGCTGTCAGGCATTCCCTTGGCAGCAAGAGCCTCTCGGGGGATGCTGCAGTGTACCCAAGTGATGTCGGGATCAACTGCTTGCACGTGCGTTTCCACTCCAGCTGGACTAGTCTTGAGGGAAGTAAACTGCTTAGCGATTTCGACGGTATCAAACGTAACATCACTAGGTACTGTTAGGTTCTAATGCTGAGTAAAATACTCAATGGACATTATGAAAGCTTAACAAAGTTTATTCTTCCCAGAGGATCAATACAGCTGCATTAGACAAAACATGTTTCCACCAACACAAGTGTACATACTCCAAAATAGGCCCTCCTCCTCCTCTCCAATCCTTACATCAAATATGGTTTGACAGGAAGAGGGTAATACACCATAATTTCTCCCTTAAGGGGATCTGACCTGACCTCAACCCCTCATTTGCTTAATCCACAGATGTACACCCGTATCCCCTATAGTAATCCTGTGACTTCCTCCCATCCACCCAGCACATCCCAAAGCCATCTGGCTTTGACTTGCTGTCTCATCTACGTCTTCTCTCCAGGTCCACCTCCGGGGACACAGTGCAGCTGGTGCAGCAGTCTCTGGACACCAACCTACTGAACAGTGCTGTTAAACTCAAGATCACACACTGCCCTCTGCTGCCCGGAGGCGTACACATCCAGGAGACCCTCAACAATGTCACCATCCTCATTGTCACCAACCAGACTGTGCTGCCACAGTCCCTCTTTAGGGTGCTTCTAAACCAAAATGCATGAATCGTATGTCCAACGCAGTGGAGTGGGGAGAAATGATTTGTGCTGTATACAAATATA
The DNA here is from genome assembly GCF_021184085.1 of Oncorhynchus gorbuscha. NCBI lineage: Eukaryota > Metazoa > Chordata > Actinopteri > Salmoniformes > Salmonidae > Oncorhynchus > Oncorhynchus gorbuscha. The sequence continues at coordinate 16,186,098 of NC_060173.1, forward strand.
ATTTTCTCTCTCTCTTACCTCTCTCCTACAGGAGCTGGTGACAGAGCTCGAGATGCAGTCCATATTTTCAGACGTGGGGAAAATTAGTCTGCAGGACCCGGCCCACAGCGGAGCCCTATGGGCCAGACAGTAGGCCCCACCGCCTCAGCCTGGCTCAGCCACCAGGGAGAGGCCCATTACGCCCTTGCATCACCTGCAGGGGGTATCCTGGTCGTCACACTGCCCCCACACGACACACAGGCCAGGTTGACCATTCTGGAGCTGAAGACAAGCTCTGTGATTGAGAGACTGGCTGGCTGGATGCCAACTGCCATCAGGTTAAAGACATGTTTTTTACTTCATGAATAGATTGAGTCTGGGTCCGTGTAATCGCCCCATTGTGTAAACCAACCCTGGTTCTTTTGTTCGTGTGTATGTGTAACCCTCCATGTGTGTCCTGTCCAGAGGTGAGCAGGGCCCTGGGGACCTGGCCCTGAGTCTGGCAGTAAGGAAACTGGAGGACGACACCTTCATCTTGGCTCTGTGTCAGGACCATAAACTACGCATGTGGTCCTATAGGGTCAGTCCCATAGAGAGATTGTTCTATTGAATTCTGTGGTCAGAAGCATGACATTTTGGGGTCCTGAGTGGCGCAGCGGTCTAAGACAATTCATTTCAGTGCTAGAGGCGTCACTAAAGACCCTGGTTCGATTCCAAACTGTTTTACAACCGGAGTCCCATAGGGTTGTCCGGGTTAAGCTTTGGCCGGGGTAGGCCGTCATTGTAAATAAGAATTTGCCTTAATTGACTTGCCTAGTTAAATGAAGGTTAAATAAAATAAACATCCTGTTAAAGCTGAGATCTGTGAATCAGTGCCACTGGTCTCCCCAAGAAACGTAGAACAAAATAAATGGTAGTACATACATACTCTGCCGTTCTATCCTATGTGCAATGATTGCTGAGGGAATAAGTGTTATTTTTTGTTAACGCGACGTCTCTGTTGTAATATCGCAAATGGACAGAGCAATTTAACCCCAACGGATTGCAATTTTATGTCCTTTTTCATTTGGATCTAAAAGTAGGCCTAATTGATTAAAATATGAGGAATATTAACCTGGATATCAACAAAATATTATTTTTTTACAAAAATCTAACAAGCTGTTTTTTTGCTAACATGGGAAGTCCCTTCTTCCCCCCTCCCTCACCCTACAGGACCAGGCATGTCTGATGGAGGCTGACATGTTGGAATAAATTCCAGCGTGCCGGGGGGTGACGCGTTCCCCAGGACAGGGCCATCGGCTGCGGCTAGTCTTCTCATGCCACAGGGCTGTGTCTGGCCATCTACCTGGCCGTACCTTCCAGGGGACAGTTCACTGCGCTGCAGCTGGTGGCCACAGACAACTGCTACAGCCTGGACCACATCTCCTCACTGTTCGCCACACAGGTAACTGAAGGAGAGGTGTGGTGGGTGTGTGTGAGAGTGGGTAGGGGTTGTCTTTGCGGAAGAATGTTTGTCGGTCTGGAATTTTGATATTGTGTGGAAAGTATCATCAGTAATATAATGTTTTGTCAGCCTGACTCTTCTCCTGTGTGTCCTGGAGTGATTAGGAGACACTGGAGGACTTTGCTCTCACTTCTACGGACATCTGGGGCCTATGGCTAGACGATACCAACCAAACCGTGGTGAAATACGTCATAGAGCATGGCGCTTGTAATGCCAGCGTAGTGGGTTCGATTCCCGGGACCACCCATACGTAGAATGTATGCACACATGACTGTAAGTCGCTTTGGATAAAAGCGTCTGCTAAATGGCATATATTATATTATTATTATATGTTTTGATTATCCTTTGGATAGTGTAATGGACTTGTATGCCTATATATCAAGAGATGATCTCTGTAACATTGTGAATTTAGTTTTCTGGGGGGAAATGAATATAATTTGGAGTGCTGTCCATTTCCTACTCTGCTTACTTCCATTGTGACGTCACAGTTCCACGGCAGGTCAGTGGAACCAGGTGTTTGTGCAGCCTGGCCCTGAGGAAGAGGTCCACATCGGAGCAGACCAGGACCCCAGGGTAAGACAACACCACATCATTCATCACTGATATCAAATGGGATTTGAATTAATGAATCTGAATTTAATTTATTAAATTAACTGATTAATCATAACCTGATTTGATGACATCACCCTCTATCCAAACATCATTGCAATTTATCAGTATCCTCTTATTCCATATTGTCACTATTGTGCCTTCCCACATCAGAAAAAAAGATCATTTGTCCTATCTATTGTGTTATGACAGGAGACCTACCTGGACATGCTCTTCTCCCCTCCTGAGATTCACTGCCTCTGCTATAGTCAAAGCCCTACAGATTTACAGGAGAGGCACAGAGCGAATCACTGATCTCCCATGGGAGACCCTCAAGAAAGAGGTGACTGTCGCTGTGGAGGAGGTAAGCTAGACAAGGCTCCCTGCTTTCTGCGTATTCTCTCTCCAGCTTACTCACACAGCGTCTCCTTCTGACTTTTTTCTCAGCTTGTTTCTGCTGCGTTTCCTACATGTATGGCTCTTTCCCCCTCTAGCTGCAAAGTTTGAGTTCAGCCAGGAGGAGTACAGGCAGCTACAGGTAGAGTTCTGGTCCAAGTTCTATGCCTGCTGTCTGTCTACAGTACCAGGAGGGTCTGGCCACACCACTGGGCCTGCTGCTCAACCCACATACACACATGGTTTGTGTGCTGAAGAAGGTACAGATTGGAAGCGAGACTACATTACACTACATTCTTGCATATGTTTAGTTGATTTGGGACCATGTGACCCAAAAGGGGACAAAGGAAACCTGGTCATTTAAAACATATTTTCTTCATGTTTCATATTAAAATAATTTTGCTGGATTGCAGTGAATATGTGACTGTTTGATCCAGGGCTTTGTGTCATTCCTGGTGCCCTGCTTTGCTGTGGAGCACCTGTACCTGTATTTTGATGAGTACCTGTTCTCAGAGGAAGAGACACCTGTGGCTGAGGGTAAAGACCTCTCTCATTCATCTGTGTCTGAGAATGTATAGTAGCCATTTTAGATCCAGAGAGCTCTTTACCTACTGGGTTTTTGTCAAGTGTAGCCATTCACACTTTAAGTGGTTCAACGTGAATTTGTTTCTCCTTGTTGAAAAGGTAGACATGGTTTGCCATTTTGGCTCTGCAGGACTCCCTAACTCATCCCAGTTTCTCCTCGTACCATGTTTCCCTATGTCCAGACCCGGAGGTTGGTCGTGACGTGCTACAGCTGGTGCAGTGTGTGAGGCTGGTGAGTGACGCGGTGCCGGGGGACATGGCCTACAAGATGGAGAAAGCCCTGGAACATCTCCAGTCACCTGAGAGGGCCCGTGCGGAGATGCTGCTGGAGAACTTACTGGCCAACAGCAAGTCAGTACGCGCACACCTCAACAGTTTTAGAAAATTACTATGTACTGTCTATGGAGGCCAGTTGAAAGTCAATTAATGATTTGGGGAAAAATTGTCATAGGAAAAATAATTTCAACCAACAAATATTCTTGACCTCCTATGGGTCATTCACATGCAGGCATTGCCGTGCTATGTGGAGTTTCGTGACTGACTGTTATGCATCTTTCATTCCCATCGTAGTGAGAATGTGATCGAGGACATCCATAACAAACTACAGGACGTCCGTAACCCTTTGGCAGCCATGGCCATGCTGATCATAGAGATGGACCTGGAGACTGACTCGGAGCCAGGAGGAGAAGGGTCTCTCACCATAGGTAAGACCTATATTATACCATGCTATACCTACCACACTATACCATGGCTAATATATAGTACCAGTCAAAAGTTAACACACCTACTCATTACATGGTTTTTATTTTGTCAAATGTTCTACATTGTAGAATACTAGTGAAAACATAATACATGATTCCATGTGTTATTTCATGTATTAAGCAAAAAAAAGTGTTAAACAAATCAAAATATATTTTATATTTGAGATTTTTCAAATGATGCACCCTTTACTTTGACAGCTTTGCACAGTCTTGGCATTCTCTCAACCAGCTTCATGAAATAAGCCCCTGGAATGCATTTCAATTAACAGATATGCCTTGTTAAAAGTTAATTTGTGGAAATTCTTTCCTTAATGCATTTGGGCCAATCAGTTTTGAAGTTGGCCCTATTTGGTAAAAGACCAAGTCCATATTATGGCAAGAACAGCTCAAATAAGCAAAGAGAAATGATAGTCCATCATTAGGTAAGTCAATCCGGAACATTTCAAGAAAGTTTCTTTAAGTACATTTTTTTTTAAACATCAAGGGCTATGATGAAGCTGGCTCTCATGAGGTCCGCCACAGGATAGGAAGACCCAGGGTTACCTCTGCTGCAGAGGATTAGTTCACTGGCGTTACAAGCTTCAGAAATTGCAGCCCAAATAAATGCTTCAGAGTTCAAGTAACAGACACAGCTCAGAGGCATGGTTGAATTTCTGCAAAGAAACCACTACTAAAGGACACCAATAAGAAGAGACTTGCTTGGGCCAAGAAACACGAGCAATGGACATTAGACTGGTGGAAATCTGTCCTTTGGCCTGGAATGTCCAAATGTGACATTTTTGGTTCCAACCGCTGTGTCTTTGTGAGACGCAGTGTGGGTGAATGGATCTCTGCATGTGTATTTCCCACCGTAAAGCAGGGAGGAGGTGTTATGGTGTGGGTGTGCTTTGCTGGTGACACTGTCAGTGATTTTATTTAGAATTCAAGGCACACTTAACCAGCATGGCTACCACAGCATTATGTAGCGATACGCCATCCCATCTAGTTTTCACTTAGTGGGACGATCATTTGTAGAGGGACTGTAGTGACGCCTTTTGCACTGAGATGCAATGCCTTAGACTGCTGCGTCCATGTTAACTATTTAACTGTACTAGAATACTTAAGGCTGCTAAAATATTAAATATTGGTATTGTTTTTTTTTGGCAAGGAAAATATTGGACATCGGTATTGGTCGAAAATGTCATATCGGTGCATCACTAATTGAAATGCATGCCTAAGTTACAGTATTAAGAATAAACAGGATGCGCTCTTTGGCCTACAGCTCGATGGTTGTCATACAAGGCTGCCATACTAAGCCTATTGATGACATTACTTATTATAATGATGACCATGACAATAATATCAAGAAAAAGGAGGGTTAGTATAAATATTTGGAAGTGTAAACAACACTAAATAAATTGTAAGTAATACCAGAGGCTGTTCTAATGGGGAAAAAAGTTTAAAGGCTTTATTACAGCATGGCAAAGATTTTAAAACAGCCACATTTGTGAAATTGTTTGACCAACATGTAGTGGCTGCTCCAGCTACAACAGGACCTGATCCCCCCCGCTCCTCTCAGCTTCTCTCCTCAAACACATCACCCAGAGCTTGACCACCACCGTGCCTCTTGACATCATGTACGCACGCACACAAACACACATTCCATCGCAACACAACACACAGTATTGAATTCAGTGAATTCTGCCTGGTTGACATTGTGTTCTCCCTCCAGAGATGCCAACCTACAGCACCTGTCAGTCCTGGAGCTGTCTGATTCTCCAGCTATGGCTAGCAACAGATCAGGTCAGGTCCTATGTGTAGCCTCCGTCTCTCTAAGAGATTACTTTTTTTCCTGTTTTAAGCAGGAATTCCTGCTTTTCTGACATTGCCCTCTATTCGTACAGCAGCATAGCCTAGTGGTTAGAGCGTTGGACTAGTAACCGGAAGGTTGCGAGTTCAAACCCCTGAGCTGACAAGGTACAAATCTGTCGTTCTGCCCCTGAACAGGCAGTTAACCCACTGTTCCCAGGCTGTCATTGAAAATAAGAATATGTTCTTAACTGACTTGCCTGGTTAAATAAAGGTAAAATTGCAATATGCCTAGATAAGCCAAACCAATATCATACTTTTGTCTGAATTTTCCTGATCAGATCCCTATATCCAACTCCGTTTTCTTTTCCCCTTAGTCCGGAGCCCCCAGACGGTGGTGGAGCTGTTGTACCAGAGCGTAGCGCGGAAGGCCATCATTACCCAAATCTACTCCAAGCAGCACAGCCCCTCCCCGGGCACAGCCCTGCTCCACTGGCCCCACATGGTCTCCAGCATGGTCACCCTGCTGGCTCGGCAACTGTATCCTACCACACACACAGGACTGTGCTTGGCTAAGCAAAAGTTGGTGTTTCCCTAGGAAAGGTTATCTACACAGCTGGCATATTTTTTAAGCTGGGCGAGCCCCAAAATGGATATTTAGGCAATGTTATTTCTGTCCTCATACACTGCTTGGCTAGTCGAGGCTAGAGTTAATATGCTTTATGCAAGGTTATTACACACCACATGGCTAGCACATGCTATGCTATTAAAGTGAGGCGAAGCTACATTTGATGTGCTTTAGGCAAAGATTTGACTTTAGCCTTAGAGGGTTGCAATGAGGTGCACTGTAAATAATGTCAAGGTTGGCCCTTAACACTATCTTTACAGCCGGCCCAACAACCTTAGCTTCCAGTTCCCTGAGTGTCTGATGGACAACTGCCAGTACGCACAACTTCAGGTGAGACTCTTCCCACGGACTCAACTATCTCACACACTATTTGTGTTGCATCATGTTTTTTTTTTTTTTTACCTTGACTGCATAACCAATGTCCTAAGTGGGACAATAAATATGTATTTATTGATTTAGGCAGATTTAATTAATTAGCCAACTGATGCATTTTTAAATATAATATTTTCTTAAGCTCTCCTTTTCTCTCCCTTCAGGAGTATATGCGTCTCATTGGGCCTTGGTGTCAGGTTAACGTGGGCTCCTGCCGCTTCATGCTGGGCCAATGTTACCTGGCCAACGGAGAGGGACAGAAGGTGTGTGTTTTAAAGTGGAACTAACAGCGTTTTAAACTTCTTTTCACATATGGAACAAACAGACAATCATATCAGTCAAAAACTTTAAGATATAACTTTTTTTTTATTTGCCTCAACATTCCATAGGTGGGCCTAGGAGGGCATAGACCCATCCACTTGGGAGCCAGGCCCTGCCAATCAGGAGTTTCTCCCCACGAAAGGGCTTTATTACAGACAGAAATACTACTGTTTTATCAGCTGTCCGGGTGGCTAGTCTCAGACAATCCCGCAGGTAAAGAATCCAGATGTGGAGGTTCTGGGCTGGCTTGATTACACGTGGTCTGCAGTTGAGGTCGGTTCAACGTACTGCCAAATTCTCTAAAACTACATTGGATGTGGCTTATGGTAGAGAAATTAATATTAAATTGTCAGGCAAAATTTCTGGTGGAGAACTTGAGAAATCTGTGGCATTGTTGTGACACAACTGTACATTTTAGTGGCCTTTTATTGCCCCCAGCACAAGGTGCACCTGTGTAATGAAGATTCCGTTTAATCACCCTCTTGATATGCCACCTGTCAGGTGGATGGATTTTCCTGGCAAAGGAGAAATGCTCACTAACATTGATGTAAACACTTATGCACAAAATTTGAAAATGTTTTTTTTTTGTGTGTATGGAACATTTCTGAGATCTTTTATTTCAGGTCATGAAACATGGGACCAACACATGTTGTGTGTTATTTTTGTTCAGTGTGTATAATTCACCAGTACATTTCTTGGTAGTTAAAAATGATTGCTATCAGGTAAATCCCAGCTGGCCTGGTACAATGTTTTGCTGCCTTCATTCAGGGATGCAGTGTTTCAATGACTCATAATTTTGTACAAAAACAGATGAATGTAACAAAGGCTGGGAATGACAATACAATCAAACTAACAACGGCGATGACCACAAGTCGGTCATAATGTGGCTAATAGGCAACAAGCTAAAAACACGGAGCCTAATGTTAGCTAGCTGCTAGGAAGATGTCATGTCATTGGAGGAGTGGGTCGAATAACTTTTTCCCCTCATATCGTTTTCCGGTGGCTATACACAGCTAGAGATGCAGGTGTCATTTGGTTAGCTAGCAAGAACTTGAACGACTGTTATCCGGTTAGCATATCTCAGAGCACTCATCTGAGTATGCCAGAGCTCAGAATAACTGATGAATTTACGAACATCAACACCTGCTGAATGTGGCTGGTGTCAGTAAACGTAGGCAAAGAAAGTTAGTCATGAACGCTCTGGATAACCTGTAAACAGCCTAACCAGCTCTGTTAGGTTGAGTAAAATGGTCAGAGTAAGGCATTCTCTCATTTGTGTCTGGAGCTAGCTAGCTAGCAAGCCAGCCAAACTATTGCTATCAGGTTGTAAATCACAGCTGTCCTGGTACAATGTTTGCTACCTACATTCGGGATGCACCGTTTCAGTTTCAAAGGCTCAATATTTTGGATTAAAAAAGGACGAATGTAACAAAGGCTGGGAATGACAATACAATCAGTTAACTTTGGGTGCTTGGTTGGGACAAGCATGCGTTGTTAGCAGGTAAACTGCAGAAGAACGAAAAGGCTACAATTCCCTATCATTTATCAGTGCAATTTTGACGGCCAACTAGTTGAAGTTTTGGTTTATCTAATGTTCCTTCGTTAATGTTAGCTCATCTTTCTCTGGCTAGTATTAATTGTTGATCTTTATGTTGATGTCCATAACTGAGGGAGAGAGAGCCTACCTTTTCATGTTTGTTTGATCAATAGGACTGTAAAGTTCCCAAATGTAAGAGGACTCCCAAGTGGTATTGACATATTTGCAAAAATCCATGCAGGTGTATTTTCAGGCTTTTGGCGACTGCGTTCTATTGATCAAAAGTCGTACTACTGTAATTGCCTGTAAACACACAGTCCAGTTCACTGTGAATGATTGCAGGCCTGAGGCAAATAAAGGCCTACTGTAGCTCCGATTTGGCTATGGCGCACCGGTCTGCGTAGACGCTGGTCCTGGATGAGGGATGTTATATTTACTGCAGTTAATTGTCCAAACGCATGGCTGCTTTCCCACTCTATATTGCTATAGAACTTTCACAAATGCCTTAGATCTGGTCATTTAAGTTTACGTATACTAAGTGCTCACTTGTCAGAAAATGTTTTAAAACGTGTCATGCTTCCTGGGGGTTGACATTAACATATGTTAATCAGATATCATGTTGCTCAAATGCAGTCAGTTCCACTTTAAGGGTTGCTGTTGCATTTCAACGTGTCATTATGACCATGGGAAGAGTTGTTGCGATAGTACAGAAGGTGTAGTGGCTGAAAGTTGTTGCTTCACAGGTGTGACAGAGCAGCACCAGTAGCTGTTTTCTGACCCCCATTTGTGGCATGTTGTGTCCAGGCACTGCAGTGTTTCCAGGAGGCTGCGGCAAAGGTGGAGAGGGAGGAGTTTCTTCTGAGATTGACTGGAGCCGAGGAGGAAGGTGCGGCTGCACCGAGACTACAGTACTACAACAAGGTTACTATGGGAACCGGTTTTTAAATAATATATTATTGGATTATTTATTAAATGTAGTTGGGTGCTCGTGCCCAACGAACCCTTTCAATCTGGATGTGTGTGGAATTAGTTTTTTTTGTATTTTTTTGTAGTGTTTTTACTTATTCTCAAGTGTGTGTTAGGTGCTGCGGTTGCTGGAGGACGTTGGTCTGCCAGAGCTGGTCATCCATCTAGCCACTCTGGTCATCACGGAGGCCGTCAACGACCCCAGGAGTCAGGCTGCCCTGTGGACCCACATCTTCAAGCATCACCTGGACACTACAGCCAAACCTACGAAGCCCTCACACAGAACCCTGACTCCAGCAGCCAGTTAGACTGTTTGCGTCAGCTTGTTGTGGTTCTGTGTGAGCGTTCTCAACTTCAGGACCTGGTCCAGTTCTCCTACGTCAACCTGCACGATGAGGTAGACACACATACAGTAGTGGGCAAATGTTTTGAGAATGACACAAATATTAATTTTCACAAAGTCTGCTGCCTCAGTTTGTATGATGGTAATTTGCATATACTCCAGAATGTTATGAAGAGTGATCAGATGAATTGCAATTAATTACAAAGTCCCTCTTTGCCATGCAAATGAACCCCCAAAAAACATTTTCACTGCATTTCAGCCCTGCCACAAAAGGACCAGCTGACATCATGTCAGTAATTATCTCGTTAACACAGGTGTGAGTGTTGACGAGGAGGCTGGAGATCACTCTGTCATGCTGATTGAGTTCGAATAACAGACTGGAAGCTTCAAAAGGAGGGTGGTGCTTGGAATCATTGTTCTTCCTCTGTCAACCATGGTTGCCTGCACGGAAACACGTGCCATCATCATTTCTTTGCACAAAGGGCTTCACAGGCAAGGATATTGCTGCCAGTAAGATTGCACCTAAATCAACCATTTATCGGATCATCAAGAACTTCAAGGAGAGCGGTTCAATTGTTGTGAAGGCTTCAGGGCGCCCAAGAAACTCCAGCAAGCTCCAGGACCATCTCCTAAAGTTGATTCAGCTGCAGGATCAGGGTACCACCAGTACAGAGCTTGCACAGGAATCGCAGCAGGCAGGTGTGAGGTGAAGACTTTGGAGGATGGCCTGGTGTCAAGAAGGGCAGCAAAGAAGCCACTTCTCTCCAGGAAAAACAACAGGGACAGACTGAAACTCTGCAACAGGTACAGGGATTGGACTGGGGTAAAGTCATTTTCGCTGATGAATCCCCTTTCCGATTGTTTGAGGCATCTGGAAAAAAGCTTGTCTGGAGAAGACAGGGTGACCGCTACCATCAGTCCTGTGTCATGCCAACAGTAAAGCATCCTGAGACCATTCATGTGTGGGGTTGCTTCTCAGCCAAGGGAGTGGGCTCACTCACAATTCTGCCTAAGAACACAGCCATGAATGAAGCATGGTATCAACACATCCTCAGAGAGCAACTTCTCCCAACCATCCAGGAACAGTTTGGTGATGAACAATGCCTTTTCCAGCATGATGGAGCACTTTGCCATACGGAAAAAGTGATAACTAAGTGGCTCGGGGAACAAAACATCAATATTTTGGGTCCATGGCCAGGAAACCCCCCCAGACCTTAATCCCATTGAGAACTTGTGGTCAATCCTCAAGAGGCGAGTGGACAAACAAAACCCCACAAATTCTGACAAGCTACAAGCATTGATTATGCAAGAATGGGCTGCCATTAGTCAGCATGCCAGGGCGGATTGCAGAGGTCTTGAAAAAGAAGGGTCAACACTGCAAATATTGACTCTGCATCAACTTCATGTAATTGTCAATAAAAGCCTTTGACACTTATGAAATGCTTGTAATTATACTTCAGTTTTCCATAGTAACTTCTGACAAAAAATATCTAAAGACACCGAAGCAGCAAATTTTGTGGAATTTAATATTTGTCATTCTTAAAACTTTTGGCCACGACTGTACATTCTCTTTACATTTGGTTAGAGCGCATTATGGACTATATAAATGTATTAGATTAATCCGATCAAGTTTTGGACCTTCTTGTTTCTTTTCTGGCAGCAGGTGGTCAGCATCAGAGTCCAGAGCAGTGGACCTGATGTCCCACAACTACTACGAGCTGCTCTACGCCTTCCACATCAACAGACACAACTACAGGGAAGGTGAGAGGAGCCTGGGACTCTGTCAGATATTTGCACTTAGTTTAGAAATGAGGCTGGCGGTATTTCTTTCTGATGTGTTTTGCCCGATCTGTGTCCTCCAGCGGGTAGGGTGATATTTGAGTACGGCATGCGTCTGGGCCGGGAGGTGAGGACTCAACTGGGTCTACAGAAACAGGTCAACTGTTGCCTGGCCTCCCTCAACTGTCTACTTCTAGAGCGGTGTATGAGAGGCCTGCTGCGTTCACCAAAGAGGAACTACGATGGAGAGTTTACTACTGGTCCAGGTGAGATACGATAGGCATAGATAACTATTTGTGGTGATTATAATTTACTGCTATAAATGTTCCTTTTTGGTCATTACCATCTTTACACCACTATGTTTGGGACATGGTGGGAAGTGTGTATGATAACATGCTCTTTAAATTCTACAGTATTGTAATTGTTTGTCCGTTAAGTTAATGTTTTAAGTATCTCTATATTTCTGTTATTACTGGGCTATCACTGTTATTAGTCTGCCCGTGTCTCGTAGTTGATGATCCTGGCCTGAGTGCAATGGCAACCGTGTATTGTGCTAATACGGTTGCTTAAACCTTGTTAAACTGGAACCTTGTCGTCTCTGAGTGGCCAGAGACATCCTGGAGCTAAAGGACCTTCAGAAGGAGTACGCCCTTGCCCGTAGCCGCCTCACCCTGGCTCAGCATCACCCACCCTCCACTGCCATTGCAGGTACAAACAACACTGATAACATATTCCCAAAAGTGAATGGAAAGTGACTTGTCAGTAAGCCATCGCCAATTATGTTTTGCCTTGATACCTCTTAATGTGTTCATTTAGAGGGGGGAACATTATTCCTGTAAGGAAACGAAACCCCTAATCGAACACCAGAAATGTAACGCAGTTCTGTGTGTGGTGTTGCAGGCAGCGCCTCTGCAGTGGAGATGGTGTCCCTACTGGTCCAATGTATTTATATTGCCCTAAATGCAAGACATATTTTCTGAGAAGGACCCCTAGATATGAATTAAATGGAAGAGTCCGTAAATGTACCTTTTTGTAGTTGTATTTGCTCCCCATGGATGATAAAACAAGCTTGTTTTGTTTAGGGGGTGGATGCTGCAGCGTTGTTACACATCCATGTAGATGCCCTCCTGGGGAAGGGACACCAGTACTTTGGCATCGAGGTACACTATACACTGTGTACAAAATATTAGGAACAGCTGCACTTTACATGACTGACCAGGTGAAAGCTATGATGTCACTTGTTAAATCCACTTCAATCGGTGTAGATGAAGGAGAGGTGACCGGTTAAGGAAGGATTGTTAAGCCTTGAGTCATGGAATATTTGTGTCCCATTCAGCGGGTGACTGGGCAGGACAAAGAACTGTATGGTAGGTGTCTGGTGCACCTGTGTCAATAACTAAAACGCTACTGGCTTTTTAACACTCAACAGTTTCCTGTGTATCAAGAATGGTCCACCATCCAAATGACATCTACACAACTGTGGGAAGCATTGGAGTCAATATGGACCAGCATCAATGTGGAACGCTTTCGACACCTTAGAGTCCATGCCCCAATGAATTGAGGCTGTTGAGGACAAAAGGGGATGCGACTCAATAATTAGGAAGGTGTTCCTAATGTTTTGTACACTCGGTGTACGTCACTTCCCATGTTTATGATGCATGGTTGTTTTACCCATCTTAGTTGAACACACTTGATTCTTCTCTAGAGAAGGGTCAATATAATGGATTGAAAAGTCAAATGTTTGTCCTTTAATTGTTTCTCTCTGGTAATGGTGTGTTGTACAGAGGCCCCTCTCAGCCACAGCGCCGTTGGTGTGGCTCCCATACACATCCATCAACCAGCTCCTCCAGTCGCTCAACAAGACCCAGACCAACGCCAGAGTAAGTTGATTCGAGATACTGTTTTTGAAATCTGTTTGACAACCTGTGCTGACTTGACATCAAACCTGACATGACTGTCCTCAGTTTAAATGTTAACATGCACCACCATACTCCTCATTACTTGTCCTCTCCATCTCAGATGTACAAGAAACTGCAGGACAAGCTGAATGACTACCACAAACAGGTGGACCAGAGGATGGCTCCAGGCCCAGTAGAAGCACCGTCTGTCAATCAAAACACAGCACTGCTTGCATCTAGATTCTACTCTGCTACCAAAGTGTGCACTTGCACACTCAGTCATCGATTTCAAGAATTGGCTGGGGGATGTTTCCACCATTGCTAATTCCATGACAGGGAAGATGGAGGTGCACACTTTAGGAGGTGGGTGGAGAATCGGGTACAGCCTGGCCCCACTGCCCCTCCAGGTGCTGTCACTATGGCCATGACTCTGTGGAACACAAAACAGACTCAATGGAAGGGGAAATACATGTATTTTTGTATTAAGGGTAAATTAAACTGACTTATTCGAATGCACTTTGCCAGATTGTTTTGTGTTGTCTAATTTCTGGCTAACATTGAGAATGAGGGCTCAAGAATATGGAAAAGAGGAATGGGGAAAAAGTGACGAGTCTTACCTGCTTGCTGCATTTACATCTACTGTATACACTAACTTGCCAGTTAACTAGGTACACCCATCTAGGTACTGGGTCAGACCACTCTTTGCCTCCAGAACAGCCTGAATTATTTGGGCATGGGTTCTACAAGGTTTCAAATGTTTGTTGCTCAGTTGGTATCAAGGGACCTAACGTGTTCCAGGAAAACAGTCCCCATACTCGTACACCACTGCCAGCAGGATGGGTCCATGGATTAATACTGTTTACTCCAAATCTTGACTGCTGTCAGCATGGTGCAACGGGAACCAGGATTTTTTTTTTTAGTGCCCAGTTGATAGGAGTGGGTGTCTGCTTGCAATAGCCCATCCGTGACTAGGATCGATGAGTTGTGTGTTCAGAGATACAACGTTATGTCTGTGGCCCTCCTGTCTTGCCATTCTCCATCGACATCTCATCAACAACCTGTTCTTCACCCACAGGCATGACTGCTGCTGACTGGATGCTTCTTTTGTTTGTTGCACCATTCTCTGTAAATCCTAGACCCTGTCGTGTGTGAAAAGCCCAGGAGGTTGGCAGATACTGGATCCAGCTTGCCTGGCACCAATGGTCATACTATGCTCAGTCACTTAGTTAAATCAAACAGTAACTGAATGCGTTGATGCCTCTGTGCCTGCTTAATGTGGCTTTAGAAGCCATCCATTTTTGTGAACGGGTGGTGTACCTAAAACTGGCCGTTGAGTGTAGATTGAGTTCCTACTAACAATTTTAATGTTTTTATTTTTATGGCGGTACATTGTGATCTGTTTTGTACTTTACTGCCTGAACTTTTACAATGCAAGTCAAGTTTCTTAGTATTAAGTTGTCTTTTTGGTCATAGGAAACGATGGCAGAAACATTATGTTGAAGACAAAATAACAGAATTTGTCAGGAGCCCGTAAAACGCCCGCTAAAGATTTGAGTCATTTAGCAGAACGATTTACAGTAGTGAGTGATTTTCTCATACTAGTCCCCTGTGGGGATCAAACCCACAACTCTGATGTTGCAAGCACCATTCTGAGCCACACAGGACAATACATTCCAGCGCCAAGATAGAAGCCAAACATGAGTTGGCTTGGGGGTGTGTCTTTGCCACCAGCCCAATTTTTCAGTTTTTGATTTGTTAAAAAGGTTTGAAATATCCAATAAAGTCATTCCACTTCATGATTGTGTCCCACTTGTTGATTCTTCACAAAAAAAATACAGTTTTATATATTTATGTTTGAAGCCTGAAATGTGGCAAAAGGTCGCAAAGTTCAAGGGGGCCGAATACTTTCGCAAGGCACTGTATAAACATAGCTCGAGAAATAACGTAATCTCATATGGAAACTAGACGGATTGGCTCCAGGCCGGTGGCGCCGTCATACTATGCAACCAACTGTGACATGTTGCTAGTTAGTACACTGTTGTGGTCATACATTAGTTTGCATTCATCATTTTTTTGTGCCCAAGACATGGATTGCACCTCGGAGGATAATGTAATAGTGGCATGGAAATACGATGACACTGCTAAATAATTAGTATGAAACAACTTTGCCATATGTCAAATTTACTTTATAGAGAAGTTGCCATTGACGTTACTGTTACTAGATAAATAAATAGCTAAAATATGGTGGTCCCCTCAATTTGAGTAAACTGGGTAAAGTTATAATGCATCTAAAGTCAATCTGGCAACATCACAATCACGACAAAAATGGGTGTCCTAATGATTTGCCTTCTTTTGAAACGTTTGTGTTTCCAAGCCAAATCGGAGTGGTATTGATGCAGAATAACGTTCGTCAGCTGGTTGGCAATAATGACCATCAGTCTATGGTCTAGCTACATGTATATAATACTCACCACCACTGGGGACCAACGAACTCCAACCACATATTCCGCATGATAGCTTCCTTCTCAGGGGACTCAAACTAGTGGTGCGGGTCAGCTGCTTGTTCACCTACACCCGCGCAAATGCTAATAATGAGCGGTCCGGCGGTGTCCCAAACTCTGTTTTAAAGGGGACTGACTTTGTCAAAAATGATCCCAGTTACTATTTTGACACTAATACATGTTTCTGGTCGTTTTCAAATCGATTAGTTGGTTTTTAGGGGCAGTAGCTCTTAAAAGCTTGCTGAAGTGTTACAAATAGCGTAATAGCAATGTAAAGGTAATTTCTAATTGAGCAGACATATGCAGCTTTGACGTTAAATGCAGAAACATTGCTTTGAAGTTTCAATCACACTAACGTCGAACTTCCGCGATACATAATCGAACAGAGCCCTAAACGTCATATTGTAAAAAACATTTTTATAAAGGCACCCTGTTATGCCTAGCGCCTTCACTATTGGTGACATCTTGAACAATCAGTTGGCTAGTGAGTTGACTGGCTCAAAAAAAAATGGGACAGCTCCACTATAAATACCCACAAAAAGAACCTTTTCGCTAAAGAATATCATAAATTGAAGGGCTGACAGCCAAATTAGAACTGCACAGATATCAGATGGCCTAATCACATTCTGTCATTTACACATCGACTCATACCCAATACCAAGTCTCAAAACCGCATCAAAACTTGGGTTGCGTTCCCCGCTCCATGCATCAACCAATGGTGGCGTGCCGTCGTGCACCAGATTGTTAGAACCTGTGTGTTTTACCAATACGTAAAATACCTATCCGGGCGTTATAAGATCTGGCATGCGTCAGCAATGCCTAGACAGAGAAACATGCCGTATATTCATACCTAGTTTAGTACTAGAATCAGTGCTAGGTCATCTAGGAATATAATTGATGGGTTGAATACATAAAAACAGAACAGACATTTATTGTGCCAGGATCTAGTGTACATAGTCAGAAACATGTAGTGTACCATGTAATCCTCAGATACTGAAATTACAGCAGCAATGCATGTAGTGAATCATATCATTCAAAATGGCTAAATGGAATGCTTTGTTCAATAATTCTGATTTGTACCAGAGGGGGGGGGGGGAATGCAGTCCAGTCTTATTAACATAATAAACAACCCAAATGCACTGTAGAATGAGTGAAGGAGAAGAGGTATTATATTACCATAGGAATAAATTGGTATATCGCAAGTAAGTACCTACTTTGGTAACCAACCACACACAACAGAAAGTCTGTTTAAATCTCATTTAAGACCGATTTCTGGAGTCTCTTTGAATACATTTCCAATGTTTCCATGGCCTGTGTTTATTAAGAAAGTCCCTGTGTGGACTACCTTCACATTTTTTTCATATTTTTTTTTCTAAAGGGGTTCATAGTAGACAAAGGTGCCAGGAGGATCTGTTCAGTCAGACAGTGCTTTTGGTGGGCAGCTCCGTGCTATTGTGCCGCGTTTTCCTCGACGTTCCGTCGTCGCGCGGCCGAGCCTTCTGCAGGCTTGACATGGCGGCGGTGCGCTCGATGTCAATGAAGGCGTAGAGCTCGGTGCGGCGCGTGGGGGTGGTAGGTGGCAGTGGCGAGGTGGGGGTGCGGGGTGTGTGGGGATTGCTGGTGTCTGAGGAGGCACCCTTGGCAGCTGCGGATGAAGAGGTGGTGGTAGATTCCATCTCCACCTCGATGTAGTTGAGCGTCTTGGGAGTCTCCTGACACAGCAGCCCCAACGGCCGGCGGAAGTCAAAGTTGAAGATGGTGGGTCCGTCGGTGCGGCGGCGTACCATGTCGGGGGCACAGCGGGCGCTGAGAGGAGCCGTCACGTTCTCTGTGTTGACGTAGTTGTGGGAGGGTTCCATGGCTGAAAGAGAGGGGTAGGCTGACAGGGGGTGGGAGTAGGAGTGATGGTGGTTGTAGCCGTTGAGGGATGGCGTCTTCAGCCCCCCCTGGCCGCCTCCATTGTTCTCCACCTCCTCGTTGCTGGGCTTGCGGGTCTCCCAGACGGGCGGCAGAGCCGGGAGGTTCTCATAGTCCAAGAGGGCTGTGCGTCGCTGGGCTGAGTTGTTGACATTCTGCAGGGTGTCGGGGGGCGTGCGGTGGAGGCGGGGAGCTGTTATTGGGGCAGTAACCCCGACAGAGGTGCCGTTGGAGTGTGTGTGGGGCGGCTGAGACTGGCCCTCCAGTAGGGCTGGGGCCTCTGTGGCACAGTGTGTGTCGGTGTGGCTGTTAGTCTCCCCCTCTCCGAGATCCGGGGACTCTGAGTCCTCCTCTGCCTCCTCTCCATCTCCACCCCCAGTAGACTCCTTCCCCTTGGCCATCTTCTTCTGCACAGGGGTGGGTCCCAGCACGAAGCGCACCCCCAGGGGCTCGAGCAGTACCTGGGGCTCTTCCTGGAGCTGGGGCATGGGGGGCAGAGGCTCTGGTCTGGCTACCCGTGGAGGGGGGGGTGTAGGGGAACACTGGGACTGGCCTGAGTCGGGGCTGTCCAGGGGGGCTGGAACAGTCAGAGGGCTAGGCTGGTCATCCAGCAGACCTGTGGTGTTCACATAGGTGTGGATCTGTAGACGGATCAGGAGACGGGGTTAATATAACATCGTCATCACACCAACTCGGCAGATTTTACATATTACCCATCAATGTCACAGTGGATGTTCTCTTTAGTCTAGGACAGGGTTCTCAATTTAAATTAACATTATTTTGGCCAAGGGATCCATGGAATAAGTTTAGTGGGTGTAATACAACACAATGTAATCAGAGTCCAACATTATGGCCGGGGCCAGTAAAAACAATAACCAGTAACTTCTCCGCGCATTTTAACATTCCAGTTCCACATTTACCTGCTCTGTCGCAGTCCACCATTGAAGACTAGACTACACACGGAAAAGTCATGCTATTTGTATTTTAACAATATGATTGGCCATTCATTGACACACCACCACGCTCCCACGAGTCACAACTTCTCAAGCACTCAAACAGTACATGAGTTGGATTCCTTGACACAGCACACGCGAGCTGTCCAGAACAAAAATAATCACCCATCAATCTATCTACTGATATTATTTTAGGGAAAGTGATTTATAGAAGTAAACCTTCAGTAGTGGCTACTGTTGATAGTCTGCCAAAAGAAAGCTACAAAGACACCTTCTGTAGCTCAGTTGGTAGAGCATGGCGCTTGTAACGCCAGGGTAGTGGGTTCGATCCCCGGGACCACCCATACGTAGAATGTATGCACACATGACTGTAAGTCGCTTTGGATAAAAGCGTCCACTAAATGGCATATATTATTATATTACCTAGCATTTGTCTTGGCTAGCCTACTATAGCAAGGTCCATATCTTGTTTGGAAAGCAGAACAGCTTAATGGGAATTTCATATTCATCATCTCCAGCACCACCCCAGCAGCAACATATGTGTGTTTCAAATAGTGTGTTTCTATGTTAGATAGAGGAAGATAAGTGTTTCCATTGACATCCGTGTGCATCGTGTGTTTTGAACCAATTACGACTAAAAATGGCCTACTAATTGGTTTATGTCATTGGAAACACTTATACTCTATTTTTTACTAGGAAACAGAAACGCGCCATTTTCACATACAGCGCATTTGGAAAGTATTCAGACCCTTTAACTTTTTCCATATTTTGTTAATATTTTGATAATGAACCTATATATCTTTTACAATATCTTTGAGAATAAAAAGGGGCTCCTGAGTGGTGCAGCGGTGTAAGGCACTGTATCTCAATGCTAGAGGCATCACTACAGACCCTGGATCGATTCCAGACTATCACACCCGACTGAGATTGGCCCAACGTCGTTCGGGTTTATTTTTTAAAGTAATTTTTTTATTTAACCTTTATTTAACCAGGTAAGCCAGTTGAGAACAAGTGCAATCTGGCCAAGATAAAGTGCGACAAAAACAACAGAGTTACACATGGAATAAACAGACGTACAGTCAATTACACAATAGAAAAATCTATATACAGTGTGTGCAAATGTAGTAAGATTAGGGAAATAAGGCAACAAATAGGCCATAGTGGTGAAATAATTACAATTTAGCATTAAGACTAGAATGATAGATGTGCAAGCGGAGATAATGGGGTGCAAAAGAACAAAAATAAATAAAAATATGGGGATGAGGTAGTTAGGTGTGCTATTTACAGATGGGCGGTGTACAGGTGCAGTGATTGGTAAGCTGCTCTGACAGCTGATTATTAAATTATTAGTGAGGGAGATAAGTCTCCAGCTTCAGTGATTGTTGCAATTCCAGTCATTGGCAACAGAGAACTGGAAGGAAAGGAGGCCAAAGTAGGATTTGGGGGATGACCAGTGAAATAAACATGCTGGAGCACGTGCCACAAGTGGGAGTTGCTATGGTGACCAGTGAGCTGACATAAGGTGGGGCTTAACCTAGCAAAGACTTATAGATGACCTGCGGCCAGTGGGTTTGGCGACGAATATGAAGTGAGGGCCAGTCAACGAGAGCATACAGGTCGCAGTGGTGGGTAGTATATGGGGCTTTGGTGACAAAACAGATGGCGATGTGATAAACTACATCCAATTAGCTGAGTAGAGTGTTGGAGGCTATTTTATAAATGACATCGCCAAAGTCAAGGATCAGTAGGATTTTTACGAGTGTAGCAGCAGCAAGAGCGACATCATTGATATACACAGAGAAAATAGTTGGCCCGAGAATTTAACCCTACGGCACCCCTATAGAGACTGCCAGAGGTCTGGACAACAGGCCCTCCGATTTGACACATTGAACTCTGAGAAGTAGTTGGTGAACCAGGCGAGGCAGTCATTTGAGAAACCAAGGCTGTTGAGTCTGCCGATAAGAATGCGGCGATTGACAGAGTCGAAAGCCTTGGCCAGGGTGATGAATATGGCTGCACAGTATCGTCTTTTATCGATGGCGGTTATATCATTTAGGATCTTGAGCGCAGCTGCGGTGCACCCATGACCAGCTCGGAAACCAGATTGCATAACAGAGAAGGTATGGTGGGATTCGAAATGGTCGGTGATCTGTTTCGTTAACTTGGCTTTCGAAGACTTTAGAAAGGCAGGACAGGATGGATATACAGTTGAAGTCGGAAGTTTACACACACCGTAGCCAAATACATTTAAACTCAGTTTTTCACAATTCCTGACATTTAATTGCAGTAAACATTCCCTGTCTTAGGCCAGTTGGGATCACCACTTATTTTAAGAATGTGAAAAGAATAATAGTACAAAAAAATTATTTCAGCTTTTATTTCTTTCACCACATTCCCAGTGGGTCAGAAGTTTACATACTAAAAACTAATTTAGTGTAGCATTAACTTGGGTCAAATGTTTCAGGTAGCCTTCCACAAGCTTCCCACAATTATTTGGGTGAATTTTGGCCCTTTCCTCCTGACAGAGCTGGTGTAACAGTCAGGTTTGTAGGCCTCCTTGCTCGCACACACCTTTTCAGTTCTGCCCACACATTTTCTATAGGATTGAGGTCAGGGATTTGTGATGGCCACTCCCAATACCTTGACATTGTTGTCCATAAGCCATTTTGCAACAACTTTGGAAGTATGCTTGGGGTCATTGTCCATTTGGAAGACCCATTTGCGACCAAGCTTTAACTTCCTGACTGATGTGTTGAGATGTTGCTTCAATATACCCACATAATTTTCCTCCCTCATGTTGCCATCTATTTTGTGAAGTGCACCAGTCCCTCCTGCAGCAAAGCACCCTCACAACATGATGCTGCCACCCCCATTCTTCACGGTTGGGATGGTGTTCTTCGGCTTGCAAGCCTCCCCCTTTTTCCTCCAAACAATTCATCAGACCAGAGGTCATTTCTCCAAGAAGTACGATCCTTGTCCCCATGTGCAGTTGCAAACCGTAGTCTTGCTTTTTTATGGCGGTTTTGGAGCAGTGGCTTCTACCTTGCTGAGCGGCCTTTCAGGTTATGTCAATATAGGACTCGTTTTACTGTGGATATAGATACTTTTGTACCCGTTTCCTCCAGCATCTTCACAAGGGCCTTTGCTGTTGTTCTGGGATTAATTTGCACTTTTCACACCAAAGTACGTTCATCTCTAGGAGACAGAACGTGTCTCCTCCCTGAGCGGTCTGACGGCTGCGTGGTCCCATGGTGTTTATACTTACTATTGTTTGTACAGATGAACGTGGTACCGTCAGGAATTTGGAAATTGCTCTCAAGGATGAACCAGACTTGTGGGGGTCTACAATTTGTTTTTCTGAGGTCTTGGCTGATTTCCTTTGATTTTCCCATGATGTCAAGCAAAGAGGCACTGAGTTTGAAGGTAGGCCTTGAAATACATCAACAAGTACACCTCCAATTGACTCAAATTATGTCAATTCGCCTATCAGAAGCATCTAAAGCCATGACATCATTTTCTGGAATTTTCCAAGCTGTTTAAAGGCAGTCAACTTAGTGTATGTAAACTTCTAACCCACTGGAATTGTGATACTATGAATTATAAGTGAAATAATCTCTAAACAATTGTTGCAAAACTTACTTGTGTCATGCAAAAGTAGATGTTCTAACCGATTTGCCAAAACTATATTTTGTTCACCAAAAAAATTGTGGAGTGGTTGAAAAATGAGTTTTAATGACTCCAACTTAAGTGTATGTAAACTTTCGACTTCAACTGTAGGTCTATAACAGTTTGGGTCTAGAGTTTCTCCCCCTTTGAAGAGGGGGATGACCGCGGCAGCTTTCCAATCGCTAGGGATCTCAGACGATACGAAAGTGAGGTTGAGCAGGCTAGTAATTGCGGCTGCAACAATTGTGGAGGATAATTTTAGAAAGAGAGGGTTCAGATTGTCTAGCCTAGATGATTTGTAAGGGGTCCACATTTTGCAGCTCTTTCAGAACATCAGCTATCTGGAATTGGGTTGCTGTTGGCCGGGGTAGGGGTAGCCAGGTGGAAAGCATGGTCAGCCCTAGAAAAATGCTTCCTAGCCTCAGTGCAGTGGAAAGCTGGGAGGAGGTGCTCTTATTCTCCATGGACTTTACAGTGTCCCAGAACATTTTGGAGTTTGTGCTGCAGGATGCTATTTCTGTTTGAAAAAGCTAGCCTTTGCTTTCCTAACTGTCTGTGTATATTGGTTCCTAACGTCTCTGAAAAGTTGCATATCACCGGGGCTATTCGATGCTAATACAGTACGCCACAGGATGTTTTTGTGCTGGTCAAGGGCAGTCTGGAGTGAACCAAGGGCTATATCTGTTCTTAGTTCTTTTTTGAACGGGGCATGCTTATTGAAGATGGTGATGAAAGCACTTTTAAAGAATAACCAGTCATCCTCCACTGACGGGATGAGGTCAATATCCTTCCAGGATACCCAGGCCAGGTCGATTTACAGACGCAGGCAATGAGGCGGAGATCCTGGTTGAAGACAGCAGAGGTGTATTTAGAGGGCAGGTTGGTCAGGATGATATCTATGATGGTGCCCGTGTTTACGGATTTGGGGTTGTACCTGGTAGTTTCATTGATAATTTGTGTGAGATTGAGCGCATCTTCCGTCTTCAAGAGAGCGAGAGTTGCACCCCTTCTGAAAAAACCTACACTCGATCCCTCCGATGTCAACAACTACAGACCAGTATCCCTTCTTTCTTTTCTCTCCAAAACTCTTGAACGTGCCGTCCTTGGCCAGCTCTCCCGCTATCTCTCTCTGAATGACCTTCTTGATCCAAATCAGTCAGGTTTCAAGACTAGTCATTCAACTGAGACTGCTCTTCTCTGTATCACGGAGGCTCTCCACACTGCTAAAGCTAACTCTCTCTCCTCTGCTCTCATCCTTCTAGACCTATCGGCTGCCTTCGATACTGTGAACCATCAGATCCTCCTCTCCACCCTCTCCGAGTTGGGCATCTCCGGCGCGGCCCACGGTTGGATTGCGTCCTACCTGACAGGTCGCTCCTACCAGGTGGCGCGGCGAGAATCTGTCTCCTCACCACGCGCTCTCACCACTGGTGTCCCCCAGGGCTCTGTTCTAGGCCCTCTCCTATTCTCGCTATACACCAAGTCACTTGGCTCTGTCATAACCTCACATGGTCTCTCCTATCATTGCTATGCAGACGACACACAATTAATCTTCTCCTTTCCCCCATCTGATGACCAGGTGGCGAATCGCATCTCTGCATGTCTGGCAGACATATCAGTGTGGATGACGGATCACCACCTCAAGCTGAACCTCGGCAAGACGGAGCTGCTCTTCCTCCCGGGGAAGGACTGCCCGTTCCATGATCTCGCCATCACGGTTGACAACTCCATTGTGTCCTCCTCCCAGAGCGCTAAGAACCTTGGCGTGATCCTGGACAACACCCTGTCGTTCTCAACTAACATCAAGGCGGTGGCCCGTTCCTGTAGGTTCATGCTCTACAACATCCGCAGAGTACGACCCTGCCTCACACAGGAAGCGGCGCAGGTCCTAATCCAGGCACTTGTCATCTCCCGTCTGGATTACTGCAACTCGCTGTTGGCTGGGCTCCCTGCCTGTGCCATTAAACCCCTACAACTCATCCAGAACGCCGCAGCCCGTCTGGTGTTCAACCTTCCCAAGTTCTCTCACGTCACTCCGCTCCTCCGCTCTCTCCACTGGCTTCCAGTTGAAGCTCGCATCCGCTACAAGACCATGGTGCTTGCCTACGGAGCTTTGAGGGGAACGGTACCTCAGTACCTCCAGGCTCTGATCAGGCCTACACCCAAACAAGGGCACTGCGTTCATCCACCTCTGGCCTGCTCGCCTCCCTACCACTGAGGAAGTACAGTTCCCCCTCAGCCCAGTTAAAACTGTTCGCTGCTCTGGCCCCCCCAATGGTGGAACAAACTCCCTCACGACGCCAGGACAGCGGAGTCAATCACCACCTTCCGGAGACACCTGAAACCCCACCTCTTTAAGGAATACCTAGGATAGGATAAGTAATCCTTCTCACACCCCCCCCCCTTTAAGATTTAGATGCACTATTGTAAAGTGACCGTTCTACTGGATGTCATAAGGTGAATGCACCAATTTGTAAATCGGTCTGGATAAGAGCGTCTGCTAAATGACTTAAATGTAAATGTAATCTAGCTTAGAGTGTAGGACGGCCAGGGTGTTAAGCATATCCCAGTTTAGGTCACCTAACAGTACGAACTCTGAAGATAAATGGGGGGCAATCAATTTGCATATGGTGTCCAGGGCACAACTGAGGGCTGAGGGGGGTCTATAGCAAGCAGCAACGGTGAGAGATTTTTTTAGAAGTAGAAGCTTGAACTGTTTGGGCACAGACCTGGATAGCATGACAGAACTCTGCAGGCTATTTCTGCAGTAGATTGCGACCCCGCCCCCTTTGGCAGTTCTATCCTGGCAGAAAATGTTATAGTTAGGGATGGAAATTTCAGGATATTTGGTGGCCTTCCTAAGAATTCAGACACGACTAGGACATCAGGGTTGGCGGAGTGTGCTAAAGCAGTGAGTAAAACAAACTTAGGGAGGAATCTTCTGATGTTAACATGCATGAAACCAAGGCCTTTACAGTTACAGAAGTAAACAAAAGATAGTGCCTGGTGAATAGGTGTGGTACTGGGGTCTACATGGCCTGGGTTAACCTCTACATCACCAGAGGAACAGAGGGAGAGTAGGATAAGGATACAGCTAAAGGCTATAAGAACTGGTCATCTAATGCGTTGGGAACAGAGAATAAAAGGAGCAGATTTCTGGGCGTGGTAGAATAGATTCAGGGCATAATGTACAGACAAGGGTATGGTAGGATGTGAGTACAGTGGAGGTAAACCTAGGCCTCCACCTAAGCCCCTTTTATCCATAAAAAAATATAGTTTGGTGTTGAGTTGCTCTCTCACCGCATCGTCAGCCACTAGCAGGGGGTGTGAGGACTCCTCTCCCACCGAGGGCAGGCGGGTGCTGGCCACAGACGGGTGGCGCGTGGAGGGGTGCGAGGGGGTGTCGCCCACCGAAGGGATCCGGGTGACACCATTGGGCACGGTGGGAACAGAGTAGCCCAGAGCTAGATAGACATAGAGAAGAACTGGGTGGGGTCAGTGGGGACAATGTCCCAGAGACTATTTGGAACAGGCCATTTCTTTCTCGACAAGCTAAACAAAAGAGTAGGTAGCCTAAACTTTTCAACTATAGTAGATTCGCATATTCAGTGATTGGCGGCAGGGTAGCCTAGTGGTTAAAGCGTTGGAATAGTAACCGGAAGGTTGCAAGTTCGAATCCCCCAGCTGACAAGTTACAAATCTGTCGTTCTGCCCTGAACAAGGCAGAACGAACCCACTGTTCCCAGGCCGTCATTGAAAATAAGAATTTGTTCTTAACTGACTTGCCTGGTTAAATAAAGGTAAAAAATGTTTTAAAAAATGGCAGAGGAAAAGTAAACGTGGACAGTTATTCTAACATGTTCAAAGAGCACATCAGAATTGGGTAAGAAGGACCGGACCGCACATTGTTGAATCCTAGACTTGCATGTTCTGCTAATATGAATTACCTTATTCTAAATGCGATTTCTGTCATTCTGAGCACTGGGGTGGGGGGGATAACCTAATCAGGTTATGCACCCAATGCAGGTCCAGTACATTTCTCAAATGTCCGGCAACATGGAAATCATATATATTTCCGTGTTGTATATATGGCAATGGGCATTTCAGGTCATTGCAAGTATGGGAAGAAGTATTCATAATTGGGCCAGTTCTAGTTGTAGGATGAATAAGGTCTTACCAGACTGGTGGTTGGCCTCCAGCACGGCCTCCTCCACCACACTGATGCTGTGGCTGTGCATTACCTCCTGCAGCATATTGAAGATCTCCTCTGCCCGCACACACTTGAAGGCAAAGATCCCTAAAAACACACAAACAAATGCAAAGGCAAGAAATAAATAAAACACAGTCAAACTGCAGTCAAAACAGTGAAATTGCAGTCAAAAAACAACCCAGGAATCACATATGGGCGCACGACCGCAATACAGACAATTGAGACGCACAACCACTATCAGCACTGCTTAGACCTTCATGTTTACAAAAGGTTTGTACATTTATCGGTTCTTCGAACCTATGCCCTTGTCTACCTTGTGATCACTGATCTAAATGGACTAGGTAGGGGAAGGCAACATAGTGGTAGAGATAAAGGACAAGATAGCAAAATATCAATAAGGAACACATTTTTTATCCCTTTACTAGGTAGTAGTTGTGGAATTACTAGAAGCACAAGCATTTCGCTACACTCGCATTAACATCTGCTAACCATGTGTATGTGTGACAAATAAAATTAGATTTGATTAGGAACTACCATAAGTACAGCATAACGCACAAAGAGAAAACACAGAACACACAGCTATGCTCTACTTGTGCAACAAAACAAACGAAAAAAACTCCCTCTCACAGCACCACACAGAGTCAGACACAGGCATCAATACTGTAACCACAGAAATAGAATCAGTAAAATGGACATCCAATCCATACTTAAGTCAACGATGCCATAATGATTATATTTCTGACTAATATTTCTGGTAATCACAGTATTATGTCATTCATCTTCACAGCATGAGGTGGGAACACAAGGAGTGTGACTTACCGGAACCCATAGTAACCACCCCCTGTCACAACCCCCACCCCTCCCTCTCTCTCACCACCAGTCCTCATCCTTTTGAAAGCATGGATGGAGTCCAAAAATAACCACACAGACATATGTGTCATTGGCATTGCAGCATAATCAACGACAGGTCCAAGTCAATATATCAACAACAAAGCTGATGTTGTTGGGGCCTAATGGACCTAGTTGCAGATGTGATTCAATGTATTCTGATGTTTACCATGGTTCATGTTAGATCCACAACACTGTGTATAACATTTTCAACATTATTACACCGTTGAATGTATACTCCTGCCCAGGCAGCTGAGGCACCACATACATTAGTTAGCTTTGGAGTGACAAATAAAGAATCAACAAATAAAATAAGTTAAAACAATAATTGTGTGGAATGGAAATCTCTATTAGTTGACCTGGTCCCGTCTTGCAGCGGTGGCCGCTCTCGAATGAGAAGAGGTTGGAGTCGTAGCCATAGCGACGCAGGCACATGTAAGGCCACCTAACATCATCACGGCGATGGGTGTGGAGGACCAGCTCTGCCTCTGTCAGCTCCATCACGCCCGAGCCCAGCTCGTTCCCATCATCATCCACATTTATCACCTGGGAACAGAACAATAACTTTAGACAACACTCTGTGTCAGTCATCACAAACATGTCTACACTGCAATGCACTGAAGATGGTATTCATTGTGAAAACAATATTTCCCATTAATTCAAGTGGGAAGTCCACAGATTGTTTTTTACATGTTGCGAAATCTGTCATACCTAGAATTTGGGTTGACTTAGCTCGGCAATGGCCCACCATTGAAGTAGGATTGTTGTAACAGATCAAGAGACCAACCTTAAATTTGGTTTGATGATTATCTGGGATTGACTCCTTCTCTGGACAGCTCAAGCAGCTTCCCATGGCTTCTTCAGAGCACCATCTGATGTCTGGGGGATAAGGAATGTGAAACCATTAGAGCCAATACAGTGAGTGAATGAACATCATGGAGTTGTAGTTAGCTACATGTGATTGATGTGAAAGAGACAAAGTGACAAACTCTTTATTAACAGATTGTTTCTTTCTTACCTAGATCCAGCCACCAGTATCCCTGGTTCTTTCCTCCGAGGCTGAGGAGGAGCAGTCATGATGCTTTATCTGCTATGCCAACATAAAATGTGGGCCTGCCCTGCACACATTTAGTTTATTGTCAGCCAAGTTAGGTAGCTAGCTGGACGAATACATTTGACAACTGATGATCTAGCAAGCTAGTGTGTGATACAATTGGAGTTAGCTAGCTAGTTAGCCTTTGTGTCTTCCAAGTTTTTAAAAATATAACGTTCGCTAGCTAGGAAAGCTCATTAGCTAGCTACGGTGGCTAACTCCATTGTAGTAGCATGGGCCAAAGCTTTTTTAAATTATATTTGATTACAGATTTTTGACTTAGTTACCTTATTGATATGAAACGGTATGACTAATATAATTGTTAATTAAGCGATAGTGTCTTCATCTTTTGGTTAGACGTGGTGTGGACAAACTAGCGTAGCACCTTCACGTGTAGCTTTCTGGCTAACTAGTTAGCTAGCTCTCCGGACTCGTGAGGACGGTGGTTAAGTCCTAACTTTACTAGCCAAGATAACTAACGTTAGCTAGCTAATTAGTAATTGGTCAAAAACTAAGCTGAATCAAATGCATATCTTTGCTAATACATTAACGGATACATACGAGTCCCTGGCAAATGGATGGGGTTGTTCTTCCAAACGTTTCAGACACAAACGATCGCAACTAAGCTAGCTAGCTCTGCTATAGCATATTAAGCTAGCGTTAGCCTGTTGTGTTAGCTCAACTCCACCATCCTTCCTCTGGGTTGCTAAAGCGCCAAAAAAAAACAATCACAACTTCTTCCAAAGGTGGCTACCATTCTTGTTTTCGAACGCAAATTGGTGTAACTCCATGTATAATCCGTTATGTCTCGATATAGAGTTGAACAATAAAATAAGCTATTTTACCTTAGTCGCACCGTCTTTTAACTAACGTTGTTATGTATGTAGCTAGCTAGCTGGCCAGCTACATCACAGCAACTTGGCTAAACTTCCTAGAGTTTGAGGCAATCATTTTCGATGTGGTGAACTGCGCACGCGCGAGGATGAGGTTTGTTACTCTTGGTGGCATCCCACCAAATCATGACTCCAGCATACATCAATATTGACAATGAATCATAGATACATTAATAATATGAATAAAACACTAAAGCAATTATATTTTTTTCAGTTATGTAAGTATTTTATTGAAACACTTGAATAATATATTAATTCCCTCATCTTGATATTATTACAGGCTTACATTGATTGCAACATGGGAAAACTGCATTCAGTAACTACTATAATTTGTGTAACGATTCACAGAATCCAATCATTCACTCATATGATTACAGTCATGTTGACAATGTAGGGTTGTGGATTTGCAGATGTGTGATTTGTAGTTCCATGACATGATGATAAAATACATCATTCTTATTTTACATAGGCTACACACAAATGTGGATTACACAACATACACGGTGTGCTTTCATAACGCATATGATAATCCTTTGTTATATTCAAGCGATATATCACAGTTATACAATATCTACAAATACATGTATAATGTATTCATCTACATACATATATCATATATTTATGTATGTCCTCAGTGCTTATGAAAATAAGTGTAACTTCTAACAGAAATCATTTTTGACTAACATTTCAGAAAAGTGACTTGTGAAAGTTACAGTAGCCTATACACTTATTGAATATGTGAATACTGTTATATTAATTTGATTGATGTATTATTAGATTTTTTACAGTTTTCGGTGTATAATGTTTTTTGGTCTGTGCCACATAATAATGTGCAAATGATAGCTTAACAAAAAAATGAAAAAACTGTGTACAAATGCCAACAATGCAAATGTAAAGCATATACACAAACACACAGATGTAAGACATGTATATACAATTCAGTTAAACTTCATATCTGATATAATTAAATAGCTATACATTTTATTATATTTCATAATATCTTGAAAGAACAATCAACAAAAATAGTAGAAAAATAAAATTGCCACGTATCCCTGCAGTGCTATACTTGTGAAAGTACAAACTGTTTTCTTTTTTTTCTCTCCTTCAGTAGTCCTTACAATCTTTAATAACTGGCATATACAATATCTGTAGGCAAAAACAAAACAAAAAATATATATAATTTGTGATGACAGCCAACTACCAAACCTCATAGATATGTGCTACCATAGCTGCATTGTGTGTTTGAAAGAGTTGCTTATTAAGTAACCTGGTCTTATACACTGTATGTGTTGTAGCCATCTCTACTATCTTTGCCATGTCATACACATTTGCTACACTAGGATAGTGGGTTTGATTCCCGGGACCACCCATACCTACAATGTATACAAGCATAACTGTAAGTCGCTTTGGATAAAAGCATTTGCTAAATGGCGTATATTATATTACTAACACAGACAGGAGTTGGCTAAGCACAAACAGACTGGACCATGCACCAGGCTAATATTTGAAAGAATCATCTGTGATGTCTTCCAATTATGAACTACAATACAGAGAGTTCTAAGGAATGTGAGGGCTTACCTCGTTGGGGTTCAGGATTCACATTCTCATAGATAGGGTAGAGGGGGTTCTCCTGCTCACTGCGAAGCTTCCTGGCTCGGAGGACGTCCCTCACACACTGGTGCAGGTAAGCATACTGGCACTGGAAAGAAAATTACCACATCGAGAAATATAACTGTTATTACAGGATATGTTATTACATAACATGGGTTCTGGGGTTCACACACACACACAGCCAGTGGACCCCAACAGACAGTCTCACCTCAGTCTGAACCATGTGTGAGCGGTGGAGGCGCAGGTCGAAGACAGCTCCGTAGATGTCCACTGTGTCCTTGGTGTCCAGCTGCTGCAGCACTCTGTCCAGGGATATGAAGGTGCCTGTGCGGCCCACGCCAGCACTGTCATAGGGAGGAGAGGGAGACAGAGAGAGAAAGAAAGAGAGAGAGGGTCGGAGGCCAGATACATTTTAGTCACACTACCCAAACGGAGAGGGTAAATATAATTTGACTACATAATTTCAGTCAATTTCTTTTGAACTGAAATTGAACTGACCTCAACCCTGGTCATTACTGCATGCTGTAGCTATAACCGTTTCTTCAGGGAAGACAATACACTATATCTCAGTGTGTCCTAGAGTGTTGTTTTGTGTTGAATGGGTGACCTAGGGAGTTGGGGACCCACCTGCAGTGAGCCACGGTAGGCCCAGACCCGGAGGTCCTGTTGATGTAGTCCCTGACAGTCCTGACAAACTGGATGAGTGACTGGGTGGTCTCTGGGACGCCGTGGTCAGGCCACACCGTGTAGTGGAACTGACGCACCACCCTGGAGTAGTTCAACTGGTCCTCCTGCATGGAAGACAGGACACAGCTGGAAAGAGAGACTTACTAGGGGCTGACTACACCTTAAAGGGTTATTCAGCTGTCCCCATAGGATAACCCTTTGAAGAACCATTTTTGGTTCCATTTAGAACCCTTTCCACAGAGGGTTCTACATGGAGCCCAAAAGAGTTCTACCTGGAACAAAATAGGGTTCTTCCTGGAACCAAAAAGGGCTCTCCTATGTGGACAGCTGAAGATCCCTTTTGGAACCCTTTTTTCTAAGAGTGTACATACAGCTAGCTACTTATTCAACACCATAGTGCCCTCAAAGGACCCTGGAACTAAACACCTCCCTCTGCAACTGGATCCTGGACTTCCTGACGGGCCGTCCCCAGGTGGTAAATGTAGGTAACAACACATCCGCCACGCTGATCCTCAACACAGGGGCCCCTCAGGCGTGCGTGCTCAGCCCCTCCTGTATTCCCTGTTCACTCATGACTGCACGGCCAGGCACGAGTCCAACACCATCATTAAATTTGCCGATGACACAACAGTGGTAGGCCTAATCACCGACAACAACGAGCCCGCCTATAGGAAGGAGGTCAGAGACAGGGCCGTGTGGTGCCAGGACAACAACCTCTCCCTCAACGTGATCAAGACAAAAACGCGATGATTGTGGTCTACAGAAAAAGAGGACCAAACATGTCCCCGTTCTCATCGACGGGGCTGCAGTGGAGCAGGTTGAGAGCTTCAAGATCCTTTGTGTCCACATCACCAACAAACTAACATGGTCCATGCACACCAAGACAGTCGTGAAGCGGACACAACAAAACCTATTCCCCAGGAGATTGAAAATATTTGTCATGGGTCCTCAGATCCTCAAATGGTTCTGCAGCTGCACTATTGGGAGCATCCTGACGGGTTGCATCACTGCCTGGTATGGCAACCGCAAGGCACTACAGAGGGTAGTGCGAACGGCCCAGTACATCACTGGGGCCAAGCTTCCTGCCATCCAGGACCTCTATACAAGGTGGTGTCAGAGGAAGGCCCTAAAAATTGTTAAAGACTACAGCCACCCTAGTCATAGACTGTTCTCTCTGCTACCGCACGGCAAGCGGTATCGGAGCGCCAAGTCTAGGTCCAAGAGGCTTCTAAACAACTTCTACTCCCAAGCCATAAGACTCCTGAACATCTAGTCAAATGGCTATCCAGACTATTTGCATTGTTCCACCTCCCCTCTCCACATCCCTGCCACTCTCTGTTGTCATCTATGCATAGTCACTTTAATAACTCTACCTACGTGTACAAATTACCTCAACTAACCGGTGCCCCTGCACATCGACTCTGTCCGGCACACCCCTGTATATATTGTTATTTTTTATTGCTGCTCTTGAATTACTTGTTCATTTTATCTCTTATTCTTATCCATTTTTTAAAACTGCACTGTTGGTTGGGGCTCGTAAGCATTTCACTGTATTCTGCACATGTGACTAATAAAATTTAATTAGATTTTTGATTTGATTTACTATACTGTAGTCTGTCACATGTCACATCAAGACAGCATGGTCATATTTCAATATGTTAAAATCCAATCACTACTATGTATGAAACTGTATATAAGGCCAACACACAATATATAACTTTCTACATAACAACCTGGTATTTTTTTTAAATCAGTGAGTGTCATCCACACTCACGCTACAGATCTTGAATTCCCGGATAGTCCATTCTGGCAGCACAGATTCAGACAACATCTGAACTATGAGGTCTCCGTAATACAGAGGGTCCTGGTCGAAGGGCCAGTAGTGATCACACTTCACCTGGAAACACATGGATAATAACATTGTAATTACACTAGTAACAATCTTCTAATAACATGTTGTTTAATAGAACATGATAGCAGCTACTCCCACTGGACAACAACTCCCACTGGACAACAACTCCCACTGGACAACTACTCCCACTGGACAGCTACTCCCACTTGGACAGCTACTCCCACTGGACAACTACTCCCACTGGACAACTACTCCCACTGGACAGCTACTCCCACTGGACAGCTACTCCCACTGGACAGCTACTCCCACTGGACAGCTACTCCCACTGGACAGCTACTCCCACTGAACAGCTACTCCCACTGGACAACTACTCCCACTGGACAGCTACTCCCACTGGACAGCTACTCCCACTGGACAACTACTCCCACTGGACAACTACTCCCACTGGACAGCTACTCCCACTGGACAGCTACTCCCACTGGACAACACTGGCCCGGACGAAGCAAAATGACTGCTTCTTCTACACACCCTGCCTTTCTCCACACACTGGGTCACCATGACAACATTATGGACGTTCTGCTCCCACACCATCTTCCAGAAGTCATCTTTGGTTCCAGGAAGTGGGCCCTGAGTGGCGATGTACTCCCTACGGAAGTTGTTCCCCTGAAAGAAGAAGAGATTTAATTTACATTTTGTTTTTCATCTGACCTTTATTACACTAGGAAAGTTTGGGGAGAAGATGAAAAAGCTGCTTAGGACTGTAGGCTTGTTGTAGCCTTATGCTCGACAGGGAGCAAAGTAAGTAGCTCATCCCAGGTATACTAACTGAGGAATAAGGCTGAGAATTAAACAATCAATCCTGCCATGACTAACTGAGTTCATGCAGTACTGTCTTTGTTCACATTATACCCCACCACCTCCAATGCTCCACCCCGACCCCAACCAACCACCTCCAGCGCCACATCCCCGACACCACGCAACAGAGGGGATTTGACCAGAGTGGCAGTTGGTTCGGATTTGTCCGTGTGTTTGGATAACTTACAGGAATGTAGCTGGCATTGATGTAGTCAGAGCACGGATCATCATCCACATAGGACAGCTTCACACGGGTCGAATCGTCTAGACAACACAGGCCGTGTACAAAGACATTGAGTTGGCATTTTAGTATGACACAGTGGATGCTGCGGGGAGGACGGCTCATAATAATGGCTGGAATGGAGTAAATGGAATGGTATCAAACACGTGTTTAATACCATGCGGTTCACTCCATTCCAGCCATAAACTCCATTCTAGCCATTATTATGACCCGTCTTCCCTCCAACAGCCTCCACTGTTATGACACATACATGACCATGTACATAATACATTTTAAAATAAGGTAAAGAGCATTACTACTGTACATGAGCCTTGCAGACAAAACTCCTTGCAGACAATAAATTACATCTCTCAATCTCCTTGTCTTTTGTCTATGTATTTGAACCCTATGAAATAGCATGGTTTGTTTGACTCACAGGGCAGGATGTTGTTGTATCGGTTTTTCCCTCTGTTCTCTGGCAGCAGGGCTGTGTCCAGGGGCTGGTTCCTTCCTACGTCTTTCAGGTCCTTACACAGGAAGTGGCATGTTAGGGTTACCATAGATACCTACTGTACGTAAATACTGTATGCATTCCATAACATTTCACAATCAATCTACCATTTCACAACTTTAAATTAAAGGAGAGTTATCAGAAAATAAATATAAATATACAAATTTCTATATTGTTTTTCTTTATTAAAGTAAAGGTAATAGGAATATTCAGATTTCATCTAAATGTACTCTAATGCTAATATGTGTGAACGAGATTGCCCAACTGACAGTGAATGTGATCCAGTCTTACCTCGTACTCATCAGACAGTAGGTAATTGGAGTCAGCCTGGAGTTTAATGTAGTGGGATTCAAAGTGCATGATCTTGATGGGGCTGCAGGATCAACAGATAAAACATTTTGAGCAAAACAGAGTAGAGCAAAAGACAAACCAAAAAGGACTTACAGTAATTGGGTGAAACTAATAACAAAAGCATTTAAACATACCTTGAAATACGACGATTACTGGGGAAAAAAGGGAGATACATGTAAATGGCTGAAACTCATTAATGGTAATTTCTTTGTGAGTTTTTATCCTGCCAGAAAACACCTATTTTATTCTATATATATATAAAGTGGGGCAAAAAAGTATTTAGTCAGCCACCAATTGTGCAAGTTCTCCCACTTAAAAAGATGAGAGAGGCCTGTAATTTTTATCATAGGTACACTTCAACTATGACAGACAAAATGAGAAAAAAATATCCAGAAAAACACATTGTAGGATTTTTAATGAATTTATTTGCAAATCATGGTGGAAAATAAGTATTTGGTCAATAACAAAAGTTTATCTCAATACTTTGTTACATACCTTTTGTTGGCAATGACAGAGGTCAAACGTTTTCTGTAAGTCTTCACAAGGTTTTCACACAATGTTGCTGGTATTTTGGCCAATGCCTCCATGCAGATCTCCTCTAGAGCAGTGATGTTTTGGGGCTGTTGCTGGGCAACACGGACTTTCAACTCCCTCCAAAGATTTTCTATGGGGTTGAGATCTGGAGACTGGCTAGGCCACTCCAGGGCCTTGAAATGCTTCTTACGAAGCCACTCCATCGTTGTCCGGGCGGTGTGTTTGGGATCATTGTCATGCTGAACGACCCAGCCACGTTTCATCTTCAATGCCCTTGCTGATGGAAGGAGGTTTTCACTCAAAATCTCACGATACATGGCCCCATTCATTCTTTCCTTTACACGGATCAGTCGTCCTGGCCCCTTTGCAGAAAAACAGCTCCAAAGCATGATGTTTCCACCCCCATGCTTCACAGTAGGTATTGTGTTCTTTGGATGCAACTCAGCATTCTTTGTCCTCCAAACACGACAAGTTAAGTTTTTACCAAAAAGTTATATTTTGGTTTCATCTGACCATATGATATTCTCCCAATCTTCTTCTGGATCATCCAAATGCTCTCTAGCAAACTTCAGACGGGCTTGGACATGTACTGGCTTAAGCAGGGGGACACGTCTGGTACTGCAGGATTTGAGTCCCTGGCGGCGTAGTGTGTTACTGATGGTAGGCTCTGTTACTTTGGTCCCAGCTCTCTGCAGGTCATTCACTAGGGATTTTTGCTCACCGTTCTTGTCATCATTTTGTCCCCACAGTGGGGGTGGTCTTGCATGGAGCCCCAGATCGAGGGAGATTATCAGTGGTCTTGTATGTCTTCCATTTCCTAATAATTGCTCCCACAGTTGATTTCTTCAAACCAAGCTGCTTACCTATTGCAGATTTAGTCTTCCCAGCCTGGTGCAGATCTACAATTTTGTTTCTGGTGTCCTTTGACAGCTCTTTGGTCTTGGCCATAGTGGAGTTTGGAGTGTGACTGTTTGAGGTTGTGGACAGGTGTCAATTATACTGATAACAAGTTCAAACAGGTGCCATTAATACAGGTAACGAGTGGAGGACAGAGGAGCCTCTTAAAGAAGAAGTTACAGGTCTGTGAGAGCCAGAAATCTTGCTTGTTTGTAGGTGACCAAATACTTATTTTCCACCATAATTTGCAAATAAAATCATTAAAAATCCTACAATGTGATTTTCTGGATATTTTTTCTCATTTTGTCTGTCATAGTTGAAGTGTACCTATGATGAAAATTACAGGCCTCTCATCTTTTTAAGTGGGAGAACTTGCACAATTGGTGGCTGACTAAATACTTTTTTGCCCCACTGTATAAGACATAAAACCCCAATAGAACTGATCACATATGGCCTTTCCTCTTACCCCCTGAGCACTCCTGAGGTGGGCCTCTCTCTCCTCATGCTCATTCGGACCACTGGCCCCTCCTGCACACTCCTGTAATCACAGTTTGGATGTCAGCATACAGGTGTAGTATGTAGAGTGCAAGCTAGAATGTAGTGTACATGACTAGATGGAACTCTATTCCACATCAGGTAACTGAAGCAAGCAGTGGAATCAGATTGAATAAACAGATAAAAATACACCTTACGGAACAGCGGGGACTGTGAAGAGAGACACACACACAGGCACAGACATACATGATAAGACACACACTCTACACACACGTACACATGGATTTTGTATTGTAGATATGTGGTAGTAGAGTAGCGGCCTGAGGGAACACACTTAATGTGATGTGAAAAGTGTTATGAAATGCAATAAGTTCAATTGTATATAACTGCCTTAATGTTGCTGGACCCCAGGAAGAGTAGCTGCTGCCTTGGCAGTAACTAATGGGATCCATAATAAATACAAAATACAAATCCAGGCCAAGCCAGGGACATGCTAGTATGCAGCGTATAGGTCAAAGTATATGAGGCAGGGAGGGCCAGGAACTGACACTTTGCGAGCCTTCTGTCTGCAGATGAGCAGTGCAGTGACTCCCACCATCATGGCAATGAGGAACATACTGGCACTGATGCCCTCGATCACACCGCTCAGGGGCTCTGTGAGAGGAAGAAGCAACCAATCAATGGTGTTTCTCACAGAGGACCCATCACTCACCAGCATTTCTCATTAACTACCAATCAAACATCAGCATCACACACCATAAACCAATCAGAGTGGTCTGTGAAAAGTGTCCCACCTGCTTCTGTTACCAGGGGAAGGGACAGGTAAGTGTCTGTGTAGAGGGGTGGGTTGTATCTGCTCTGCTCCTCGTCAAAGAGCTGGGTGAACGCACGCACACTGAGCCTAGAGAGAAGAGAGAGACAACCATGACATCTCATTATCGTCCCACTGCATGACAATAACAGAGTTGAATTACAGGTCACATTTTATTTAGATAGTCCCATATAGATGATCTACAGATGGTCTTACAGATCTGCCCAGACTGCGGGAGAACACTTGATTGATTTGGGAGGAACCCTGTACTCTACCTGTATGCAGTTTTGGGTTTTAGTGGGCCATCACAGAATGGGTTGTGGTCTCTGTGTGTGTCTGGGTTCTGCTCCCTGTCCTGGGCCTGTAGGTGGTCACAGCCACCCCCGAGGGTGTCCATGCCTGTACCCAGGCTGATCTCAAAGCTCTGAGTCCCGCTGTCTCCTGGCCCCTCTGTGCAGCGGCTAGGGAAGTAGCTGGTCTGGTAGGCCTTGATGGAACTGTTGGATTTGTAGTCCAGATAAGAGGGCAGAGGGTGGTGCTGCTCTGGTTGAAGGTTTCCATCGTCTGGAGGGAGAAAACACACATATGAGGAGGTTTAGTAACAGACTCAGACCTATTGCTGTGGAAAGTCCTTTTGAGGGAGAATAAACATCATCCACACTTGTACAATGTTTGTTCTAACTTCAGTCCCCTTACCTTCAGACTCGGTCACCACCACTGTGAAGAACTTGACGGCTCCATTGACATCACTGAACCAGCTGCAGTTAAACTTGAACAAGATGGTGTTTTTGGTGACAAGAGCAGCCCTGTCGTTAACCCGAGTGGTCAGGGAAGGAAGGGGTGGACCTAAAAGGATAAGTATCATGATTACAATCAGTCATGATGACTGTAGAATGACCAGAG
The DNA here is from genome assembly GCF_021184085.1 of Oncorhynchus gorbuscha. Lineage (NCBI taxonomy): Eukaryota > Metazoa > Chordata > Actinopteri > Salmoniformes > Salmonidae > Oncorhynchus > Oncorhynchus gorbuscha. Next base: position 16,225,391 of record NC_060173.1, read on the forward strand.
GGACATACATACACACTGTAACAGCTAATGGCAATGACTTTGACCATATCATGTCTATCCCTGTGCTCATCATCACACGGTCACCCCGACCACATGGCAATCACAAGTCCGTCGGTACTCACGGTCGATCATGGTGACCACGCTGTCCTCGGCGGCCTCGCTGGTCATGCTGTCGGAGATGGCCTTGACGGAGACGGTGTAGCGCTTGTGTGGCTCCAGCTGGGTGATGTGGTAGAGGGTTCTGTCGCGGCCTGTCCGCTGGGAGTACACCAGGGCGTGGGAGTCCTGGAGGCACTCAATAGTGTATGAGTCAAAGTCGGCCTCCGGAGGGGCCCAGGAGCAGGAGATGGAGGTGGAGTTCTGGGGGCGGCAGTGCAGGTACTGGACCCGCTCTGGCTCTATGGACGGGATAAACGGTAGAGGACGCCAGAGGTAAGAACAGAGATCAAAATGCCACAGTCACACTATATTCTCTCTAGTGCAGCGGTCAGAGCTGTACCGTGCACAGGATTTTGTTCCAGCCAAGCAACAGCTTTAGCTACCTCGCCTCAGTCTTGCACTACTTGAACAATGTACAGTATAGCCTACTTGTTCGAATGCTCTTATAGATGGGTGGGCTGTAGGCAGAGCTCCCACCACCACCACCAGCCCCACTGACGGTACGCAGGATGAAGTTGTACAGGCGTCCTGGGTATAGCCCCTTCAGAATGCGGCTCCCGGAGGTCCGGGTGTGGTAGGGGTTGAATACAGACAGGTGGTCCCTGGGGGCCCACTGCAGGTCAAAGTCGTCATAGTCGCTGCCTGCAGGACCACTCCATGTCAGCTCCAGGGAGGTGTTGGTGACTCCACCAAATGATACAGAGGTAGGGGGTCTGGGGGCTGAGGAGGAGAAGATGGACACACAAAGGAAGGCAGATCAGCAATTTCAAGCAAATACTGTCAAACCCAGGCTCTATTTTACCTTAAAAACGACCCTCAAAACTGATTTTAGAATAGTGTATGTCGTAATTGTGTTGGAAACCATGTGTTTGATGTATTTGATACCATTCCACTAATTCCACAAGCCCATTCTCCCCAATTAAGGTGCATGTGCAATGTCCTTTAAATAAACATGACTTGTCCTAATGTCTTACCGGTACGTCCATGAGCGGTGGCCCTGTTGGTGAGCTCTCCGCTGCGTGTGAGGATGACAGCATGGTAGAGACGCCCGGGGATCAGCGTGGGGAAGACGTGCTCCATGGCGTCTGGCCCTAACGTATCCTCTGCCTGCTGGGAGCCATCTGGGTTGTAGAGGGAGAGCAGGTAGCCATTTAGCTCCCCCACCGCCCGCTTCCATGACACCCACAACATCTCCGACTGGTTACGACTCTCTGCCTGGAGGGAGGTCACTGCAGCCGGGACTGAAGAGGCGGAACGGACAATTGGACCGTGTCAAATCATGATGTAAAGTCAGTGAGACATACAGTTAGTTCTCCAGTTAGTTCTCCAGTTAGTTCTCCAGTTAGTTCTCCAGTTAGTTCTCTAGTTAGTTCTCCAGTTAGTTCTCCAGTTATTTCTCCAGTTATTTCTCCAGTTAGTTTTCTAGTTAGTTCTCCAGTTAGTTCTCTAGTTAGTTCTTTGTTACCACGTCATTTCTGTGAGAGAAACACATTATGCGTTATGTTTTGAGGTCATTCAGTAGTGATCCAAATCAATTTCTCAAGTACTGCCCAACCCTTTTCATACCCCTGCCCTCAGCATCTCAGTACCCCCCAACCCTTCTCATACCCCTGCCCACAGCATCTCAGTACCCCCCAACCCTTCTCATACCCCTGCCCACAGCATCTCAGTAACCCCCAACCCTTCTCATACCGCTGCCCACAGCATCTCAGTAACCCCCAAACCTTCTCATACCCCTGCCCACAGTATCTCAGTACCCCCAACCCTTCTCATACCCCTGCCCACAGCATCTCAGTAACCCCCAACCCTTCTCATACCCCTGCCCACAGTATCTCAGTACCCCCCAACCCTTCTCATACTGCTGCCCACAGCATCTCAGTACCCCAGGAGCAGTACAGCTCACTCACTAGTCCTGGCCCAGATAGCTGAGTCGTTGGTCTGCTCCCCGCTGCGTGTCAACACCACCATCCTGTAGGGGGCACCAGGCCTCAGGCCCTGGAAGGAGACCTGCAGTGTGCTGGGCTGGCCACTACGCCGGTCGTACAGCGTGTCATCTCCGTTGTACAGGTAGAGGTCGTAACCTTCGAACTCTCCCTGTGGGGGAGACCAGTGGAAGGACAGGCTGCTGCTGCTGTTGGCCTGGATGGAGAGGTCGCTGACCGCCGCCGGACCTGGGAGCACAACACTACTCAGGTCCACGTATATCTTCCTTCCATATTGCCTCTATACATCTTCACAGTGACTCTGATTCTCTATTCCCTGTTTTACTAAGACTTCCTGTATTATTTGTGTAATCTTACAATAAAGCCTACATAACCGATTGCTCTCCAGGAGGAGGCTTGGACAACCTGCACTACACATATTAATACCACTTGACAAACTTGTGTGGGACATAGTGAAGATGAATCCATGCAGTCTTACGTGTACGTGCTTCAGCGGTGACGCCCTCGCTGTGGACCCCTCCGCTGGTGGTGTGAACCAGGACGCGATACCTCTTCCCTGGGGTGAGGCCTTCGAAGCGATGCTGGAGCGGCATGGAGCCGGAGGATGCCTGGGAGCTGTTGGTAACGAAAATGAGTACTGTGTTGTCTGTGCATTATATTTGTTACACTTTTTTAGGCACCATTTCGTTACTGCAATTGAACCAATGGAATAGTCCCAAAATGGCAAACACTGCCCATCTGGCCCAAGAGGTAGGAGGCTTAATCAAGCCTCAAAGTATTGACCATTTGAATCTGGCTGTGTTGGTGAACCCAGGTGTGTTGGTGAACCCAGGTGTGTTGGTGAACCCAGGTGTTGGTTACCTGTTGGTGACCAGGTGTGTTTGTGAACTCAGGTGTGTTGGTGAACCCAGGTGTGTTGGTGAACCCAGGTGTGTTGGTGAACCCAGGTGTGTTGGTGAACTCAGGTGTGTTGGTGAACTCAGGTGTGTTGGTGAACCCAGGTGTTGGTTACCTGTTGGTGACCAGGTGTGTTGGTGAACTCAGGTGTGTTGGTGAACCCAGGTGTTGGTTAACTGTTGGTGACCAGGTGTGTTTGTGAACTCAGGTGTGTTGGTGAACCCAGGTGTTGGTTACCTGTTGGTGACCAGGTGTGTTTGTGAACTCAGGTGTGTTGGTGAACCCAGGTGTGTTGGTGAACCCAGGTGTGTTGGTGAACCCAGGTGTGTTGGTGAACCCAGGTGTGTTGGTGAACCCAGGTGTTGGTTACCTGTTGGTGACCAGGTGTGTTGGTGAACCCAGGTATTGGTGAATCCAGGTGTGTTGGTTACCTGTTGGTGACCAGGTGTGTTGGTGAACCCAGGTATTGGTGAATCCAGGTGTGTTGGTTACCTGTTGGTGACCAGGTGTGTTGGTGAACCCAGGTGTTGGTGAACCCAGGTGTGTTGGTTACCTTTTGGTGACCAGGTGTGTTTGTGAACTCAGGTGTGTTGGTGAACCCATGTGTGTTGGTGAACCCAGGTGTGTTGGTTACCTGTTGGTGACCAGGTGTCCCCTGTCGTCCAGGAGCTGCAGGCTGTATCCGTCTGCCACGCCCCGGGCCTCCTGCCAGCTCACCTGTATAGTGCAGGTGGTGTGTCTGTTGTCAGCCTGCAGCCCCGTCACTGCAGAAGGGACTGAGGGGAGAGGGGACACAGAATTAGATAGAGTAGACTATCATACAGTATTGTATCTCCATGTAGGGGACAATGTCACACATCATTACACCAGCCAATCACTATCTGTTAATTACCCTTCAAAAGTTGATTAAGTAAGAAAACAGAACAAATCAGTTCCATCAAATATACTGATTTCAAACTGCAGATATATAATAAAATCAAACAAAATCAAATAAAGGATAGCCAGACGCAGTGAGACTGACACCCAAATATAGAGTATGAAATGCCAGTGCACTGCTTATGAATGCAGTATGTATGGGTTATGAACGTGTTATGAAGTCCTTATCTAGCCTCCTCACCGGTGCGTCCGCTGGCCGTGTTGTTATTCAACAGTATGCCACTGATAGATCTAATGGTCACACTGTACAGCTGCCCAGGCTGCAAGGAGCTGAACCCTAGTTCAGTCTGGTGTTTGGGTACAGGCCGCGTCTCCAGCCTGCGTGCCTCTGGTCCACCCAGCAATAGGGACACAGAGTAGCTGTCCACGTCACCCTGCCCCGGGGTCCAGCTGATTTTCAGACTGCTGCTCTGGCCATTGTTACTCACGTGGATATTCTTGACTTTGCTGGGGACTGCAGACAGGAGGAGAAATGAAAAGAGGGAGAAATAGCAGGAAAGGGAGAAAGAGGGGTGTAAGTGGGACGGACATTGTTGTTAGTTTATGTTTTGTTTGTGTTAGATTCTGTGGCATTTTGTTCTATTTTGCTACCCCAATTCAATGGAGAAGTTCCAAAAGTGCAAACAAATTCTGCCCATCGGGCACCCCAGGCAGACTTGAATCAAACAGAAGTATTTGAAAGAAAACAAATGTAACCTAGTATTTGAACACAGCAAGTCTGTTGTTTTGGTTTACCTGTCCTGCCCTCTATGAACTGGGCCCTCTGGTTGGGACCGCTAAAGGTAGAAACATGGATCTTATAGAGGCGTCCCGGGGTGAGGGAGGAGAGGAGACACACCCCCACGCTGCTGCCCAGGGTGATGGGCGGGAACACCTACATAATAATAATACATAATGCATTGATTATACATTGATTATTAATACATTTTGCAAAATTCAAGTAATACATTTTGCTTTTAAAAACACCCAAATTCACAAATAGAAATAAAGCAACAATAAAATATAAAAAAATCACACAAGGAAATATGACGAATATAAAAGTACTTTAAACATGAAGACAGGCTAACCAGGTACTGGACTGGACCAGGAAGACTAACCTTCATGTCGTTGAAGAGGAGCTGCACCTGGTAGTGGTCAACGTCCCCCGGAGCAGCCAACCAGGTGACACGCAGGTCCTCCGTTCCCCGCTCAGCTAGGGCTAGTGACCTCACCGCCGCAGGGACTGTCACAGACAGATTCCAGATAGAATAGAAAAACTTTAATATTCTCAGAGAGGCTCTTAATTTTGCATACAAAGGAACAGAACGTAGGGAGACAGGTTAAAAAGAAGCATTTACCACAACTAGTTATTACCTGAATGTAGCTAGCCAAATTATTATTACAGACAAATACCACTCTTCTATCTACATATTGTACATTGAAACAACAGAAGAGATATAATAGATGACTATTCGTGTCACTCACAGGTCCTTCCATCCGTAGACACGCTGGTCTCATACTTCCCGCTCCAGGTGCTGACGATGACAGTGTACAGCCTCCCGGGCACCAGGCCGTTGAACACACACTCGTTCTGGCTCTTCATAACCGTCTTGTTCTGGTGGAAGATGTTGTTGTGCTTGATGACCACCTGGTAGTAGTCAAAGTCCCCGGCCGCATGGCGCCAGTACACCTTCAGGTAGTCATCCCTGGCCGAGTGGATCGCTGTGGGATTCTGGACACTAGAGGGCTCTGGGGAGAGGAATTCAATTGAATTGAACTTTGAGACATTGACCAGTGTATTATCATGTCTAACTAGACACTTCATGACTAAAACCACGAAATGGAAAACTGAAGCAGAGGAGCCCCATTTCAGACAGACAGACATGGTAGACCTACGTGTGCGTTCCTGTACGATGGTGTGATTCTCATAGGCACCACTCCTGGAGGTGATGGAGATGTTATAGAGCCGTCCAGACACGAGGGACTTGAACACACACTCTGGGCTGGATTTGGACACGGCCAGGGTGTGGACCGTCTTCTCCTGGTCCCCCAGAGTGACCAGATAACTGTCCACGTCACCTTTGGCCGGACGCCATGACACGCTGAGGAAGTCCATACGACCGTTGTTGCTGACCGTCACCTCGCCTACGGCAGCAGGGACTGGAAGACGGAGAGAGAGCGAGAGATAGAGAGAGGGGAACTGAGTCAGTCATTCTGTGTATCACTGTTCATATTTGCAGCTGGGAAGCCTGAATAAAAAATGTATGTGAATAAAATTTAAATTAAAACTTGTCTAATAGCTTATTTTTCTTGTAAATACTGGAACATTAACAGTTGTTCATGTTTTCTCTTCAGTAATACTGTGGGATATGTAAGGAACATAACTTAAAAGCTACAACACAACATTAAGTTGGTAGTAATCACAAAGTTGTCTACCTGTGCGTCCCTCTGCCACGCTCTGCCTGGAGACTTGTCCTGCTCTGATGGTGGTTACTACCACCCTGTAGAGGGCTCCAGGCTTCAGGGCCAGGAAGCTGTAGGCCATGGTGTGGGCTGGGGCGCTCTCGTTCTTGATCACGCTGCTGTCATGGATGAGCAGCACGTGGTATGAGTCCAGCTCTCCGGTTGCCCGCTCCCACTGGGTCTGGAGGCTGTCCGTGCTGCCACCGTTGGTCACACGCAGACTGGCCACCTGCGCTGGGGCTGGGAGTAGACAGAGAGAGATAGAGAGGCCATCAGAGATGTGAGACATTACAGAGAAATTGAGATCATAAAGAGTCATTGAGTCAGAGACACAGCATCAGTTCTGTCAATGGGGGAAAAGCTCATTATTATATGACTACAAAACTTGTATGGAGCAATGAAGCAGTGCAACTCTTACCCTACGAGGTCTGGAGCCTGCTGGTTTTCTCTTCTACCTGATAATTAATTGTATTCACCTGGTTCCAGGTCGAAATCTGTCCCTGATTAGAGGGTAACAATTTGGGCTGCCGAGGGTAACAATTTGGGCTCCCGAGTGGCACAACGGTCTAAGGCACTGCATCTCCATGCTAGAGGCGTCACTAGGGGAAAGGGGGATACCTAGTCAGTGGTCCAACTGAAAGTATTCAACTGAAATGTGTCTTCCGCATTTAACCCAATCCCTCTGAATCAGAGAGGTACAGGAGGCTGCATTATAATGGTCATCCACGTCTTCGGCGCCAGGGGAACAGTGGGTTAACTGCCTTGCTCAGGGGCAAAATGACAGATTTGACCTTATCAGCACGGGGATTCGATCCAACAACCTAACCTTCCGTTTACTGGCCTAACGCTCTAACCACTAGGCTACCTGCCGCCCATACAGACCCTGGTTCGATTCCAGGCTGTATCACAACTGGCCGTGATTGGGAGTCCCATAGGGCGGCGCACAATTGGCCCAGCGTCATCCGGTCTAGGGTTTGGCCGCGGTAGGCCGTCATTGTAAACAAGATTTTGTTCTTAACTGGCTTGCCTAGTTAAATAAAGAAAATAATAATACTAAATAATGAATAAACGTGGTGGAATTGACTTCGAGGTCAAGGGTTGAGTTTGAGAGTTCTAGTGTCTAGAACATAACCATACTGGGGCAAAAACATAATTATTCATATCCCTTGGGAAACGTGACTCACTGGTTCGTCCAATCACTGAAGTTGAGCTGTTTAGGCCCCCACTGTTGGTCGTGACAGTGATGGCGTACTGGTGTCCGGGCGTGAGGACGTTGAAGGTGCACTCCCTGGCGTCACGGGACAGTGTCCTCTGGGACACGACAGTGTTCCCCTGTCTCAGGACCACAGTGTACCCATCCCACTCCCCTACGGGTAGAGACCACAGCACGCTCAGAGACGTCTCATCACTGTGACAGACGACCAGCTGCTGGACAGGCCGAGGTGCTGAGAGAGGGGGAGAGAACGAGTAAATAAGTAAAGGGGGGAGAAAGGGGACGGAAAGGGGTGAGGGAAAAGGGGGAAGGAGATGTGAACAAGTAAAGAGAGAGAGAGAGGGCAAGAAATTATCAACTTCAGGAGCCATGACAATTTCATTTTAAGAGCCATCCTACATGTATATAATTTGACCCATAAAAACATTCCACATATACACCAAGCTTAGCATCAAAATATTTGTAATGTAACTTACCTAGCATTCCCTGGCAGTGAGCAATGTTGACAAATGGGCCAGCCTCCACCATGATCTGAGCTGTGTAAAGCCTGCCAGGCACCAGCCCCAGGGAAGCCCCAGAGAAGGAGTACTGTCTCACTGGCCTGCTTAGTGTCTTATTGACGAGAGCCACTGTGGCATTCATTAGCAGGATGCGGTAGTTCTCCCATTCCCCTCTAGGCGGTGACCATGTCATCTTCAGAGTGCTGCCGTCACTGAGGCTCACCATGGTCAATTGAGACACCTTGTCTGGCACTATGAAGGGAGAGAGGAGGCAGTGTAAAGGGAGGAGGGAGAGAGGAGGCAGTGTAAAGGGAGGAGGGAGAGAGGAGGCAGTGTAAAGGGAGGAGGGAGAGAGGAGGCAGTGTAAAGGGAGGAGGGAGAGAGGAGGCAGTGTAAAGGGAGGAGGGAGAGAGGAGGCAGTGTAAAGGGAGGAGGGAGAGAGGAGGCAGTGTAAAGGGAGGAGGGAGAGAGGAGGCAGTGTAAAGGGAGGAGGGAGAGAGGAGGCAGTGTAAAGGGAGGAGGGAGAGAGGAGGCAGTGTAAAGGGAGGAGGGAGAGAGGAGGCAGTGTAAAGGGAGGAGGGAGAGAGGAGGCAGTGTAAAGGGAGGAGGGAGAGAGGAGGCAGTGTAAAGGGAGGATGGAGAGAGGAGGCAGTGTAAAGGGAGGAGGGAGAGAGGAGGCAGTGTAAAGGGAGGAGGGAGAGAGGAGGCAGTGTAAAGGGAGGAGGGAGAGAGGAGGCAGTGTAAAGGGAGGAGGGAGAGAGGAGGCAGTGTAAAGGGAGGATGGAGAGAGGAGGCAGTGTAAAGGGAGGAGGGAGAGAGGAGGCAGTGTAAAGGGAGGAGGGAGATAGAGGTTAATGGAGGTGTTCATGCAGCCAGATCTTCATTGAAGATCCAGAGGTGAAGTTAAGGATTGTGGTGCACATTAGTATTTCCTGGCTTTTGTGGCTTTTGACCAGCCCTAATTTTTCACTCAAAACAGTTTTGATATGGAACTAGATAGGCATAAACTTAATCTGAGGTGTGACATTGACATTGACCCTCCAGAACAACTTACCAGTTCTACCCATGGTCACAGCCTCAGTCATCTGGTCTCCGACCTTTGACCTCATAGACAACTGATAGGATCGTCCAGGGGTCAGGCCGCGGAAGACCACCTCTGTGGCATTGGGTGGCAGCGTCCTGTCCTGATCGGCTGAACCCAGGGTTGCAAGGGAGACCAGGTATGTGTCCACGCTGCCCATAGCTGTGACCCAGGAGGCCCTCAATGAGTCCAGACTGCCGTTGTTCTCCAAGAGGAGGTCTGACACCGCCGCGGGGACTAGGGGAAGAAAAACAACACGTGTCAGAGTCTGGTCTAGTGGGAGCACTGCTGAATGATGGGCTACACATCCCTCTTAGCCATTTCCATTTGAGGGGGAGTTTTAGAAACTTGAAAAAAGGGACTTTTTTATTCCGTTTTTTAAAGTTGATTGAGAGGGATGTATTTGAGGGAGGTGACAGCAGGTCTTTTTGGACACTGACACCTTTCCAGGACAATTGTTCCTGTCCAACTCGAAGGACCATAAAAAATTACAAAATCTAGTATTGTGTTCAGTGGCTGTGCAGTGTGTTACTGGCTAGCCGTATTTGTGTGGTGGGTTGGGAGGGGAAGGAAGGCCTCGATTGGCAAGCCAGCTGCAGACAGAGGAAGGGAAGGGTGGGATAGAGAAGCCTAAAATATCTTGGAAACAACGACCGACAGAGAGCAAGGCCATGGTGGTGGTAGGGACTGTATAAAGAGAAGGGTGCAGTGTTGGAAAGTTAAACAAAGCCCTGCAAACTAAGCCAGATAAATGTGTGAGAAACATTCCACCCTGAACCTGTATTGAACTCACTGACATTGAAGCCCTAGGACTCTACTCCTCTTTGCTGGATAACAAAAGCTAAGCAGGAGTAGACTTGGTTAGTGGTTGGATGGGTGAATACTTCAACCAAAAAAAGTATCAGTCTTACTATTCCAACAGGTGAATTTCAGAGTCCCTACCATAACACATGTGAGGACTGTCACCACTGTTACCTTACCCCCAAACAGAACTAGCATGACATTTCCTCTGTGACTGTTACCTTACCTCCCAAACAGAACTAGCATGACATTTCCTCTGTGACTGTTACCATACCTCCCAAACAGAACTAGCATGACATTTCCTCCGTGACTGCTACCTTTTACCTGTGACTGCTACCTTACCCCCCAAACAGAACTAGCATGACATTTCCTCTGTGACTGTTACCTTACCTCCCAAACAGAACTAGCATGACATTTCCTCTGTGACTGTTACCCTACCTCCCAAACGGAACTAGCATGACATTTCCTCCGTGACTGCTACCTTTTACCTGTGACTGCTGCCTTACCCCCAAACAGAACTAGCATGACATTTCCTCTGTGACTGTTACCTTACCTCCCAAACAGAACTAGCATGACATTTCCTCTGTGACTGTTACCTTACCTCCCAAACAGAACTAGCATGACATTTCCTCTGTGACTGCTACCTTACCCCCAAACAGAACTAGCATGACATTTCCTCTGTGACTGCTACCTTACCCCCCAAACAGAACTAGCATGACATTTCCTCTGTGACTGCTACCTTACCTCCCAAACAGAACTAGCATGACATTTCCTCTGTGACCGTTACCTTACCTCCCAAACAGAACTAGCATGACATTTCCTCTGTGACTGTTACCTTACCTCCCAAACAGAACTAGCATGACATTTCCTCTGTGACTGTTACCCTACCTCCCAAACAGAACTAGCATGACATTTCCTCTGTGACTGCTACCTTACCCCCAAACAGAACTAGCATGACATTTCCTCTGACTGCTACCTTACCCCCCAAACAGAACTAGCATGACATTTCCTCTGTGACTGTTACCTTACCTCCCAAACAGAACTAGCATGACATTTCCTCTGACTGCTACCTTACCCCCCAAACAGAACTAGCATGACATTTCCTCTGTGACTGTTACCTTACCACCAAAACATAACAGGCATAACACATTTTCTTTGTGACTGCTACCTTACCTGTGACTGCTTGTTTGAAGACAGCATTCTGAAGGCCTCCAGCCTCAGTCACCACAGTGACAGTGTACAGTGTCCCAGGCAACAGGTCATTAAGGATGTGGGAGGTGACGCTACTCTTCAGGGTGACGTTCCTGACCAGGCTACCCTGCCGCTCCCTCAGCAGCACTCTGAAACACTCTCTCCTGCCTGGGCCGGGCTGCCAAGAAACCCCCAGGCTGTTGGAGGAGGCCAAGAGCTGGAGGCCGCTGATGGCTGAGGGAGCTGGGAGAAAAATACAAAGTGGTCAATGCCAGTGAGCAGCTTGTTGAAGTCTAACAAAGTAACAAAGTAGATCAGTGATTTCTATGTTATCCAAGTCAAACAAACATGGAGGCACTGAAGTGAGTATAGGAATAGGGGTAAGGTAGAATGGCAGTAGAGCCGACAGTAGAATATTGTCCGCAATTTGTTTATCATAAATATCAAGTGATCAGCACATTGGGTGTAGAAATCCTGAAAATTACATGCAAATAGAGGACCAGTGAAACCACATAACAACAGCAAGATGGTCCCTCACCTGTGGTTGCAGTGGCCAGCACTGGTGGGGCAGTTTTATTCCCAGCTATTGCCACCAGGCTGAGTCCATAGAGGGTGCCAGGGGTGAGGGTGGTAAAGCCTGACTGAGGTACGGCAGTGCCCATGATGCGAGTATTGCGGCTCTCTCCTGTTTTAGTGTCCTGTAGTGTGAGCTCATACCAGTCGACCAGCCCGCGAGAGCGAGGCCAGGATACATGCAGGCCTGGGGAGCCACCGTGACCCTGACTCTTATACTGAGCTGCCTGGACCTGGTCTGGTAGGACGTCCAACCTGGATGGACTAACCGGATCTATATATATATATATATATATATATATATATATATATATATATAGAGAGAGAGAGAGAGAGAGAGAGGGAGAGAGAGAGAGAGAGAGAGAGAGAGAGAGAGAGAGAGAGAGAGAGAGAGAGAGAGAGAGAGAGAGAGAGAGAGAGAGAGAGAGAGAGAGAGAATGTGTTAGTATTTTTGCTATAAATACAGTGCCTTGCTAAAGTATTCGGCCCCCTTGAACTTTGCGACCTTTTGCCACATTTCAGGCTTCAAACATAAAGATATAAAACTGTATTTTTTTGTGAAGAATCAACAACAAGTGGGACACAATCATGAAGTGGAACGACATTTATTGGATATTTCAAACTTTTTTAACAAATCAAAAACTGAAAAATCGGGCGTGCAAAATTATTCATCCCCTTTACTTTCAGTGCAGCAAACTCTCTCCAGAAGTTCAGTGAGGATCTCTGAATGATCCAATGTTGACCTAAATGACTAATGATGATAAATACAATCCACCTGTGTGTAATCAAGTCTCTGTATAAATGCACCTGCACTGTGATAGTCTCAGAGGTCCGTTAAAAGCGCAGAGAGCATCATGAAGAACAAGGAACACACCAGGCAGGTCCGAGATACTGTTGTGAAGAAGTTTAAAGCCGGATTTGGATACAAAAAGATTTCCCAAGCTTTAAACATCCCAAGGAGCACTGTGCAAGCGATAATATTGAAATGGAAGGAGTATCAGACCACTGCAAATCTACCAAGACCTGGCCATCCCTCTTAACTTTCAGCTCATACAAGGAGAAGACTGATCAGAGATGCAGCCAAGAGGCCCATGATCACTCTGGATGAACTGCAGAGATCTACAGCTGAGGTGGGAGACTCTGTCCATAGGACAACAATCAGTCGTATATTGCACAATTCTGGCCTTTATGGAAGAGTGGCAAGAAGAAAGCCATTTCTTAAAGATATCCATAAAAAGTGTCATTTAAAGTTTGCCACAAGCCACCTGGGAGACACACCAAACATGTGGAAGAAGGTGCTCTGGTCAGATGAAACCAAAATTGAACTTTTTGGCAACAATGCAAAACGTTATGTTTGGGGTAAAATCAACACAGCTCATCACCCTGAACACACCATCCCCACTGTCAAACATGGTGGTGGCAGCATCATGGGTTGGGCCTGCTTTTATTCAGCAGGGACAGGGAAGATGGTTAAAATTGATGGGAAGATGGATGGAGCCAAATACAGGACCATTCTGGAAGAAAACCTGATGGAGTCTGCAAAAGACCTGAGACTGGGACAGAAATTTGTCTTCCAACAAGACAATGATCCAAAACATAAAGCAAAATCTACAATGGAATGGTTCAAAAATAAACATATCCAGGTGTTAGAATGGCCAAGTCAAAGTCCAGACCTGAATCCAATCGAGAATCTGTGGAAAGAACTGAAAACTGTTGTTCACAAATGCTCTCCATCCAACCTCACTGAGCTTGAGCTGTTTTGCAAGGAGGAATGGGAAAAAATTTCAGTCTCTCGATGTGCAAAACTGATAGAGACATACCCCAAGCGACTTACAGCTGTAATCGCAGCAAAAGGTGGCGCTACAAAGTATTAACTTAAGGGTGCTGAATAATTTAGCACGCCCAATTTTTCCGTTTTTGATTTGTTAAAAAAGTTTGAAATATCCAATAAATGTCGTTCCACTTCATGATTGTGTCCCACTTGTTGTTGATTCTTCACAAAAAAATACAGTTTTATATCTTTATGTTTGAAGCCTGAAATGTGGCAAAAGGTCGCAAAGTTCAAGGGGGCCGAATACTTTCGCAAGGCACTGTAATATAATAGACAACAAAGACATCCTTTAAACAAGTGGCCAAGGGGCCAGCATCTTGCCGATATTATATAAACCTCAATTAAACATCTTGATATTATACAACTAGGAGAAAAGGTCATGAAGAATATCTGGATCCTGTCTTTGTGCTTCACTGAAAGCCAGTGGTGGCTGCCTGCGATGGAGCAGAGCGATAAGATTGTTTTGGTTCTTTAAAGAATGTGGCGATTCGCTGGGAGACCTGCATGTGTCTTGAGTGAGAGAGCGAACCTTGACAGGAAACGACAAAAACAAAGACCAAATGGAGAGAGAGGAGCAGAACAGGGTAAGTGGTGCCCCCCACAGCTCAGCAATTAACTTTGACCCTTTCTTCATAATGCTTCCCCTCTGAGGGCTCTTCAGAGCAACCCCAGGAATCACATTGGCTAATCAGCAAGGACATTGTCCATCCAATCCTAGAGCCACATTGGGGCACTTTACAAAACCACTACTGTATTACACAGTAACTACAATGTATCTGTAAATATAAAAACAGTACTGGATAAAGTCCAAGTGATTTGAACTGTTAATCTTGAGGATTTCATCCTTCGTAGGCTACTGTCAAAAATGGACATTTCAAAGTCCACACACAAAGACCCAAGAAAAAAAATCTCGGCCACACTTTGAATGCAAAGTTCTGGAGTGCACAGTAGTCTAATCTATTTGTCCCGTGAAAACAAAACATGGAGGCCTCCTGTATCCGTTAGTACAAAGAAACAATGCTTGGCGGGAAGTGGCTCTGGGGAGAAGGAGATCTGTCTGGAAACAAACACTTAAGATTAGATGCTCTGCATTGTTACTGACCTCTACTGTTACAACCTTAGGTGATTGGAGCAGCAGTGTGTTCCAGAACTTCCCTGGTTCTAATCTAGAGCTGTGAGACCAATGACCAGAGGCCTGGCTCCAAGTTCTTGGCAGGACATTCTAAGGTTGTGGCCTTGACAATGTTCAAAGGATTTTACAAAGGATAAAGTGTACTGGACTTCAGCGGTGTTGGCACAATAGTTCTCTATTCTCCATGTTCTCCATTATCAAAGCGATGCACAGAATCTATTCAGTGCAACATGGTTCAATACTGGGCAGAACAAAGGCTTGACTACTGTAAGAATAAATCAAATAATACAAAAGGATATGAATGAACATACACAATTTCAAGCCATTTCACAATACATCAAATATTACAGTAAAATTATATGAAAGCTAAATTCTAAATGTTGCTACATACAATTTAAGTATCAACGTTTGTGCAATAAAACACCAACAGAAAGACAACCAAAAGGAGCTGTTGGAATAAATTAGATGTTTACAATATATTAGAACCTAAGATGTCCTAATATGATATCATATGTGTTAGATATATTTAATGATGGCGAGTTTAAGATATCAGAGGAGTCATGCCACTACTAACTGTTTGAAGTGGTTCTGACTGCCAAATTCGATATCTTTGAATTAATCAGGTGTAAAACTTCATCTTTAACGAAATATAATCATTCGAATATCATGATCAACAATAGAAATAGACTAAAATCAACAGAAAACATATATAGTGCATGATACTGGGGGAGGGGGGGCGGTTGTGATATTGTAGGACGTTTAAGATGAATTAAAGTCAATTTAACAGTCTAAAATACATTTAGAATAGAATACCATTAAATAGGTTAAAATATAACAGAAACGAATTTTGGTTTATAACACTTAGCTTACCTGTTCGCACTGTTACGTTTCTCCTCTCTCCATCAGTCTTCGATATCACTTCAAAGTGGTGTAACGTCCCAGGCTCTAAATCCCTTATATCGCAGATATACACATCACTATACTGCCCATATAGATCACAATCCGTTATATCGGAACGACTATTCTCATAAAAAACGGTGAAATTACAAGCTTCTCCTGTTGTTATTAATTTGAGTGCAATAGAATCCGTCCTGGCGATGGTCTCTGTCAGGTTGACTGAACATTTGACAGCATTAGTGGTATCGGCCTGAAAGGAACACAGAAGTGGCAACATGTAACCAAAAGATAGGCTAAGCAACAGTAGGCAGCAAGTGGAAAATAATCCAGGTTAAATTGATTTTAACCATGACTCACCTCGACACAACACCACCATAAACAAACGATCAAAATAATAGTTGCACATCTGAACATTGCGCTCGTTGATTTAAATCCGTTAGGTCAATAAATAAAAATAAATAAAAATAAAATATATTCCAACATTGGTTGTCATAATCGGTCCATAAAATAACAATGTATATTTATTTTCTGAATTTCACAATGGCATGTTGGAGGCGGCTACAGGGGTGGCACGTGCCTCACCAAGCATGGCATCTCGTTGTGATTTTGTGGTTGCCCAAAATCTGTGCAAAGTAGACCACGCACAGTCTCTTCCCACGCTACCATCTCGTCACTTTCAATCTCTAGTCCACATTATTTTCCTACACCCTTCCTCAATGCTCAGGCTGCACCATCACCGGCGTCAGGTAGACAGACGGCTCAGGAAATTGATTCCATATCAGCATCTACTTCCGCCCTCTATATACACTTTTTCTAACACCTACAGTAGCCTAAGTTCCTATCAAATAGTCTGTCTACTTGCTCACAGCCTTAACCTTCACTTGAGTCTGGACAGCAGCACCTTGAGTAGCCTCCTTCTCTCCCCGTGATACCCCACCCTACTTTCCTTCCTGCCTGTCTGTCTCTCTGCCTTCTCTGTCTGAAGAACTTTAGGTCCACTTAAACTAACACCTATAGGATACAGTAGGTTAAAAGGGCATGACATGGGTGTAATTCATAGCCTACTATTGTGATTGCAGAATTTACTCTGTTGAAAGACTATTTGAATATGACTAATATATTCTATATGACTATTTGCCATTACTATAGCCCTTCTTTCAGAAGGTCTGTTCCAAGCTTCACTGCCTTTAACGTTCCTTGTACACATATGCATGCAAATATGATTTTGAGTGTTCTTTATGGAATATCACAAATTCAAAATCGATTGAAATGTTAATTTCCTGTGACTGTCGTCATCACGCACCTGTGGGATGGAGGTCAACTCTGTGGTTGTAGTCGGTACTGTAGTAGTTGTTGTTGGAGCTGTAGTTGCTGTGGGTGTGGTTGTGGATGTGGTTGTAGTACTTCTGGGTGGAGCTGTAGTAGTTGTGGATGTGGTTGTGGTAGGTGGGTTTGTGATAGTTATGGGTGGTGTGGTATATGTTGTCGGCGGGGCTGTTGTAGATGTGATTGGAGTGGTATTGGGTGGAGTTGAAGAGGCAGTAGGTGGGGCTGTAGAGGTTGTGGGCAGGGCTATTTTCATTGTGGGTTTTGCTATAGTCTTTACTGTTGAAAAGGTTGTGGGTGAAATTGAGGATGTTGTGAGCTGAGTTGAAAATGTTGTGGGTGGGGCTGTGGCAGCATTGGGTGTGGCTACTTTCCTTGTGAATTTTGCTGTAGTCTTTGTTGTTCTGACAACAGTAGGAGATGTAGGGGCAGCGGTTGTTGTAGTCGGCACAGTTGGGGTTTTGGTTGTAGATGGAACCACAAACTTTCTGGGGGGTATTTTCCTAGTTTTGGGGAAGGCTGTGGTACTGGTAGGTGTGATGGTAGAATCAGAGTTAGTGGTTGAAACAGAGGACGAGATAGATAAAGCCGCAGAAGTTGTGACTTTAGCATCAGAGGTAACGACCACTACCGTAGAAGTTGCTGCTGAGTCTGTTTTAGAACTTGTGTTGGGCACTGAGGAAATTGTAGAGGAAACCACAGTCATAGTGGTAGCTGCAGTTGACACCATCTCATCTACATTAGGTGTGGTGGAACTGGAAGTTGGTTGGTTTACTGATGGAGTCTTGGCTTCGTTCCTCGAGTCGAGGAGGGCATTTTCGGTGGCAGCACTCACCGTTTGGTCCATGGCAGAGTCAGTTGTGGACAAAGCAGGACTGGACAAGAGAACATCATGGCTGTGGTTGAGAACTGCCCGTGATGTTGTGACGGCAGTTGGGATGGAACTTGGAATGAGACCCATCGTGGCCGTCCTTGTCCGAGGCTTGACGATGTCATTAGTGTGAGTCGCCACCACAGACGTATATGTCGCCACCCTATTGGTCGATGTAACCGGGACTCTTAATTTAGAGATCTGCCGGGTGGTCCTACTATGGGTCCTCATAGTGTTTGACGAGGAGCGTGTGTTTATTATTGTTATAGGGGCTGTTCTGATGGCGTGGGTGTATGCCAAAGGTTGGTGTGTGGATGAACACATTGTGGGGGTTGAGGTTGAGATGGTGGTGGAACCTAGAAGAAAGAGGGGTTATTGTAACTAGACATATACACATGGTTGTAATATTATTGGATAACATTGAAATAAATTCAAGATACTGTATGTGTTCCATAAGTAATAACGCTAACCCAGCCCAAGTGTTCTTAAATGGGAAATTAAAGAATTTGACCGTAAGTTCCAGACAAAGCTGTGCTTTGATGTGGGTGTTTCCTCCTAAAAGAAACACACTGCATGCTCACAACGCCTTATCAATATGTTAATAACATGGTAATAAATGGGTTATTGTCATGTTATTCATCATTTTAACAAAAAAGTTAAATTAGGTGAAATAAATAGCTAGGTATTGGTTTTATTGGTCACGTTTTACTTGGATAGTCCATCTGTAGATGCTGTACAAACAAACTATGTGTTGATAAGCAAGTGACTATGTTTATAGGCAACTGCTTGCTAAGGTTTTGGTTAAGGTAAGGGTTAAGGTTAGAGTTAGGGCTAGGGCTAGCGTTAGTATGACCACCCGCTAGGAGGAAACACCCACATCAAAGCACAAGTTTAAGTTACGGCTAGCGTTAGGGTAAGGGTTCAAGTTACGGCTAGCGTTAGGGTAAGGGTTCAAGTTACGGCTAGCGTTAGGGTAAGGGTTCAAGTTAAAGTTACGGCTAGCGTTAGGGTAACGGTTCAAGTTTAAGTTACGGCTAGCGTTAGGGTAACGGTTCAAGTTTAAGTTACGGCTAGCGTTAGGGTAAGGGTTCAAGTTACGGCTAGCGTTAGCGTAAGGGTTCAAGTTTAAGTTGTGGCTAGCGTTAGGGTAAGGGTTCAAGTTTAAGTTACGGCTAGCATTAGGGTAAGGGTTCAAGTTTAAGTTGTGGCTAGCGTTAGGGTAAGGGTTCAAGTTTAAGTTACGGCTCGCGTTAGGGTAAGGGTTCAAGTTTAAGTTACGGCTAGCGTTAGGGTAACGGTTCAAGTTTAAGTTACAGATAGCGTTAGGGTAAGGGTTCAAGTTTAAGTTACGGCTCGCGTTAGGGTAAGGGTTCAAGTTTAAGTTGTGGCTAGCGTTAGGGTAAGGGTTCAAGTTTAAGTTACGGCTAGCTTTAGGGTAAGGGTTAAGTTTCGGGTTAGGATGAGGGTTAGGGTTAGTAGATAGTCAGTTGAAATGTTACTGATTGTCTGTAGATCATCTACAGATGGACTATCAAAAAAATTAAGTGTTACCATTTTATTATATGTGATAACAGGTGGCCTGAATAAACATTTAGTGTAAATTAACATTAAACAATACCAGTTAGGCTTACATTGTAGCATGTTTAGTTTTTTTTTTCAAGTGTGAAATTAATAGCCTCTTCTATGTCCCCTGTATGGTCATTAAGTTCACAGGAAGAACACTGCTGACATTCTTCCTGGCTGAGTGAGTGGGCTGATAAAACACTTGACAACAATGTGCAGGAAAGTCAGTACCAAGAGTGTCATCCTCTGCTTTCCTCAAGCATTCACACCATACCAATGTCAGACAAGTCCAAAGCTGACATGGTGCAAGTCATTTAGATGCAGATCTTATCTGTGTGATAATTCTGCTTTTTAAAAATGACAATCCGTTGCATTACTGTAAACTAGGTAAATTATGTCATAACGAGTTTGTTGGGTCCATGTAGAGATACTGTTGGCTACTAATTCTGTAAGTTGGGCCTTATCATTTTACAAGACGTTCTCGTCTCAAACTTCAGGAAAGACAAAATATCCATAAAGTTCAAGGCTACTAAATCGGCATGCCTACTTATAATTTATGTATGGTAGTTGAATGCACAGATATATATTATTATCTGAATGCAAACGAACAGAAGACTTGCAGCCCAATTCCTCAGTAGAACACTCACCTTTAAGCGGGCATAAATGGGTAATCACCTGTCTCCCTCCAGAGTCGATTTCCTCATACTTAGTCCAGTTGGAATACCTCTGGTCTCCTCGGATCACAACCCGTATACCTTGTTTCTTCAGGTACATGGGCTTCTCCGCTAACCCGAAAGTTCCTCGTTTGTCGTAGCATTTCCAAGCAGGTGCGCTGTCACAGTCGCTGATCGTGGCCAGGCGCGCGTGCCGAGGTATTGCACTGCTCGGGTTGGCCCAGAGACACTTGGCTGATTGTGTGTGATGCAACTTCATATCTTTCGTCCATTCCCATTGTTGATATGGACTGGTGACATTGCATCTGCCGAGGATCACAGTCGTTTTGTGGGTTGACAGGCACAGTTTCTTTGGTGTGTGCGCAATAAGGAAACCGTCTAAATGGGAGATACAAAGAGATGGTCAATAGTGGGGGACTAACAATCATCGAAAGGATGAAGAACTAATGCCAAATTATTAATATTTTGAAAGCAATTTAGTAATATAATGTTTGAAATGCATAAGGCCCAACATTTCTTGTAGCCTACGGGCTACAAAAAACTACAGTCTTACAGAAATAGTTTATAAACGTTTCCCATTATTATGTTAAATCAGTTCTCAAAAGGCAACAGTTTTATTCGATTACAACTAGTACTTTTCTTTGGTTGTAGCTGAATAAAATAGGTAAAATTGACGTTATTGTTATTAACGAATAATTCCTCATCTCAAACCTGAGTGAATATATTAGGCTAAAGCTGTCCGTTAAATACGATCATGGTCAATATGAGATCAAATAAATATTTTCTTTGACAAAGAATGAACTCTTTATTGTTACAGTGAGATAACCTACTTGGGTCATAATATTTGGAATAACCTCAATCAAAAAATTCGTTCACTGACTGACCCTTCCCTGTATAGACAAGGATGAACTAAAGTTTCCGTTGTTGACTATCTTCGCGCAAAAGAAATGTGGTTATTCGACTACTGTAATAATCAGCAAGTTAATTAACCAACCTCTTCACACTTTATAAGACAGACTACTTACTTGTCAAAGAGCATCGAAAAAGTATAAAGATAACGAAAAACAAAGTATCCATTTTAGTCTACAAGTTGTAACGGTTTAACGCGTCTGCTGGATTCAGATGAGTTGAGGCGTCGAAGGGAAGTTGCCTTCTGGGAAGGACAAAGTCAGTGACCAGCGCTTCCTTCTATTCAAT
This sequence comes from Oncorhynchus gorbuscha, assembly GCF_021184085.1. NCBI lineage: Eukaryota > Metazoa > Chordata > Actinopteri > Salmoniformes > Salmonidae > Oncorhynchus > Oncorhynchus gorbuscha. The sequence goes on from NC_060173.1 coordinate 16,246,618, forward strand.
TGTTTTTGTGGTTTCATATTAAAGTACCCTTCAGTACTGGACATCGACAGGGAAATGCTCTTCTATCGGAAATACCAAAGAACATCGCAGATGTTTAAGTGTTCAGATGGCAGGCAAACAGATGCAATGTGGGGACAGGTTTCTATACCCTGGATAGATGGTATACGATGCGATGGGCGTGATGCGTAGCTGCCCAAGTTTGGAATACTGACAACATAAGAAAAAATGACAAGAACATTATTTTATATTTTTCAGTGTTGACATTTTATTATTTAGTGTAAAGCCAATAGCACATCACCAAACCCAGTTATTATCATATTCAAAATTCCATTTCATTTCATATAGGTCAATTATTTGTTAATGTCACAATTTCCAAAAATGCTAAACTTAGACCTAATTCAAAACAAATCTGGAAGACAATTGGAGTTATTTTATCTTTTAATGCATTGCATTATTGTTGCTGTAACAGATGTGTTAGAAGTCAACTTACCTGGTAAAGTAATTAACAGAGTAATTCATTACATAATACAGCTATTTACAACTGTAAATGTACCAGTTATTTTTCTGGTATGAGTGACAATGTCAAATGATTACCAACACTAGCTCAACCCAATGTGCCCACAGTGTTTCTCTGGCCTCCTCCAACTGACAGACAGTGATGAACCTCATGGCTTCACAGAGTTGATTTATCTATTATTTTACCAGGTAAGTTGACTGAGAACACGTTCTCATTTGCAGCAACGATTTGGGGAATAGTTACAGGGGAGAGGAGGGGGATGAATGAGCCAATTGTAAACTGGGGATTATTAGGTGACCATGATGGTTTGAGGACCAGATTGGGAATTTAGCCAGGAGACTGGGGTTAACACCCCTACTCTTACGATAAGTGCCAAGGGATCTTTAATGACCTCAGAGAGTCAGGACACCCGTTTAACGTCCCATCCGAAAGATGGCACCCTACACAGGGCAGTGTCCCCGATCACTGCCCTGGGGCATTGGGATATTTTTTTTAGACCAGAGGAAAGAGTGCCCCCTACTGGCACTCCAACACCACTTCCAGCAGCATCTGGTCTCCCATCCAGGAACTGACCAGGACCAACCCAGCTTAGCTTCAGATGCAAGCCAGTAGTGGTATGCTGCTGGCATGCTGCTGACTTAAATCATGCCAGCCCTACACATAAACACAAACTAATACATATTACCATTGGCCTATGAGCATTAAAATACAAGGCAGTTGAAACATTGGTAAGGTATCTCTATGGGTGACAACACAACACAAAACTGAGGAAACGAAACTGCATATGCTTCCATATTTTGTTTACATGCACAAAATAATTGATTGTGAAAGGGTAATAGAGAAAGGGATGGACTGGGAAGTGGTAGAGAAAGAGCGAAAGAATGAGAAACTCACAATAAGGGCTACAACACTTGGAGAGCCCCAGAGAATCTCCTGGGCCAGCAGAGTTTTGGGGCCTTCGCTCAGGCCCTGCTCTTTTTTCCTGGTCTTATCTCCAGTAAGAGTGGGTCCTTTGTGGGACAGGGCCCTCAATCAACCCCCTCTTTCTGACCCCCACCCCCCCATCTCTTTCCCCTGCGGAACACTCTCCCCCCTCCCTAACATCCTGTGCTAGTCAGGGGAGATCTCTCTCTCTCTCTCTCTCTCTCTCTCTCTCTCTCTCTCTCTCTCTCTCTCTCTCTCTCTCTCTCTCTCTCTCTCTCTCTCTCTCTCTCTCTCTCTCTCTCTCTCTCTCTCTCTCTCTCTCTCTCTCTCTCTCTCTCTCTCTCTCTCTCTCTCTCTCTCTCTCTCTCTCTCTCTAAGCAGGACATCTCCTCCACCCTTCCTCTACATCCTCCTGTCAGCCTCCATACCTTCAACCTTCAAATGTCACCGACACATGAAGCACTAACTTGTCCTGGACCTTCACTCATTGGCACGTTGTTAGAAAGCTCACGTTTGTTGATTTAAAAAAAATCTAATTTTGTATCCAATTTAAAGGTGAACAGTTAGTCTGTGAGAGTTTTTTGTTGTTGTTGCTTATTATGGGGTCCAACACAGAAAAGGTTAGTAAGCAGTGATTCTTACAGAAAATACTGCTGTTAAATATCTGACCTAAACCGCAACAACCCACAGACACCCAGCACTGCAGAGACGATTTCTGCTTCACAACTTTTTAAAAGAACCTCAGAAATTCAATCAGATCAGCTTTAGCCAACATCTGCATAGCGGTTGTTTTGGTGGTGTCGGAGGTGGAACTGTGTTTAGAGCTGTCAAATCCACAAGCAATCCCGACTATAATCCAACATATCCCATGCAATCCCATGAAGTTTCAACACTCAAATTAGACTGACAGGCTACAATCCCCTCATCCAAATTAACATGAAAACATGCATTAGCCTCACATGAATGGTTTGTCATTTCAGAGTCTTTATTTCTACCATGGATAGAGCCTACACTGTCTAGTACCATTTTGAACTAACGCAGGAGGGATAATAAGGAAGGGAGTGGTTTGTGACACACAACAGCAGCCGCTCCCCGATTCGTCAGCTAGGGCGGCAGGGTAGCCTAGTGGTTAGAGCGTTGGACTCTAACCGAAAGGCTGCAAGTTCAAATCCCCGAGCTGACAAGGTACAAATCTGTCGTTCTCCCCCTGAACAGGCAGTTAACCCACTGTTCCTAGGCCGTCATTGAAAATAAGAATTTGTTCTTAACTGACTTGCCAAGTTAAATAAAGGTTAAAAAAACAACACATCAAACACCGTCAAAACAACAGCTATATGGATCTGGCCAACGCTAGTTAACTCTCAATCTGATTGAATCCAGGTCTAAAGGCTGTCACTCCTCTAAAACAACATCCACAAACCAACCAGTATACAAAGACAGCTTCTATTGTTTCAGCCAACTAGTCAGACATCATTTCAAACTGAAAATCTTTACCCTTACCATCTCACTCACACTCTGTCACAAATCTGGACCTACATGGCATCTGTCTGTCTGTGATTTTACCAGTTATTTGTGTGTCCTCTCCTCCCTTTTCCGGTATGTTCTGGTCGGGTCACTAAAGTCCCACTATGGTTTCCTGCTCATCTCTGTGTCTCATCTCCCTGTCTCATCTCTGTGTCTCATCTCTGTGTCTCATCTCTCTGTGTCTCATCTCTGTGTCTCATCTCCCTGTCTCATCTCTGTGTCTCATCTCCCTGTCTCATCTCTATGTCTCATCCCTGTGTCTCATCTCCCTGTCTCAACCCTGCGTCTCATCCCTATGTCTCATCCCTGTGTCTCATACCTATGTCTCATCTCTGTGTCACATCTCCCTGTCTCATCCCTGCGTCTCATCTCCCTGTCTCATCCCTGTGTCTCATCCCTATGTCTCATCTCTGTGTCTCATCAATGTGTCTCATCCCTGCGTCTCATCTCTGTGTCTCATCTCCCTGTCTCATCCCTATGTCTCATCTCTGTGTCTCATCTCCCTGTCTCATCCCTGCGTCTCATCTCTGTGTCTCATCCCTGTGTCTCGTTTTCCTGTCTCATCCCTATGTCTCATCTCTGTGTCTCATCCCTGTGTCTCATCTCTGTGTCTCATCTCCATGTCTCATCGCTATGTCTCATCCCTGTGTCTCATCTCCGTGTCTCATCCCTATGTCTCATCTCTGTGTCTCATCTCTGTGTCTCATCTCCCTGTCTCATCACTGTGTCTCATCTCTGTGTCTCATCTCCCTGTCTCATCCCTGTGTCTCATCCCTGTGTCTCATCTCTGTGTCTCATCTCTGTGTCTCATTTTCCTGTCTCATCTCCCTGTCTCATCTCATCAGACGACGTGTCTGAAATGCATTGGGCGCTAGTCGATTCAGGCGCAGCTGGGAACTTTATGGATCGCGGACTCGCCCTTAAGTTAGGGGTTCCGCTGGTGCCGATAGATTCTGCTCTCCCCGTGCACTCCCTAGATAGCCGGCCATTAGGGTCAGGGATGGTGGTCCTTCTGTAGCTCAGTTGGTAGAGCATGGCGCTTGTAACGCCAGGGTAGTGGGTTCGATCCCCGGGACCACCCATACGTAGAATGTATGCACACATGACTGTAAGTCGCTTTGGATAAAAGCATCTGCTAAATGGCATATATTATTATATATTCTCATCCCTATGTCTCATCTCTCTGTCTCATCCCTGTCCCCCCCAACACACAACAAAAAGCACCATTCTGCACTAACTGTAATTTTTATTCAGACATTTGGAACAACCCAAATAAATAATCATAACATTTAAAACTATATAAATAGAAATATATATACAGAAATAAGACTAATTCATATCAAAAAGAAATAACAAAGACAAATAGAAACTAATTGTATTACATACATACAAATAAAGAGAATCTAATTATTATACTAGGTAATAGTGTAATAATTAAATTATCTTTATTTGTATTTATATGCTACAATTTGTTTATATTTGTCTTTGTTATTTCTTTTTGATACTTATGAGTATTATGTTAGAATATATATTTCTATTCTATTTATTTTTAACAAAATAACACAAAAAAACTAAACTAAATTGCACACATCCTATATCACACAATACACAAATAGAATAACACATTTATAAAGAAGAGAACCTGATTATTACACTATTGCACTTCAAACAAGAAACACACAAACTCAATTCCACAACTAATTGTATTAGTACTGTACAAAGTTAGAGGTGCGCTATTTGATAGATTCTCCCGCTCCCTCTACTCCCGGGCTTCCAGTGGGGAGACCTGAGGTCAACCTACCACCGCCCCCTCTCAATCTCGTACTTCTGAGTGGGAGACCTTCCCAGGCAGTAGCCTGCCTAGCTCAAAAACTAGAATCCGGGCGCCCACTCCAACAAGGTTAATTGACCCACAGTCCCACACAGTGCCATGATATCATTAACGTGACGTGCAAATGTCACCATTCAGATTCGTTTTGTTTTGTTGTGCAGGCGCCCCATGCCGGCTCGGCAAGATGCCGCCCTGGGCGGCTGCCTATGTCGCCTATGCCTAATTCCACCACTGCTTGTGTCTCATCCCTGTGTCCAGACTGACACAAAATCACCCTTCTGGCAGGTATGCAGCTCAGTTTAGTCAATCACAACATGCTGTTAATGACAGTGAGCTAGGCTGTAGTATTCGTTTCAATAGAGGGATGACAGTACAGTAACAGAGAGAATGTTGTACGATAGCAAACCTTGACTCATGATGGTGATGCGTTTGTAAGGTACTCTTATACGCCTATCCCTTATGCTGCAAAGGGAGAAGCACCTGTAAAAAATAAAATCATATGGTTATTTTTACAACTAAAGTCCTTTGTAAAACATATTTTCAAATGATTTCCAAAAGTAAGATAAAGCAACATACCTACTTCTTGAAGTGCGTCTTGACAGTGGCTGGTGTGGGATATTGGCTGATCTGGTCTCTCCAGGTCTCATGCTACTTGTCTCCTCCCTGTCGACCCATTGTGTTCTGCCTGGGAGAACAGAGAGCTAAGAGGTCAAAGAGACTGTGGTGGGTCCCGGTCCCACGGGGTGGAAGGGTGTTGGTGCACTCCTATGCTGAGCCAGGGCGGTCCCTGGGTGCCCCCCTTCTCCCTCCCTCTCGCTTTCTCTTTATTTCACCCTCTCTTTTGTACCCAGCCTTGCCAGTCTGTTCCTGCCACTCTAGTGCCAAGGTCTAGATAAAGGGCGGGATAATAGCATGCTGTTCCAGAGCACAGAAGGCTGCAAGATATAAGCACAATGAGTTAGATTAAAATGACATGCTTTTATCCTGCTCAGTGTTGAAGCATGAGTAGAATTTATATTCATCTTACTTCTCTAGCTAGGGCCCTTCACTACACTCCCTCTGCACAAAATGGTTGGATGGGAAGATTTAGTACCATTTTGAGTGAGCTTGTATACTTAACCCCACAAGAAACGACCCTGCTGCTGATTGATCGGAAGTTCCACCCTCTACAGGAAGACATGCTGTGTAACCCTGGTCTGTCTACATAGACCCCAGAGCTCTGGACTCACAGACCCCCAGCACACCAGCTCTAGACAGACAGACAGACAGACAGACAGACAGACAGACAGACAGACAGACAGACAGACAGACAGACAGACAGACAGACAGACAGACAGACAGACAGACAGACAGACAGACAGACAGACAGACAGACAGACAGACAGACAGACAGACAGACAGACAGACAGACAGACAGACAGACAGACAGACAGACAGACAGACAGACAGACAGACAGACAGACAGACAGACAGACAGACAGACAGACAGAGAACCCAGACTACACTACCTCGGATGGGGCCACAGTGTCTCCTGACCCCTCCTGTCTTGGTCCTCAAACCCCAGGTGTTGTACGTGTTAGATACCAGCACTAGGCAGTGAGAGAAGCAGCTTGATGCTCAGTGGACTAGTTGATACCAGCACTAGGCAGTGAGAGAAGCAGCTTAATGCTCAGTGGACTAGTTGATACCAGCACTAGGCAGTGAGCGAAGCAGCTTGATGCTCAGTGGACTAGTTGATACCAGCACTAGGCAGTGAGAGAAGCAGCTTGATGCTCAGTGGACTAGTTGATACCAGCACTAGGCCAGTGAGGGAAACAGCTTGATGCTCAGTGGACTAGTTGATACCAGCACTAGGCCAGTGAGGGAAGCAGCTTGGTGCTCAGTGGACTAGTTGATACCAGCACTAGGCCAGTGATGGAAGCAGCTTGATGTTCAGTGGACTAGTTGATACCAGCACTAGGCAGTGAGAGAAGCAGCTTGATGCTCAGTGGACTAGTTGATACCAGCACTAGGGCAGTGAGGGAAGCAGCTTGATGCTCAGTGGACTAGTTGATACCAGCACTAGGCCAGTGAGGGAAGCAGCTTGATGCTCAGTGGACTAGATGATACCAGCACTAGACTAGGGAGAGAAGCAGCTTGATGCTCAGTGGACTAGTATAATCAGGTGTTACCAGGTGTGCTAGAATGATTTGTTCTATTCACTTATTCACCTAGATAGATAGATAGACAGACAGACAGACAGACAGACAGACAGACAGACAGACAGACAGACAGACAGACAGACAGACAGACAGACAGACAGACAGACAGACAGACAGACAGACAGACAGACAGACAGACAGACAGACAGACAGACAGACAGACAGACAGACAGACAGACAGACAGACAGACAGACAGACAGACAGACAGACAGACAGAGAACCCAGACTACACTACCTCGGATGGGGCCACAGTGTCTCCTGACCCCTCCTGTCTCAGCCTCCAGTATTTATGCTGCAGTAGTTTATGTGTCGGGGGGCTAGGGTCAGTTTGTTTATCTGGAGTACTTCTCCTGTCCTATTCAGGTGTCCTGTGTGAATCTAAGTGTGCGTTCTCTAATTCTCTCCTTCTCTCTTTCTTTCTCTCTCTCGGAGGACCTGAGCCCTAGGACCATGCCCCAGGACTACCTGACATGATGACTCATTGCTGTCCCCAGTCCACCTGGCCATGCTGCTGCTCCAGTTTCAACTGGCCTGGGCCCAAGGACCATGTCCCAAGACTACCTGACATGAGGACTCCTTGCTGTCCCCAGTCCACCTGGCCATGCTCCTGCTCCAGTTTCAACTGTTCTGCCTTACTATTATTCAACCATGCTGGTCATTTATGAACATTTGAACATCTTGGCCACGTTCTGTTATAATCTCCACCCGGCACAGCCAGAAGAGGACTGGCCACCCCACATATGCTCTCTCTAATTCTCTCTTTCTTTCTCTCTCTCGGAGGACCTGAGCCCTAGGACCGTGCCCCAGGACTACCTGACATGATGGCTCCTTGCTGTCCCCAGTCCACCTGACTGTGCTGCTGCTCCAGTTTCAACTGTTCTGCCTTATTATTATTTGACCATGCTGGTCATTTATGAACATTTGAACATCTTGGTCATGTTCTGTTATAATCTCTACCCGGCACAGCCAGAAGAGGACTGGCCACCCCACATAGCCCGGTTCCTCTCTAGGTTTCTTCCTAGGTTTTGGCCTTTCTAGGGAGTTTTTCCTAGCCACCGTGCTTTTACACCTGCATTGTTTGCTGTTTGGGGTTTTAGGCTGGGTTTCTGTACAGCACTTTGAGATATCAGCTGATGTACGAAGGGCTATATAAATAAATTTGATTTGATTTGATTCAAGTTGTGTCTACAGTTTTCCAACTTGGTCCTCAAACCCCAGGTGTTGTACGTGTTAGATACCAGCACTAGGCAGTGAGAGAAGCAGCTTGATGCTCAGTGGACTAGTTGATACCAGCACTAGGCAGTGAGAGAAGCAGCTTGATGCTCAGTGGACTAGTTGATACCAGCACTAGGCCAGTGAGGGAAGCAGCTTGATGCTCAGTGGACTAGTTGATACCAGCACTAGGCCAGTGATGGAAGCAGCTTGATGTTCAGTGGACTAGTTGATACCAGCACTAGGCAGTGAGAGAAGCAGCTTGATGCTCAGTGGACTAGTTGATACCAGCACTAGGCCAGTGAGGGAAGCAGCTTGATGCTCAGTGGACTAGTTGATACCAGCACTAGGCCAGTGAGGGAAGCAGCTTGATGCTCAGTGGACTAGATGATACCAGCACTAGACTAGGGAGAGAAGCAGCTTGATGCTCAGTGGACTAGTATAATCAGGTGTTACCAGGTGTGCTAGAATGATTTGTTCTATTCACCTGTTGAAACCTGGTGATTATGTACAACAACTGGAGGTCCCTAAGGACTGGGATGGGAAACACTGTCCACATACAATGCTATGGTGGTCCAATAACAAAACTGTCTGCAGCTGTCTGATTACATAAGTGATCAGGCTATCAGGGCCCTGTGATTGGGCAGACCGTCCCTTCTCACTCCATGTTATTTCAACTTGCTCACTCACTCACACCCACCCACACCCACCCACACCCACCCACCCACCCACCCACCCACCCACCCACCCACCCACCCACACACACACACACACACACACACACACACACACACACACACACACACACACACACACACACACACACACACACACGTTTGCTTTAATGGGAGTCATAAAGTGCTTCCTCTTTGTCAGTCTGTCTGGCCCAGGCAGGGTTTGGCTGCTAATGCTAGCAGCTCAGGAAATCTCCTTTCCTCTGCAATTAGCCATTTCCTGGTTCAATCAGAGCCTGGTGACCTTGTGCACACACCCTGACCTATGACCCCTGAGGGGGGCTGGAGAGAGATGGATGAACCAAACTGTCTGTTTCTGTGATGGTGGGGCAGAGATCCCACATAGTACAGCTATACAGGCAGCTTGCTATGTGAGATACAAATGTGCCTTAGTTCTAATGATAATGTGTATATTTTGAAGTACTTGACATGTTGTCACTGCTGAGGAGCTGTTGAGGTACATTACCTGCCAAAAGTTTGGACACCGATTCATTCCAGGGTTTTTCTTTATTTTCTACATTGTAGAATAATAGTGAAGACATCAAAACTATGGAATAACACATATGGATTCATGTAGTAACCAAAAAGGCATTAAACAACTCAAAAAATAGTTGATATTTCAGATTCTTCCAATAGCCACCCTTTGCCTTGATGACAGCTTTGCACACTCTTGCAATTCTCTCAACCAGCTTCACCTAAAATGCTTTCCCAACAGTCTTGAAGGAGTTCCCACATATGCTGAGCACTTGTTGGCTACTTTTCCTTCACTCTGCGGTCCGACTCATCTCAAACCATCTTAATTTGGTAGGCCAGTTCATCTGATGCAGCACTCCATCACTCTTTCTTGTTCAAATAGCCCTTACACAGCCTGGAGGTTTGTGGGTCATTGTCCTGTTGAAAAACAAATGATAGTCCCATTAAGCCCAAACCAGATGGATGGCGTATCGCTGAAGAATGCTCTGGTAGCCATGCTGATTAAGTGTGCCTTGAATTCTAAATAAATAACTGACAGTGTCACCAGCAAAACACCCCCACACCATAACACCTCCTCCTCCATGCTTTATGTTGGGAAAAACACATGCAGATATCATCCATTCACCCACAAGGCATCTCACAAAGACACGGTGGTTGGAAACAAAAATCTCAAATTTGGACTCCAGACCAAAGGACAGATTTCCACCTGTCTAATGTCCATTGCTCGTGTTTCTTGGCCCAAGCAAGTCTCTTCTTCTTATTGGTGTCCTTTAGTAGTGGTTTCTTTGCAGCAAATCAACCATAAAGGCCTGATTCACACAGTCTCCTTTGAACAGTTGATGTTGAGATGTGTCTGTTACTTGAACTCTGAAGCATTTATTTGGGCTGCAATTTCTGAGGTTTGTAACTCTAATGAACTTATCCTCTGCAGCAGAGGTAACTCTGGGTCTTCCTTTCCTGTGGCGTCCTAATGAGAGCCAGTTTCATAATAGCACTTGATGGTTTTTGCGACTGCACTTGAAGAAACTTTCAAAGTTTTTCTTTGCTTATTTAAGCTGTTCTTGCCATAATATGGACTTGGTCTTTTACCAAGTAGGGCTATCTTCTGTACAACCCCCCTACGTTGTCACAACACAACTGATCGGCTCAAACGCATTAAGAAGGAAAGAAATTCCACAAATGAACTTTTATGGAGGCACACCTGTTAATTGAAATGCATTCCAGGTGACTACATCATGAAGCTGGTTGAGAATGCCAAGAGTGTGCAAAGCTGTCATCAAGGCAAAGGGTGGCTATTTGCAGAATCTCACATATAAAATCTATTTTGATTTGTTTAACACTTTTTTGGTTACTACATGATTCCATGTGTTATTTCATAGTTTTGATGTCTTCACTATTATTCTACAATGTATAACTTTTGACAGGTAGTGTATATTGCATTATAAGTGAGAATACAACTTCATTAATTGTCAATAAAACATTCCAGGTATTCTCTGTTGGTAGAAGAAGGGAGGGGAGAGGAGGAGGAAGGAGGTGGGGAGAGGCGACTGGGAAAGGAGGTGACCCCTCTCCTCTGGCCAACCAGACTGATGACTGAAACAGAACACACAGATCACACCTTACATCCTGGTCAGGAAACAACCTGACACGCACTCCTGTCCCAGCATTTCCCCTTTTATAATCAGGCAGAATTGCACAAGCATGTCTAGGGGTCCTGATAACATCCCTGTGAGTATGCAGGTCATCCCTTGGTTCATATCCACAGGCCTAATTTTCTTCCTCTTATTGACCATTCATGTGAAAGGTTGAGGTTAATCTTAAATGGATTTTTAAAAACGTAATATTAAAACATACAATCTACTTCTTGCAGTAAAGCCGCTCAACATTTACATTACATTCAGTTATCTAACAGACTCCCATCCAGAGCGACCCATGGAAGCAACCAGGGTCAACACCCTGCTCAAGGGCATGTTGACAGATCTCCCACAAGGTCAAAAATGGGGACCTGAATCAGCGACCAATCAGCCATAGGCCCAAGCACTTAACCTCCAGGCCACCAGCCCTCCAAGATCTCCCCCACCCACAGTTCCCAGAGAGCTGCTCCTCAACCATCCGAGACCTTACCTCCACAGACCCGCCCTCCGAAAAAAAGTAATAAAGTAAAATAAATCCATTACCCACCCAAGACCCCACCCCCCCAACAACCCCAAAAAATTAACAAAAGAGAAAAAAGAGAAAGACAAAGGAAAAGAGAAAACAATAATGCAAAAAACAAAAGACATCAAGGACAACAAAACTTTTCAATTATTCGAAAATGAGACATGGCAATCTGCATAAAGGAAAAAAGGCCATTTTTAAACAATGCTTAACATTACTTTGACCCATTTTAAAAGAGAGTCACTGAAGTCTTACTTTATCAAAGACCTTTTCAAAATGTTCTGTGAATAACAGACTGTTAGCATACAAGGACAGAGAGGACAACTTCAGACAGTTGAGTGGAAAGACCAGCCCGAGGTAGACCACAGATTTAGGATCAAATTACTCAAATCTTAACCTTTACCATAAAGAAATATAATCTACATGACCCTGGACATCTTCTATGAAGTTGCTGTGGTAGTAGACAATGCACTTTATGTACCAGTTAAATGATCAAGTTCCTCACTGGACACAGTCACAAGGACACATGACCAACTATGGACATCACTCGTCCATCCTGACACAAAGGTCAGAACTATTCAGGAAACTCTCTGAGGTAATGGGGAAATTCAGTCAAAGTTTACTGAATGATGAAAGTTCCTTTACAGTAAATGGGGAACAATATTTCCTCCCAACTTTGAGAGATCAGTCTCTTAGTCATCTCACTCAAGATTAACCCACAGATATGCATGTAATGAAATCTGGAGTGACAGATATTAATTACCACAGGGGGTCCCATTTTCACAATGGGCAATAGTTGTGCCTTACAGAGTGGTCATCCAGAGCAACTGTGTGGTTTACAGACAGGTGGGTGGTGTGCATAGCCACAGGAAGTAGTTTGGGGTGGGGGTGCTGCAATTTGGGGAAGGGGGATGCAGAAAAAATATTTGCCCGCGCTGAAGATGTTTATATCAGTCTGCTAATACAGGATTATAGTAAAGGCCCAATGTATTTGAGTGTGACCAGCATTTGTAACTTGCCTCTAATAATTATTATGTACAAAACAGATAATGTCATAACACTTGTGGAATATAAAAATACTTGCTTGGTATGTTTTCCAGTTTCTTGAAATACTTTGCAAATGCAACTTATTTCTATGTGAAAACTGAAATGGTCTATTCATTCCTTTTCCATTGTAATAGACGCTCTTATCCAGAGCAACTTACAGTAGTGAGTGCATACATTTTCATACTTTTTGTACTATCCCCCATGGGAATTCGAAAGCACAACCCTAGCATTGGAAGCACCATGCTCTACCAACTGCTCCTCTAGAGCAGTGATGTTTTGGGGCTGTTTCTGGGCAACACAGACTTTCAACTCCCTCCAAAGATATTCTATGGGGTTGAGATCCGGAGACTGGCTAAGCCACTCCAGGACCTTGACATGCTTAAACACCTAGTGGGGCAAAAAAGTATTTAGTCAAGCCACTCCTTCGTTGCCCGGGTGGTGTGTTTGGGATCATTGTCATGCTGAAAGACCCAGCCACGTTTCATCTTCAATGCCCTTGCTGATGGACTCAAAATCTCACGATACATGGCCCCATTCATTTTTTCCTTTACACGGATCAGTCGTCCTGGTCCCTTTTCAGAAAAACAGCCCCAAAGCATGATGTTTCCACCCCCATGCTTCACAGTAGGTATGGTGTTCTTTGGATGCGACTCAGCATTCTTTGTCCTCCAAACACGACGAGTTGAGTTTTTACCAAAAAGTTATATTTTGGTTTCATCTGACCATATGACATCCTCCCAATCTTCTTCTGGATCATCCAAATGCTCTCTAGCAAACTTCAGACAGGCCTGGACATGTACTGGCTTAAGCAGGGGGACACGTCTGGCACTGCAGAATTTGAGTCCCTGGCGGCGTAGTGTGTTACTGATGGTAGGCTTTGTTACTTTGGTCCTAGCTCTCTGCATGTCATTCACTAGGTCCCCCCGTGTGGTTCTGGAATTTTTGCTCACGCTCACCGTTCTTGTGATCATTTTGACCCCACGGGGTGAGATCTTGCGTGGAGCCCCAGATCGAGGGAGATTATCAGTGGTCTTGTATATCTTCCATTTCCTAATAATTGCTCCCACAGTTGATTTCTTCAAACCAAGCTGCTTACCTATTACAGATTCCATCTTCCCAGCCTGGTGCAGGTCTACAATTTTGTTTCTGGTGTCCTTTGACAGCTCTTTGGTCTTGGCAATAGTGGAGTTTGGAGTGTGACTGTTTGAGGTTGTGGACAGGTGTCTTTTATACTGATAACAAGTTCAAACAGGTGCCATTAATACAGGTAACGAGTGGAGGACAGTGGAGCCTCTTAAAGAAGAAGTTACAGGTCTGTGAGAGCCAGAATTTCTGCTTGTTTATAGGTGATCAGATAAATATTTTCCACCATAATTTGCAAATAAATTTATTAAAAATCCTACAATGTGATTTTCTGGATTTTTTTTTCTCATTTTCTCTGTCATAGTTGAAGTGTACCTATGATGAAAATTACAGGCTTCTCTCATCTTTTTAAGTGGGAGAACTTGCACAATTGGTGGCTGACTAAATACTTTTTTGCCCCACTGTATTTTCAAAAAAGAAATATATTTTTAATTCATTTTTTTTTTTTTATTCTGATTTTTCAGGACCCCTACTTCCCAGTGGTCCTTCTGTAGTGGGTTCAATTCCCGGGACCACCCATACGTAGAATGTATGCACACATGACTGTAAGTCGCTTTGGATAAAACCGTCTGCTAAATGGCATATATTATTATATTATATTATGGTGGTGGGTGGCATTAGCTGCTGTAACTGTAACATCACTTCCGGGGCATCATGCACCCATTGTTATATAGGGGGCACGAAGTACATGAGGACGGAGGGTCTGTATTTGGCTGTCTGTATCCTCCTGACTGGTGTTTCTTTTTTTTAGAAGCTGAATATGCTTCTTTGCATCTCTGCAAAAATCTGGGTAAAAGATTGAAAGGAAAGTGAGTCTTATTCATGACATTTTGTCATTTCTAGGGGAAGTCGTGAAGAGGGCATGACAAAGCCTATTCCCCCTCAGGAAACTAAAAATACTTGTCATGGGTCCTGAGATCCTCAAAAGGTTCTACAGCTGCGACATCGAGAGCATCCTGACTGATTGCATCACTGCTTGGTACGGCAATTGCTCGGCCTCTGACCGCAAGGTATTTCAGAGGGTAATGCGTACAGCCCAGTACATCACTGGGGCAAAGCTGCCTGCCATCCAGGACCTCTACACCAGGTGGTGCCAGAGGAAGGCCCTAAAAATTGTCAAAGACCCCAGCCATAGACTGATCTCTCTACTCCTGCATGGCAAGCGGTACCGGAGTGCCAAGTCTAGGACAAAATGTCTTCTCAACAGTTTTTACCCCCAAGCCAGAAGACTCCTGAACAGGTAACCAAATGGTTACCTGGACTATTTGCATTGTGTGCCCCGCCCCCAACCCCTCTTTTACGCTGCTGCTACTCTCTGTTTATCTTATATGCATAGTCAATTTAACTATACGTTCATGTACATACTACCTCAAAACTACCTCCCGCACATTGGCTAACCAGGCTATCTGCATTGTGTCCCACCAACCACCCGACAACCCCTCTTTTTACGCTACTGCTACTCTCTGTTCATCATATATGCACTTTAACCATACCTACATGTACATACTACCTCACTAACCGGTGTCTGTATGTAGCCTTGCTACTGTTATTTTCAAATGTCTTTTTATGTTTTTTTTATTTCTTTACTCACTCTCTCTCTCTCTCTCTCACACACACACACACACACACACACACACACACACACACACACACACACACACACACACACACACACACACACACACACACACACACACACACACACACACACACACACACACACACACACACACACACTTTTCCCCTGCACTACTGGTTAGAGCCTGTAAGTAAGCATTTCACTGTAGGTTCTACACCTGTTGTATTCGGCGCACGTGACAAATAAACTTTGATTTGATCTGAAGTCTAGCAACCTTTTGGTTTTTGTCTAGATAGTTAGACAAGCTACTCTAACTTGTTTGATAGCTGGAAATGGCTTGGTAGCTAGTTAAAATGCTGGGAAATTGGGAACCTAGCTAGCTGGCTAGCTAAAGCCAATGCTGTAAAGGTGCTAGGTGGTTAGTATTACAGAGAAACAACAAAACATTTTCGCCGATGACAAGCATACCCATAACAAGATGAAGCCACCACCATGCTTGAAAATATGAAGAGTAGTACTCAGTGATGTGTTGTGTTGGATTTGCCCCAAACGTAACACTTTGTATTTAGGACATAAAGGTAATTTCTTTGCTACATTTTTTGTAGTTTTACTTTAGTGCTTTGTTGCAAACAGCATGCATGTTTTGGAATATTTGTATTGCGTCGAGGCTTCCTTCTTTACACTCTGTCATTTAGGTTAGTATTGTGGAGTAACTACAATATTGTTGATCCATCCTCCGTTCTCTCCTATCACAGCCATTAAACTATAACTGTTTTAAAGTCACCATTGGCTTCATGGTGAAATCCCTGAGCAGTTTCCTTCCTCACCAGCAACTGAGTTAGGAAGGATGCCTGTATCTTTGTAGTGACTGGGTGTATTGATACACCATCCAAAGTGTAATTAATAACTTCACCGTGCTCAAAGGGCCTTACAGATAATTGTATGTGTGGCGTCCAGAGATGAGATAGTCATTTAAAAATAATTGAAAATACTATTATTGGACAAAGAGTGAGTCCATGCCACTTACAGGCACTTAACCCACTGTTCCTAGGCCGTCATTGAAAATAAGAATTTGTTCTTAACTGACTTGCCTTGTTAAATAAAGGTAAAATAAAATAAAAATTTTAAAAATTCTGTGACTTGTTAAACACATTTTTAATCCTGAATTTATTTAGACATGTCATAACAAATGGGTTGAATATTTATTGATGCAAGTCATTTCAGCTTTTCATTTTTTATTATTTTCAAAAATATTCTAAAAAACATAATTCAACTTTGACATTATGGGGTATTGTGTGTAGATCAGATACACAAAATCTCAATTTTATCAATTTAAAACTCTGTCTGTAATGCAACAAAATGTGTGAAAAGTCAAGGGTTGTGAATACTTTCTGAAGGCACTTCAATCGGATTATTTTAAAAAAATTAAGTATAATCAGTTACATTATCAGCTAAAATATTGTTATCTGATTACAGATACTTTTGAAAAACAAGATGATTTCTTCTAACCTACTTTAAATTCAGAAAGCATGTTTGCGAGAAAAAAAAATGCATTATGACACCTTTCAGTTTTTTTCAATTACATTCAATTCAGCACTGAATAAAGGCCACGTTTAGGTCTGTTCCACCGGAGCGAGTCTGACCTCAAGTCAGACCATTATGATGACACACCAAATCAAATTTTATTGGTCATATCCACATATTTAGCAGATGTTATTGTGGGTGTAGCGAAATGATTGTGTTCCTAGCTCCAACCAAATGAGTTTGATGGATTAGTAACTGTAACGGATTACATTTAGAAAGTAACCTTAGTGTTGAGGATGTAGAGTGCAATCTCAGACTCACCTCCAGGCAGCTCTGCTTCCATCAGGCTCTACAATTCTTTGAGAAAGAAGGCCTGCAATAAGAGTGGGATATTTTAATACACCACGAGATGGTAGCAATCTACAGAAGTCTACAGTAGCCCACACTGACACATGGTATTAATACTGTATGGTAATAACAATACAATGTGGGCTCCTCCTCCCTACTCCTGCTTTTGTCCACATCTGTCTATCATTGTTGACTTTGTCATGATGCGCGGTGCCATGAATGTTGTTTTACTCTAGCCAGGCAAGCCATTGCAAAGAAACCAAGAGGGGACAAGTCCAACACTAGTTAAACAATTGCAAAGTGTTATCTGAAAAACATTTCTGTGGATGGTTATTATGTGTTTTCTTGAAATTATTATGCTCACTTTTCTGCTTGGAGTGGCGGACTGCGCGGGCACAGAACGGACCGGGTTCTTGACACCGACTGCCCGTCGCTTTGTAATTGTGAAGACAACGGCATGCTTCTGCGCGTGGACTGTGTGGACCTCGGTCTCGCGGAGTTGCCGTCAAAATTGAGCGTATTTACTTCCTACCTGTAAGTTTAAATTATATGCATAACTTGTTCGTGTGCTGGCAACTGTTGAGTGTAACATTTACTGTATTATGGATGCTCTCCATACACATTTACATTTTACATTTAAGTCATTTATAGCAGACGCTCTTATCCAGAGCGACTTACAAATTGGTGCATTCATCTTATGACATCCATGACATACGTTTGCACCTGTCTTTTCAGCAGGGGATAAAACACTAAATACCAACGCTAAAACAAGCAACCCTGCAGGTTCTCTCAGAAGTCTGTAGAGTTCTACTGTGATGACACTCTGACCCTATCAGTACCAGCCTTGAGTAGGATTACTGTAATGGTTCTTGACAAGAGTTGAAAGACCAAAGGACTAACCTCTTTCTGAGCCAGGTCACAGACATGACATCCAAATATCAGAACATTCACGACATACTTTTGATTGTTGATGTTTGTGTGTGTGTGTGTGTGTGTGTGTGTGTGTGTGTGTGTGTGTGTGTGTGTGTGTGTGTGTGTGTGTGTGTGTGTGTGTGTGTGTGTGTGTGTGTGTGTGTGTGTGTGTGTGTGTCAGTGTCATTTTAGCATGTCATTTTTGGTGGGATTTGTTTTTAGATGCATGCCAGCAAAGACACTACACAACACTAAACAATACATGAATTGAACTATAATGAAGACAGGCGATGCCCACAAACTGTTAGGGCCTACATAAAGCTTTCCCAGCAGAGCTTTCTTTCTAGCACAATGAAGTGAATCCTTACCACGACCACACCTGGCTATCAGCGGAGCCTTGTCGGGCAGCTAAACAATTATTCAGCCTTGTTTATTGCCTTAAAAAACTGCTGATATGGCTAACTTAAAAACAAATGTGGTTTCTACTGACTGTTGAGATGTACAAACTATGGCATAAGGTAATGATGAGCGGATAAGAGGCATTCCGTAATTTCGATTAAGACATGAATGAGCGAGCGGCGATATATATTGTGCCTTGCGAAAGTATTCGGCCCCCTTGAACTTTGCAACCTTTTGCCACATTTCAGGCTTCAAACATAAAGATATAAAACTGTATTTTTTTGTGAAAAATCAACAACAAGTGGGACACAATCATGAAGTGGAACGACATTTATTGGATTTTTCAAACTTTTTTAACAAATCAAAAACTGAAATTGGGCGTGCAAAATTATTCAGCCCCCTTAAGTTAATACTTTGTAGCGCCACCTTTTGCTGTGATTACAGCTGTAAGTCGCTTGGGGTATGTCTCTATCAATTTTGCACATCGAGAGACTGAATTTTTTCCCCATTCCTCCTTGCAAAACAGCTCGAGCTCAGTGAGGTTGGATGGAGAGCATTTTTGAACAGCAGTTTTCAGTTCTTTCCACAGATTCTTGATTGGATTCAGGTCTGGACTTTGACTTGGCCATTCTAACACCTGGATATGTTTATTTTTGAACCATTCCATTGTAGACTTTGCTTTATGTTTTGGATCATTGTCTTGTTGGAAGACAAATCTCCGTCCCAGTCTCAGGTCTTTTGCAGACTCCATCAGGTTTTCTTCCAGAATGGTCCTGTATTTGGCTCCATCCATCTTCCCATCAATTTTAACCATCTTCCCTGTCCCTGCTGAATAAAAGCAGGCCCAAACCATGATGCTGCCACCACCATGTTTGACAGTGGGGATGCTGTGTTCAGGGTGATGGGCTGTGTTGCTTTTACGCCAAACATAACGTTTTGCATTGTTGCCAAAAAGTTCAATTTTGGTTTCATCTGACCAGAGCACCTTCTTCCACATGTTTGGTGTGTCTCCCAGGTGGCTTGTGGCAAACTTTAAACAACACTTTTTATGGATATTTTTAAGAAATGGCTTTCTTCTTGCCACTCTTCCATAAAGGCCAGATTTGTGCAATATACGACTGATTGTTGTCCTATGGACAGAGTCTCCCACCTCAGCTGTAGATCTCTGCAGTTCATCCAGAGTGATCATGGGCCTCTTTGCTGCATCTCTGATCAGTCTTCTCCTTGTATGAGCTGAAAGTTTAGAGGGACGGCCAGGTCTTGGTAGATTTGTAGTGGTCTGATACTCCTTCCATTTCAATATTATCGCTTGCACAGTGCTCCTTGGGATGTTTAAAGCTTGGGAAATCTTTTTGTATCCAAATTCGGCTTTAAACTTCTTCACAACAGTATCTCAGACCTGCCTGGTGTGTTCCTTGTTCTTCATGATGCTCTCTGCGCTTTTAACAGACCTCTGAGACTATCACAGTGCAGGTGCATTTATACGGAGACTTGATTACACACAGGTGGATTGTATTTGTCATCATTAGTCATTTAGGTCAACATTGGATCATTCAGAGATCCTCACTGAACTTCTGGAGAGAGTTTGCTGCACTGTAAGTAAAGGGGCTGAATAATTTTGCACGCCCAATTTTTCAGTTTTTGATTTGTTAAAAAAGTTTGAAATATCCAATAAATGTCGTTCCACTTCATGATTGTGTCCCTTGTTGTTGATTCTTCACAAAAAATACAGTTTTATATCTTTATGTTTGAAGCCTGAAATGTGGCAAAAGGTCGCAAAGTTCAAGGGGGCCGAATACTTTCGCAAGGCACTGTAACTATGTGTTCAGCACTTTTGAGATGTACAGGGACAGAATGCAGAACATGGCCTGATCTTACAGTATTTTCCCTGTACAACAAATCAGAACCATTGGATAAATAAAGGGGGCATATAAGCAGACAATGAAAAGCAGGCTACTGGTTGCTTTGCACTGCTTGCAGTTAGCCACTGATTCCTTCCAAACAACTCATTGTTGAATTTGCGATTTCCAAATAGTTGTGTAATCTTTATGTCCAATGGCCGATGAGCACCGATACATTTTATCTATAATTTCTCTAAATTATTTCTCTTCATATGACAAGAATTAAAAAGGATTTGCCAGTAGATTGTCAACTTTATTCATGATAATGATTGCTAGCTAAGACTTTGAATGTAAGATGTTGACAGTCCAATCAAAGCTACTGTACATATGATGTGATCTGATGTAATTTTATCTGTGACCAATGATTTTGAACCTTATTGGAAGAGCACTTGTAATCTAACTCTATGGCAGGACCCAAAGGGCTGACATTTTGGATGTCTACCCTTACTAAGGGCATAAACTTCGCAATGACGTAGTGTCCCCATGAATGACAGAACACTGAACCAATCACGGGGCAATGCTCCTATTTTTTGCTGTCTCGCCCCACCACCACAGATGCACTGAGCTAGGTTGAAACACCTGCATTTTGGGCCATGTGTAAAGTGTCTGTGTGTAGCCGGTGAGATGAGTCAGGCGCAGGACAGCAGACATGAGTAATGAAAGCAATTTTACTAAAATATATCACAATACACAAATACACAAATACGGACCGCAATACAAAAAACAATTACTCACAAACAAACATGGGGGAACAGAGGGTTAAATAATGAACAAGTAATTGGGGGATTGAAACCAGGTGTGTAAGACAAAGACAAAAGAAAAGTGGATCAGCAATGGCTAGAAGGCTGGTGACGCCGACCTCAGAACGCCGCCCGAACAAGGAGAGGGACAGACTGAGGCAGAAGTCATTACACCATGTGTGTATGCAGCTTTATTAACTCAAAGATATATATATATATTTTTACATTGTTTGCAAACTGATATGTGACATATATTAATGCCAAAATAACATGCAAAACAGTCAAGCCCCCCCCAAACAAATATATTTTTATATATAAACATAAGATTCAAAAACTGAGACATAAACTGAACAAATTCCACAGACATGTGACTAACAGAAATGGAATAATGTGTCCCTGAACAAAGGGGGAGGGTCTAAATTAGAGGTTGACCGAATAATCGGAATGGCTGATTAATTAGGGCCGATTTCAAGTTTTCATAATAAATCGGAAATCGGTATTTTTGGACTCAGATTTGGCCGATAAAAAAATATATATATATTTTATTTTTACACCTTTATTTAATCTTTATGTAACTAGGAAAGTCAGTTAAGAACACATTCTTACTTTCAATGACGGCCTAGGAACGGTGGGTTAACTGCCTTGTTCAGGGGCAGAATGACAGATTTTTACCTTGTCAGCTCGGGGATTCAATCTTGCAACCTTACAGTTAACTAGTCCAACGCTCTAACAACTGATTACATTACACTCCACGAGGAGCCTGCCTGTTACGCGAATGCAGTAAACCAAGGTAAGTTGCTAGCTAGCATTAAACTTATCTTATAAAAAACAATCAATCAATCATAATCACTAGTTAACTACACATGGTTGATGATATTACTAGTTTATCTAGCGTGTCCTGCGTTGCATATAATCAATGCGGTGCGTATTCGTGAAAAAGGTCTGTCGTTGCTTCAATGTGTACCTAACCATAAACATCAATGCCTTTCTTAAAATCAATACACAGAAGTATATATTTTTAAACCTGCATATTTAGCTAAAAGAAATACAGGTTAGCAGGTAATATTAATCAGGTGAAATTGTGTCACTTCTCTTGTATTCATTGCACGTAGAGTCAGTTTGCAACAGTTTGGGCAGCCTAATTTGCCAGAATTTTACGTAATTATGACATAACATTGAAGGTTGTGCAATGTAACAGGAATATTTAGACTTATGGATGCCACCCGTTAGATAAAATACGGAATGGTTTCGTATTTCCAGACCCACTGGCTCCAGGTCATCTACAAGTCCATGCTAGGTAAAGCTCCACCTTATCTCAGTTCACTGGTCACGATGGCAACACCCATCCGTAGCACGCGCTCCAGCAGGTGTATCTCACTGATCATCCCTACAGCCAACACCTCATTTGGCCGCCTTTCATTCCAGTACTCTGCTGCCTGTGACTGGAACGAATTGCAAAAATCTCTGAAGATGGAGACTTTCATCTCCCTCACCAACTTCAAACATCAGCTATCTGAGCAGCTAACCGATCGCTGCAACTGTACATAGTCTATTGGTAAATAGCCCACCCATTTTCACCTACCTCATTCCCATACTGTTTTTATACTGTTTTTATTTATTTGCTTTTCTGCTCTTTTGCACACCAATATCTCTACCTGTACATGACCATCTGATCATTTATCACTCCAGTGTTAATCTGCAAAATTGTAATTATTCGCCTACCTCCTCATGCCTTTTGCACACATTGTATATAGACTGCCCCTTTTTTTCTACTGTGTTATGGACTTGTTAATTGTTTACTCCATGTGTAACTCTGTGTTGTCTGTTCACACTGCTATGCTTTATCTTGGCCAGGTCGCAGTTGCAAATGAGAACCTGTTCTCAACTAGCCTACCTGGTTAAATAAAGGTGAAATAAAATAAAATAACACATTTCACTGAAAGAATAAGCGTCTTGTTTTCGAGATGAAAGTTTCTGGATTCGACCATATTAATGACCTAAGGCTCGTATTTCTGTGTGTTATTATGTTATAATTTAGTCTATGATTTGATTGAGCAGTCTGACTGAGCGGTGGTATGCACCAGCAGGCTCATAAGCAATCATTCAAACAGCACTTTCGTGCGTTTGACAGCAGCTCTTCGCCAATGCTTCAATCATTGCGCTGTTTATGACTTCAAGCCTATCAACTCCCAAGATTAGGCTGGTGTAGCCGATGTGAAATGGCTAGCTTGTTAGCGGGGTGCGCGCTAATAGCTTTTCAAACGTCACTTGCTCTGAGACTTGGAGTAGTTGTTCCCATTGCTCTGCAAGGGCTGCGGCTTTTGTGGAGCGATGGGTAACGCTGCTTCATGGGTGGCTGTTGTCGATGTGTTCCTGGTTCGAGCCCAGGTAGGGGCGAGGAGAGGGATGGAAGCTATACTGTTACACTGGCAATACTAAAGGGCCTATAAGAACATCCAATAGTCAAAGGTTAATGAAATACAAATGGTATAGAGAGAAATAGTCCTAAAATTCCTATAATAACTACAACCTAAAATTTCTTACCTGGGAATATTGAAGACTCATGTTAAAAGGAACCACCAGATTTCATATGTTCTCATGTTCTGAGCAATGAATTTAAACGTTAGCTTTCTTACATGGCAGATATTGCACTTTTACTTTCTTCTCCAACACTTTGTTTTTGCATTATTTAAACCAAATGTATTTGAGGCAAAATTGATTTTATTGATGTATTATATTAAGTTAAAATAAGTGTTCATTCAGTATTGTTGTAATTGTCAATAAAAAAAAAATTGGTATCGGCTTTTATTGGTCCTCCAATAATCGGTATCGGTATTGGCGTTGAAAAATCATAATCGGCCGACCTCTATTCTAAACCAAAAGTAACAGTCAGTATCTGGTGTGGCCACCAGATGTATTAAGTACTGCAGTGCATCTCATCCTCATGGACTGCACCAGATTTGCCAGTTCTTGCTGTGAGATGTTACCCCGCTATTCCACCAAGGCACCTGCAAGTTCCGGGACATTTCTGGGGGGAATGACCCTAGCCCTCACCCTCCGATCAAATAGGTCCCAGACGTGCTCAATGGGATTGAGATCCGGGCTCTTCGCTGGCCATGGCAGAACACTGACATTCCTGTCTTGCAGGAAATCACCCACAGAATGAGCAGTATTCATGTGGGAGGGTCATGTCATGATGAGCTTGCAGGAAGGGTATCGCATGAGGGAGGAGGATGTCTTCCCTGTAACGCACAGCATTGAGATTGCCTGCAATAACAACAAGCTCAGTCCGATGATGCTGTGACACATCGCCCCAGACCATGACGGACCCTTCACCTCCAAATCAATCCCGCTCCAGAGTACAGGCCTCGGTGTAACGCTCATTCCTTCGACGATAAAAGCGAATCCGACCATCACCCCTGGTAAGACAAAACCGCGACTCGTCAATGAAGAGCACTTTTTGCCAGTCCTGTCTGGTCCAGTGACGGTGGATTTGTGCCCATAGGCGACTTTGTTGCCAGTGATGTCTGGTGAGGACCTGCCTTACAATAGGCCTACAAGCCCTCAGTCCAGCCTCTCTCAGCCTATTGTGGACAGTCTGAGCACTGATGGAGGGATTGTGCGTTCCTGGTGTAACTCGGGCAGTTGTTTTTGCCATCCTGTACCTGTCCCGCAGGTGTGATGTTCAGATGTACCAGATGTTCGGATGTGCAGGTGTTGTTACACGTGGTCTGCCACTCCGCAGACGATCTGCTGTCCGTCCTGTCTCCCTGTAGCGCTGTCTTAGGTGTCTCACAATACGGACATTGCAATTTATTGCCCTGGCCACATCTGCAGTCCTCATGCTTCCTTGCAGCATGCCTAAAGCACGTTCACTCAGATGAGCAGGGACCCTAGGCATCTTTCTTTTGGTGTTTTTCAGAGTCAGTAGAAAGGCCTCTTTAGTGTCCTAAGTTTTCATAACTGTGACATTAATTGCCTACCATCTGTAAGCTGTTAGTGTCTTAACGACCGTTCCACAGGTGCCTGTTCATTAATTGTTTATGGTTCATTGAACAAGCATGAGAAACAGTGTTTAAAACCTTTACAATGAAGATCTGTGAAGTTATTTGGATTTGTACAACTTATATTTGAAAGACAGGGTCCTGAAAAAGGGATGTTTCTTTTTTTGATGAGTTTATATATATTACGGGTCGCCACTGGTGTGTGTGTGTAAATACACACATGCTGATCTGTACGTGCTGCTTCATACATACTGTGCTTGTCCATAATAAAGGGATGAAAAAGGACAGCTCATTAACCCATTCCCTGCTGGAGACAGCCATGCAGGAACTGGGGCATTTTCATAGAAAATGCTATGGATTCCTGACATACGTACAACATAGCAGATGGTTAACTGAAAGTTTAAGGAAAAGGGGGTCTTTGTTAGGGACCAGAGGGAACTATGTGGAGAGAGAAGAGAGAGAAAGAAAGAGGGGGAGATAACAATTGAGAGGAAAGAAAGAAAGAGAGGGGGAGAGCAAAAGAGAGAGAAAATGGGAGAGAGAGAGCAAAAAGGGAAAGACATCATCCGCCACATGCCTCTCTGTCACCACTAAAATCCTGCAAACAGAATGATTTTGTCAGTCATGTTGCCTGCTTCCCACATTTCACCCTTAGCAGCACTAATGCAATGTTCCTCCAGTGCACATCCAACCATTTTGATGTACAGTAGTTCAATTTATACAAATGATACGCCATCAAGTTTAAGATTGAAGAATTACATTCTTTCAGTTCAGACCTGTATAGATTATTGGTATTTGATGTACATTTTTACAGATACCTTGGCTTCTTAACATCACACAGTACAACATTACATGTACGGCAGTGCCTAAAGCAGACAGATTATCTCTATCTGTGACAGCCTATCTAAATCGATCCATCCTCTCTGGACCCAGACCATAAGTGTACTGGGGTACTGGCTCATTATGTTAGCGTTCTGTTTTTTGAATGTGCGCATGCAGGATAGTACATTTAAAGCACATTCTGGGTTTATGTGTTTTAGACTTGCGACTATTTGAAAAAGCTCGAAAAGAGATACATTGTAGTTCTAAAAGTTAGGTTCCAGATTTGAGAAGTCTAAAACATTACAACTGTCTAGGGAGGAAGGGGTTAACAGGGACACAGTGGTACTGTAGTAGCATGCTGTGTACCATGACACCCTTGGGAGGAAGGGGTTAACAGGGACACAGTGGTACTGTAGTAGCATGCTGTGTATCATGACACCCTTGGGAGGAAGGGGTTAACAGGGACACAGTGGTACTGTAGTAGCATGCTGTGTACCATGACACCCTTGGGAGGAAGGGGTTAACAGGGACACAGTGGTACTGTAGTAGCATGCTGTGTACCATGACACCCTTGGGAGGAAGGGGTTAACAGGGACACAGTGGTACTGTAGTAGCATGCTGTGTACCATGACACCCTTGGGAGGAAGGGGTTAACAGGGACACAGTGGTACTGTAGTAGCATGCTGTGTACCATGACACCCTTGGGAGGAAGGGGTTAACAGGGACACAGTGGTACTGTAGTAGCATGCTGTGTACCATGACACCCTTGGGAGGAAGGGGTTAACAGGGACACAGTGGTACTGTAGTAGCATGCGTTGTACCATGACACCCTTGGGAGGAAGGGGTTAACAGGGACACAGTGGTACTGTAGTAGCATGCTGTGTACCATGACACCCTTGGGAGGAAGGGGTTAACAGGGACACAGTGGTACTGTAGTAGCATGCTGTGTACCATGACACCCTTGTTAATGTCAGAGGGTCTTACTTGTGAAATGTTAAGGACTCCACACAGAATCAACGCCTCATCAACATCGTCCATCCTTTATCTAGAAAAGGGGGACAAATCCCTCCTTAAATCTTTACACAGACACTGTCAGCCCTCATCCCCATGTCCAAATCTTTAGAGATAGTATATGCCTGCTGGACTGTAACTTCCAAAGACCACTCCACTGGTGTTGCAGTGTTTTATTACAACACATTATAATACAAGGAATTGAACAGAGAACTTTCTTTCTGCTGGCATTCCTCTGCAGTATCTACTATTTTCCTAAGTGGTCCCAATTTCTAGAGCTCGTTCCTTAAATACACCATGGAAATATCACATTTTATGACCAATTCATACCAGATATTGACCAAATTATTCCATGAAATACATGAGAGGACACTGTGCAAATTGTCTTTAGAGGTCAGGGTCACTGATCAAGGTCCCAAGCTTGCAAGGCCTGACAGCCAAAGGGACCCAAAACAAAGTACTCAGCCTAGGGCTGGCCCCTACTAAAAACAATCTTGGTCGACCAAAAGTTGTTTGTTCTTTTTACCAGTCAATTGGCCGAAATGTTTAGACATGAATTTTACCATATATAGACACACCCTATGTGTTTTAATAAAATCAACTATATGCATTGAGCTTGTCTGATGCTTAAAGCTTAGGGTTTGATGAAGTAAGACAAATGCCTCAAGAGGGCGCTAGAGATCTAGAAAACCAGAAGAAAAAGAACGGAACTTGACCCAACTACTCTCCTACCACCGAGGCTGGCTTTCGCAGATTCTGCCATTACTCTCCTGAAGTTGACAGTAATAGGCTACAGGAGTCGGCAACCTTTCTCATATGGAATTACAATTTATCTTACAAGTTCAATCTTGGTTTCATCAGACCAGAGAATCTTGTTTCTCATGGTCTGAGAGTCCTTGTGCCTTTAACTGAAGAGTGGCTTCCATCTGGTCATTCTAACAAAAAGGCCTAATTGGTGGAGTGCTGCAGAGATGGTTGTCCTTCTGGATGGTTCTCCCATCTCCACAGAGGAACTCTGGAGCTCTGTCATCGGGTTCTTGGTCCCGTCCCTGACCATTGCCCTTCTCCCCCGATTGCTCAGTTTGGCCAGGCGGCCAGCTCTAGGAAGAGTCTTGGTGGATACAAACTCCTTCCATTAAAGAATGATGGAGGCCACTGTGTTCTTGGGGACCTTCAATGCTGCAGAATTGTTTTGGTACCATTCCCCAGATCTGTGCTTCGACACAATCCTGTCTCGGAGCTCTACAGACAATTCCTTCGACGTCATGGCTTGGTCAAATGTGGTAACTTACATAGACAGGTATGTTCATGTCCAGTCAATTGAATTTACTACAGATGGACTCCAATCAAGTTGTAGAAACATCTCAAGGATGCTCAATGGAAACAGGATGTTTTTTATTTTTTATTCACTTGCTAAAATTTCTCAACCTGTTTTCGGTTTGTCATTATGGGGTATTGTGTGTAGATTGATGAGAATGTTTAAAAAAATCAATCTTAGAATACGTCTGTAACGTAACAGAATGTGGAAAAGGTTTTTGAATACTTTCCGAATGCACTGTATCAAATATATATATATATTTTTTAATTACACATCTCAAAAGTGGTGTTGAATTTCAGATCAAGAATCTTTCATCAATAAGAGTTTTGAGAATGATGTATATGGTGGCGTGTCCTAATGTTTTCTGTATGTCTCCCCCCATATCAGTCAGGAAGTATGATGGCTTTTACTATGTGTGGAATGGACAGCTGGAGAGCCCAGTTGTGGCACTAACACACCCATGTCATGCTAACACACTGCTACTGTGTAACAAACTGTTACTGTTCTGTGTTCCTCCATCAGTGATCTGAGTATGAACAACCTCACCCTGCTGCCCAACAGAGCCCTCTCCAACCTACACTTCCTCCAAGAGCTGTGAGTATTAGTCTAGGACAGATGGCAACCCTCTTTAGTAGGAGTTTGAGAGTTTAAGCTTTGTCCTTCCTGGAGATTAGATTTCTCTGTTGGAAAATGTCTCTGGTCTGATGCTGACTGCTGAAGAGTATTACACTGGTCCCCAAATTGTCTGTAATAAATCCCCAAGTAAAGAACCCAGAGTTAGTGTTTGCTCACTGCTGAGTGTAGTTTGAATCAGACAGTAAATATGGGGTAAGAGACAAACACAAAACAGACGAATCAATGTGGCTCGATAGATGTGCTATCAGAATGGACCGGGATTCAGAAGCAGTAATGATGTTAACATTAGACTCCATTCTCTATACTTGCCCATGTATGAAACAGCTTTCTGTTGGAGCTGTTGAAAGGGAGTCAGAAACAGCTTTCTGTTGGAGCTGTTGAACACATGACTGTAAGTCGCTTTGGATAAAAGCGTCTGCTAAATGGCATATATTATTGAAATTCAGCAACAACAGGCTCAGGTTACAGTTTTGGTGCCTGGTTGGCTTATTAATGAAATAAACTGGTGCCGGGGGAATCAGTGGAAGTTTAGTTGTTAATAAATAATCATCTGTAATGTAGTAACAGTATGAGTATGTGTGCACGTGTATTTCACACAACCATATCATCATTTGTATCTTTTGTCTGCTTCTCACCCTGCAGACGACTAGCAGGAAACTACCTAACAGACATCCCTGAAGGGGCTTTCTCTGGCCTCTTCAATCTCAAAGCACTGTAAGTCATATTTTACTAGCTCACACATACATGATCAATTCCTAAACACCTGCATCTTTGTGAATTAATACCTTCTGTCTTTCTGAACAGAATGCTACAGAACAATCACCTAAAGCAGGTTCCCAGCAAGGCTCTTGAGAACCTGAGGAACCTACAGTCTCTGTGAGTATATCTGAACCACTGAACACATGCAAATGATGCTAGCTAATTCAAGACCCAGTTAGTTTTCTCTGTATGATGCCCCTCGGGAGCGCAGTTCGAGAAGGAGCTGAGCAGGGAATAGAGGAAGGAGAGGAGGAGAGAAATGCCTCCATATTGAGTCTTTACCATAGACATTGGATAGACATCGCATCATTGTCTGTGAGAGCACGGGCAGCACCATTGAGGCCATCTCCATTTCTAAGTAGTCCATTTTCTTCTACTACTTCTATGAGTTGGTAAACAAACTGAAAGGGTCCACACTGCCACATAGAGTGTGTTTGAACAGGTATAAAGACATTTTTTTACCACCTGCCGTTCTGGAATGTTTCCTCATGAGTATAATTCATTGGCTGATCCCTCCTGGTGACCTGGATGGAATTATGTGATCGTTCCTTAACCCAT
This sequence comes from Oncorhynchus gorbuscha, assembly GCF_021184085.1. Lineage (NCBI taxonomy): Eukaryota > Metazoa > Chordata > Actinopteri > Salmoniformes > Salmonidae > Oncorhynchus > Oncorhynchus gorbuscha. The sequence goes on from NC_060173.1 coordinate 16,276,894, forward strand.
AGGATGTCCCACCCAGTTGACGACTTAAAATTGTCCTCAAGGGCGCTGCCTATGTCTGTCCTCTAACTCTATAGTCTTGGTACATCTGTCCACAGTCTTAGCCTTCGCCAATAGCTTATTTTGTGTCATTCCATCTGACAAAAAGGGGCTCCTTGTATTTAGGAATTTTGACAGTCACTGATGATAGGACCTTATTTGACGCTAAGCTGAATTTTCAGGTTTATTTCATATGTTTGGTTTATGCTCTCACTGTTTGGAAGTATTATTCTCCAGAGACAGAAAACACAATGCAACATTCAAGGAAAAATTTGTGGTTAAGGCCACTTAGAGAGCCACAAATGTAATTGTCCATGTCATTTGTAAACATGGCACAATGTTGGTAATGTGGGAATGTTTTCTCTCTGCCACACACATACACACCGACCTTCAGTTAGACTTAATATTGAAAGTTCAGTAGCTTTAATATGTTATAATCAAAATTATATAGAACCACAAAGTCTAATGGATTATAGCCACATATACATTTTAGCAGATGCTCTTTTCCAGGGGGACTAGGGTTAAGTGTCTCGCTCAAGGTCACATTGACAGATTTTTCACCTCGTTGGCTCGGGAATTCGAACCACCGACCTTTCGGTCACTGGCCTAATGCTCTTAACCAGGCTACCTGCCACCCCACACACACACGAAACTCACTCCGTCATTATCCTCTTACAAAATGAACTGTTGTTACACTGATCCCTGAGGCATCCCTAAACATGTTTACCTGATCCTCTGTCCTCCACATCTCAATCAGGCTCGTGTTTGAACGCTCTAGCTGGAGTAAATAGCTATCCATGTTGTTTAGACATACCAATCTGAAGTTCACACGTTAGACAGACAGACAAAGGATGACCTCAAGTAAGCTGTCTGCTTGTGGTGGTGCCAGGACCCTTTGTCAGACAGCTAAGTCCCTACAGCGAATGTCAACACCAGAAATTACTACCATGCACCCAAAGAATGCACAGACCTCCCTGATCGAGGATGTCTCTCTGCAATAAAAAGCAGCTTGGAGATGCTGTTGAATATGAGAAATTAATTAAAGCACAAGGTCTACATTTATTTTGTGTTTTCCAAACAACTTTATTTTCTACCATTCAATATAAATGTTTTACATTAATGTACTGGACATGCATGCGCCATGTAAAACCATGTATTTATAGAAGAGGTAGATGGTGCATGAATTTGTTTGTGAAATTATTCTAAATGAACAGATAAATGTCCGCTCCAAAGAAATAACTTGAGAATTCTTAAAAATGCACTTTGAATGTAATTGATTACTGTATTTTCAAGGAAGATCTTAATGTATGGGACACTGTCTGCAACACTCCTCCTCTCTGTCAGGCGGTTGGATGCCAACCAAATTGCCAGTGTTCCTGAGAGCTCCTTTAGGGGCCTGGCGTCCTTACGCCACCTGTGGCTGGATGATAATACCCTAACGGAGGTGCCCGTCCATGCACTGGCCATCCTGCCAACCCTGCAGGCAGTGACCCTGGCCCTCAACAGCATCACCCACATCCCAGACCACGCTTTTGCCAATCTCACCAGTCTGGTGGTCCTGTGAGTAGCATGGTTGGATTGACCAACGGTTGGTTGTTATATCATTTGTTTTTGTTGTTTAAGGGGAAGCCTTGCTCTCTCCGTCTTTCAATGTTCTTTGTTTTCTACCTTCTCTCTCTTTTGCTCCTACGCATACCTACTTCCTTTCTACCAATGTGTAGAACCCTGCAGGGCGTTATTGGGTCTTCACACTTTTTTTATATCTTTCCCTGCATCTCTTCCTAGGCATCTCCATAACAACCAAATCCAGTCGTTGGGTAATAGGTGTTTTGATGGGCTTCTCAGCCTGGAGACTCTGTGAGTTCATCTCTACCTCAAATGTACCTTCATCACCTTATGACTTGATTGACACAATTTTTTACAGTACAGAAATGACCAGGTATTAGACATTAGATTATAAAAAGCTAATGAACTAATAACCTACTAATTAATTATTTGATTCAAGATGACACACATCATCATATGTTTTTGCAAGTCTGGGCGCCAGTCTCTCTTTGCTTCAGCCAACGTTTTGTTGTTGAACACATAGACACTCAGGTACCCAGGCTAGACACTGAAGTACCCAGGCCAGACACGTACGTACCCCCCAGGCTAGACAATGAGGTACCCAGGCTAAACACTGGGGTACCCAGGCTAGACACTCAGGTACCCCGGCTAGACACTCAGGTACCCAGGCTAGACACTCACATACCCAGGCTAGCCACTCAGGTACCCAGGCTAGACACTGAGGTACCCAGGCTAGACACTGAGGTACCCAGGCTAGACACTGAGGTACCCAGGCTAGACACTCAGGTACCCAGGCTAGACACTGGGTTACCCAGGCTAGACACTCAGGTACCCAGGCTATGGATTTGCATGCCAGAACAGAACTCTGAATTTGCCTTTTTTACAAGACAGCCACCACTGCAGTTCACACGATCACAGCGATTTGGTGCATCTCAGTGTGTGGCCGCATGATGCAGCACTCTACCAATTACCCTGAATCTAGCAGCACATGTTCCCTGAGTGTTAGCAGGGTAATAGCCAAACAACATGCAGGCTGCCAGTACTGTATACTAACAACCCCCATTATACTACTGACCAGAGAAAACAGAGTCATGTTGGAAGATACAGCAGTAGTTCACAAGTTACTGCTATCAAAAAGACAAACATTTGAAACATGATATGTATTTGTACTATATTTACAGTACTGACTACTGTATTTACAATGCGGGGAGGGGGGGGGGTCTGCTTTAAATGTGTCAGGCAGAGATCTGAAATATTGCTAGATTGGCCCATTATTGTAGCCTTATAACACAGACCCACTTGCGGTCTGTGCACACATGAGATGAGCCCTGTATGAGTCAACTGAAGTAAATACTGTACCACCGACTCTATAATGACTCTAATGTACAGTACAAGAGCCCCAGACTGCTATTCTGTTGCAATATTTTGTTTGTGGTTATTTCTGTCTCCCCCAGTGTCTTCAGAATGTATTCACACCCCTTGACTTTTTCAACATTTTGTTGTTACAGCCTGCATTTAAAATGATTTACATTTACATTTTGACAAATGAATTAAAAATGAAAAGCTGAAATGTCTTGCGTCAATAAGCATTCATCTCCTTTGTTATGGCAAGCCTAAATAAGTTCAGGAGTAAAAATGTGCTTAAAAAGTCACTTAAGTTGCATGGCCTGTTTGCAATAATAGTGTTTAACATGATTTTTGAATGACTACCTAATCTCTGTACCCCACACATACAACACATACAAAAATCTGTAAGGTGCCTCTGTCGAACAGTGAATTTCAAACACAGCTTCGTTGAGGGATTTCACCATGAGGTAAGGGTGACTTTAAAACAGTTACAGAGGTTACTGGCTGTGATAGGAGAAAACTGAGGATGGATCAACAACATTGTAATTACTCCACAATACTAACTTATATGACAGAGTGAAAATAAGGAAGCCTGTACAGAATAACAAAATATTCCAAAACATGCATCCTGTTTGCAACAAGGCACTAAAGTAATACTGCAAAACATGCATCCTGTTTGCAACAAGGCACTAAAGTAATACTGCAAAACATGCATCCTGTTTGCAACAAGGCACTAAAGTAATACTTCAAAACATGCATCCTGTTTGCAACAAGGCACTAAAGTAATACTGCAAAACATGCATCCTGTTTGCAACAAGGCACTAAAGTAATACTGCAAAACATGCATCCTGTTTGCAACAAGGCACTAAAGTAATACTGCAAAACATGCATCCTGTTTGCAACAAGGCACTAAAGTAATACTGCAAAACATGCATCCTGTTTGCAACAAGGCACTAAAGTAATACTGCAAAACATGCATCCTGTTTGCAACAAGGCACTAAAGTAATACTGCAAAACATGCATCCTGTTTGCAACAAGGCACTAAAGTAATACTGCAAAACATGCATCCTGTTTGCAACAAGGCACTAAAGTAATACTGCAAAACATGCATCCTGTTTGCAACAAGGCACTAAAGTAATACTGCAAAACATGCATCCTGTTTGCAACAAGGCACTAAAGTAATACTGCAAAACATGCATCCTGTTTGCAACAAGGCACTAAAGTAATACTGCAAAACATGCATCCTGTTTGCAACAAGGCACTAAAGTAATACTGCAAAACTTGTGGCAAAGCACCTTTCTGACCTGAATACAAAGTGTTATGTTTGGGGCAAATCCAACACAACACATTACTGAGAACCACTCTCCATATTTTCAAGCATAGTGGTAGTGGCATCGTGTTAAGGGAATGCTTGTAATCGTTAAGGACTGGGGAGTTTTTCAGGATAAAAAGAAACGGAATGGAGCTAAGCACAGGCACCAACCTTTTCTGAGTTAAGATCACCTTAACAGTCAAAAAGCAAGCCACATTTTTTAAAACATGACTAAAATGTAACATTAACCTAATATAACAGTTTTGTAGGAATATGGTTTGTGCAGTAAGCCTAATACTTTATCAGAGTATATTGGCTATATGCCTGAACTGGACAACATTTGTTATGCAGGTGAATGAGGACCCAAAAGCGACTTGGCGAAAACAGAGTTTTTAATCCAGTAAAGATACTTTACAAAACAAAAGGCATAATACTACTCGTAAAGACGAGAACAGACTGGAGACTTGATCAAGAACTGCAGGTTGCCTCGGGAAGGCACTTGAACCTAGCAGACTCAGACACCTGCTCACCACGCAGCATCTGAGGGAAACACGACACGACAGGGCAATACATAGACACAGCACGGTGAATTATAGACAAGGATCCGACAGGGCAGGAACGGAAAACAAGGAGAGAAATAGGGACTCTAATCAGGGAAAAGGATCGGGAACAGGTGTGGGAAGACTAAATGATTGATTAGGGGAATAGGAACAGCTGGGAGCAGGAACGGAACGATAGAGAGAAGAGAGAGCGAGAGAGTGAGAGAGGGAGGGGGAGAGAGAGGGATAGAAAGAGGGAAAGAACCTAATAAGACCAGCAGAGGGAAACGAATAGAAGGGGAAGCACAGGGACAAGACATGATAATCAATGACAAAACATGACAACATTCTTCTTCTCAGACCATTATTATATTTAAAACTGGTGCTTTGATTTTTTTTTAAATCAGTTTGTGTAGCACTTGTGAGGCAGAGCTGGGCATACAGTGGGGCAAAAAAGTATTTAGTCAGCCACCAATTGTGCAAGTTCTCCCACTTAAAAAGATGAGAGAGGCCTGTAATTTTCATAATTCATCATAGGTACACTTCAACTATAACAGACTAAATTAGAAAAATTGTAGGATTTTTAATGAATTTATTTGCAAATTATGGTGGAAAATAAGTATTTGGTCAATAACAAAAGTTGATCTCAATACTTTGTTATATACCCTTTGTTGGCAATAACAGAGGTCAAACGTTTTCTGTAATTCTTCACAATGTTTTCACACACTGTTGCTGGTATTTTGGCCCATTCCTCCACGCAGATCTCCTCTAGATCAGTGATGTTTTGGGGCTGTTGCTGGGCAACACGGACTTTCAACTCCCTTCAAAGATTTTCTATGGGGTTGAGATCTGGAGACTGGCTAGGCCACTCCAGGACCTTGAAATGCTTCTTACGAAGCCACTCCTTCGTTGCCCGGGCGGTGTGTTTGGGATCATTGTCATGCTGAAATACCCAGCCACGTTTCATTTTCAATGCCCTTGCTGATGGTAGGCTTTGTAACTTCGGTCCCAGCTTTCTGCAGGTCATTCACTAGGTCCCCCCGTGTGGTTCTGGGATTTTTGCTCACCGTTCTTGTGATCATTTCATTTTGACCCCACGGGGTGAGATCTTGCGTGGAGCCCCAGATCGAGGGAGATTATCAGTGGTCTTGTATACATTTACATTACATTTAATTGTATGTCTTCCATTTCCTAATTATTGCTCCCACAGTTGATTTCTTCAAACCAAGCTGCTTACCTATTGCAGATTCAGTCTTCCCAGCCTGGTACAGGTCTACAATTTTGTTTATGGTGTCCTTTGACAGCTCTTTGGTCTTGGCCATAGTGGAGTTTAGAGTGTGACTGTTTGAGGTTGTGGACAGGTGTCTTTTATACTGATAACAAGTTCAAACAGGTGCCATTAATACAGGTAACGAGTGGAGGACAGAGGAGCCTCTCGAGAAGAAGTTACAGGTCTGTGAGAGCCAGAAATCTTGCTTGTTTGTAGGTGTCCAAATACTTATTTTCCACCATAATTTTCAAATAAATTCATTAAAAATCCTACAATGTGATTTTCTGGAAAAAAATATATAATTTTGTCTGTCATAGTTGAAGTGTACCTATGATAAAAAAAATTATAGGCCTCATCTTTTTAATTGGGAGAACTTGCACAATTGGTGGTTGACTAAATACTTTTTTGCCCCACTGTATGTTGAAATCATTTGCTTTTTTATTTTACTGAACTGATGGTACCTGCATCTGATGGTCATGGTGCTTTTATGACAGCTGGGAACTCTGAACGAGATCAAGTCATGATGTCAGTGATGTTCAGGTAGAGAAAGTAGGCGCTCTAGAAAGATGCCCATGTTTCCGACTTGACTGAGATGGATGACCCTTCAAATTATTTTTCAGAGTTTCCAGTTGTCATGAACGCACTGAAGTCGGAGATTTCCAAGTCCCCAGTTGTTTTGAACACGGCATTAGTCTCAGCGGAGGTAGGGAGAGAGCAGCAGAGGGTCTGCCCATCACGGTCCCTGCTCTCTCCTTCCTTTCCTCTGGTGAGACTGACCAGAGAGAGGGGTTCATGTTGTTCTCCTATGACCAGAGAAAGTTAAATATTCCTAGATATTAAAATAGACACAACGAGCTGCTAATAATAATACAATTAACTGATACACTTGGCTACTCATTCATTGCACCCCCAGCGTGAGTGTAACTAGGGTGAAGCGCGTTTTATGTTTTGTAATAAATAGTGTTGAATAAAAACAGTGTTGGCAGTGCTGAATAAATACTTAGACATCAACTGACTCTTAAAAACAGAATCACTCGGCTGTATTCTTTGACAGTCTCTCTGGTCGGTAATGTTTTTTAAAGTTATGAAATCTCAAGTAGACCAGCATCAAATTTTGATGTAGCTGGGGTTGTGGACGCTGTAGGCATGGTGATTTGAGCTATCCAATTGGCCAGTGCAGTAGGCGTACTCGATTTAGCCTCAGACCTCCCGGTCTGCCGGGTAGGCGTACTGGATTTAGCCACAGACCTCCCGGTCTGCCGGGTAGGCGTACTGGATTTAGCCACAGACCTCCCGGTAGGCCGGGTAGGCATACTGGATTTAGCCACAGACCTCCCGGTAGGCCGGGTAGGCGTACTGGATTTAGCCACAGACCTCCCGGTCTGCCGGGTAGGTTTGTCTTTTCAGACAAATATAATGGTTCAAAATGGGAACACTGTTCGCCACACACACAAAAGGAGCGCAAGCCTTTATGCCTTTATCGTTGGCTTTTCAACATATTTGGTGATCGACTAGGAATGCCCTGTGGTCGACTGGTCGGTGATCATTGTCCTCGAGAAAAACTTGCTTCAGTCTGCTTTCCACCAGACACTGGGAGATGAATTCACCTTTCAACAGGACAATATCCTAAAACACAAGGCCAAATCTACACTGGAGTTGCTTACCAAGAAGACAGTGAATGTTCCTGAGTGGCAGAGTTAGTTTTAATTTAAATCTACTTGAACATCTATGACAAGACCTGAAAATGGTTGCCTTGCAATGATCAACAATCAATTTGACAGAGCTTGTAGAATTTCTAAAAGAATAATGGGCAAATGTTGCACAATCTAGGTGTTGAAAGCTCTTAGAGACTTACCCACAAAGAGTCACAGCTGTAATCACTGCCAAAGTTGCTTCTACAAAGTATTGACTCAGCGGTGTGAATACTTATGTAAATTAGATATTTCATTATCAATACATTTGCAAAAATGTCAAAAAATATGTTTTCCCTGTGTCATTATGGGGTATTAAAAAGATTAAAGATTAAAAATTCAGGCTGTAAGACAACAAAATGTGGAATAAGTCAAGAGGTATGAATACTTTCTGAAGGCACTTCATGTCCTCACATGGTTCCTCACATGGTTCCTCACATGGTTCCTCACATGGTTCCTCACATGGTTCCAGGAAACCCCCCCTGTACTTGATGTGTGTAAATCATGTTTAGCAGTACAATAGTCCCCTGCCCACGAAGGAGCAGGCAGGTTGTGAACTACTGTAAATCCTCCTCACCCTCTGCTTGGGAGCCAATCCAGACCTGACAGTTCTTAGCATAGTCCTATAGGTTCCTAGGCATCTAGTTTGGACAAACAGGAAGCAGCCTCATGTGAGAAAGAGGCTCTAATATGAGTGGTATAAACTCTGGACAGAGATAGAGGGTCTGGAACCTTTCTGTACTTCACTGCAGCCATGAATTCTTGACAGGAAAGTAGAGTAAGGGAAGTTACTGTATCAGTGCAGACAACTGTAATAATTAATGTGTTCCTTTTTTCCCTCGACCCTCAGAGATTTGAACTACAACGACCTTGCCATGTTTCCCACGGCCATCAGAGCCCTCCCTAACCTCAAAGAGCTGTGAGTGAAACTCATTACACTCCAGTGCTGCCACTTATAGAACAAATCACATTTTCAGTTATCTTAATTCTGAAATATTTGTCCCCAAGGAGTTTCCATAGCAACAACATCAGATCTGTCCCAGAGGAAGCCTTCGTGGGAAACCCGTCCCTCGACACAATGTAGGTGCTCTTGCGTCAACGTCCTGATGTAAAGTTGATCGTGAATAAGTAATCAATCATTATGATCGATTCACAATGATTCGATGAGTGAGGTCATTTTGATCCCGCGGACAATCGCGCTCTATTTCCTCTCTAACAGATACTTCTACAACAATCCCATCCAGCTTGTAGGCAAATCAGCTTTCCAGCATTTACCAGCGCTACGGATGCTGTAAGTCTCCATTATCCCTCTTCATTCTGTCCTACCTCATTTGAGAAGAAGTAGATGAAAATTGAAGAAAGCTAAGCAGGTGTAATTTTCACATTTTTGTCCGTCTTTTTTGTTATTGTATAGATCACTCAACGGAGCCACAGATATCACAGAGTTTCCAGACCTCACTGGCACAAACCGTTTGGAAACCCTGTAAGTCTCAGTCCTCAAAAGTCCCTAAATACACCCCAGCTCTCATGAATCAGATTCAGCACATTAGCTAGGTTTCCATCCAATTGCAGACAGATTTTCATGTGAATATTCCAGAATCCACATAAAATAAAAAATGTGCAGTTTCCACCAAATGGACTTGTTGCGGATAAAAACCAGTGCGTTATGAAGTAATGCACACTTAATGCACTTTTTTCACTTCTGGATTTTGGCAATGAGGCCCTTGCCTACTTCCACAAGGTCAGATGCACTTGTGGATACCATTTTTGTCTTTGCGTGCAGTTTGAAGGAACTTGTTAACTAGCATGTTAGCAGATACCAATAGACTCCATTAATTGTGCTAATGCTAGTTAGCATTGGCTTACAAAACTACCTCTAACTTATTTCATACTGGACACAGTGACATAAAAATGGTATCCATGAGTTCATCTGACTCTGGGGAAGCAGACAAGGGGCCTCCTTGTCAAAATCACAAAGTATCCCTTTTAGTTTTAATGTACCAAAAAAAAGAAAAAAAGTTAAATGTATTTCCATTTCTCACAAAAACTTTTGCGTTAAATAGCAAATGTGCCAACTCTGGTCTTGGCACGTGTGCTAACAGCTCGCAGATACAGTGCGGGTTGGCTAGTCTACATGAATAAATTATTATGGATAAATTGCAGTCAAGCTTCGATCATCATGTCACCAGAATAAGACCCCCGAAAACAAAAACTGAAAATAGTAAAACAATAAATAAAAAATAAAAAATGATAAGACCATCAATAGTTATTGGAAAGGAGCGTCAAGCTCATCACTGTGCAAGTTCATCCTAACTTATTTAATCTTTAGCCTAATAAACTGCATGGTTTCCCGAGTTGTAGTGGGAGGACCACACATCATATTATTGCCTGACTCCAAATTTACTTTGATGTGATGGCTATTATATACAAATTTGCGCATAAAGTCGTGTCCACCGCCATTTCCCGCATAATTCATTTTACAGACATAAAAAGATCTCACCATGTCGAAAGAAGAAATGATCTGTAGAGATTTATAAAATTACACCAAAATGTCCTGTTTACATCACAGCTCTTGTGATATAAAAAAATGTCAATATGACTTTACTCGCATAAAAACTGTGGATGTAAACGTGGTTTGAGTCTGTCCTTTCTGTGACCAAATTCTCTGTCTATTCAGAGCTGTCACAGGTACACACATCTCATCACTACCAGGTACCCTCTGTGACCAGTTACCCAACCTGATACAGCTGTAAGTCCCTATGCTGATTGACCAAATATCTCTTGATACTATAATATCTCTTGGTACTATAATATCTCTTGGTACTATAATATCTCTTGGTTCAGTATCTTAGAAATTAGATGTTGTGTTATCCTAAACAGAATTTTAAATAAACAATAATTAACACTGTACCTGCAGGGATCTCTCCCATAACCGGATCCAGCATCTTCCCAGCTTCAGTGGCTGCAGAAAGATCCAGAAAATGTGAGTGGTTTCGTTACCATTATTGTTAGTCCTCAACCCAGCCATAAATACAATCCAGGGGACATTTGTGATGTGTGTTGTTGTATTTAGTCACCTCCATCAAAACCATATCCACAAGGTTCCAGCAGACACTTTCCTAGAGCTGACTGAACTCAGAACCCTGTGAGTAACCTTTTAGATTCTTCAAAGTAGCCAGCCTTTGCTTTGATGACAGCTTTGTACATGTAACATTGTTGCTTCCGTCCCTCTCCTCGCCCCAACAAAAGCCACGGCCCTTGCAGAGCATGGGAAACAACTACGTCAAGGTCTCAGAGCGAGTGACGTCACCGATTGAAACGCTATTAGCGCACACCCTGCTAACTAGTGAGCCATTTCACACTGGTTACACACACTCTTGGCATTCTCTCAACCAGATTAATGAGGTAGTCACCTGCAATGCATTTCAATTAACAGTACTGCCTTGTTAAAAGTTAATGTGGAATTTCTTTACTTCTTAATGCGTTTAAGCCAGTCAGTTGAGTTGTGATAAGGTAGGGGTGATATACAAAAGATAGCCCTATATGGTAAAATACCAAGTCCATATTCTGTCAAGAACAGCTCAAATAAGCAAAGAGAAACAACCGTCCATCATTACTTTAAGACATGAAAGTCAGTGAATCCGGAAAATTTCAAGAAATGTTTAAGTTTCTTCAAGTGCAGTCGCAAACACCATCAAGCTCTATGATGGAACTGTCTCTCCTGAGGACCACCACAGGAAAGGAAGACCCAGAGTTACCTCTGCTGCAGAGGATAAGTTCAATAGAGTTAACTGCACCTCAGATTGCAGACCAAATAAATGCTTCAGAGTTCAAGTAACAGACACATCCCAACATCAACTGTTCAGAGGAGACTATCACTGCCATCCCTGTTGGTTTGCGCTTAGTAGCACTATCATTTGTTTTTCAACGGGACAATGACCCAAAACCCACCTCCAGGCTGTGTAAGGGCAATTTTACTAAGAAGGAGAGTGATGCATCAATCAATCACATTTATTCATAAAGCCCTTTTTACATCAGCCGATGTCACAAAGTACTGTACAGAAACCTAGCGTAAAACCCCAAACAGCAAGCAATGCAGATGTAGAAGTATGGATGACCTGGCCTCCACAATCACCCGACCTCAACTCAAATGAGATGGTTTGGGATGAGTTGGACCACAGAGTGAAGGAAAAGCAGCCAACAAGTGCTCAGCATATGTGGGAACTCCTTCAAGACTGTTGGAAAAGCATTCCAGGTGAAGCTGGTTGAGAGAATGCCAAGAGTGTGCAAGGCTGTCATCAAAGCAAAGGGTGGCTACTTTGAAGAATCTAAAATAGAAAATATATTTTGATTTGTTATTGTGAAGTGGAAACGTCTAGGAGCAACAATGACTCAGCCGAAGGGGTAGGCCACACAAGCTCAAAGAACGGGACTGCCGCGTGCTGAAGCATGTAAAAATCCTCTGTCCTCAGTTGCAATACTCACTACAAGTTCCAAACTGTATCTGGAAGTAGTGTCAGCACAATAACTGCTCGTTAATAGTTTCATGACATGGGTTTCCATGGCCGAGCAGTTGCACACAAGCCTAAGATCACCATGCGTAATGCCAAGCGTCAGCTGGAGTGGTGTTAAGCTCGCCGCCATTGGACTCTGGAGCAGTGGAAATGCGTTCTCTGGAGTGATGAATTACACTTCACCATCTGGCAGTCCAACGGATTAATCTGGGTTTGGCGCATGCTAAAACGCAACAGCATACAATTCTGACATTCTAGACAATTCTGTACTTCCAACTTTGTGGCAACAGTTTGGGGAAGGCCCTTTCCTGTTTCATCATCACAATGTCCCTGTGCACAAAGCGAGGTCCATACAGAAATGGTTTGTCGAGATCGGTGTGAAAGAACTTGACTGGCCTGCACAGAGCTCGGACCTCAACTCCATTGAACACCTTTGTGATGAATTGGAACGCCGATTGCTTGCCAAGTCTAATTGCCCTACATCAGTGCCCAACCTCACTAATGCTGGTGGCTGAATGGAACAAAGTCCCCGCAGCAATGTTCCAACATCTAGTGGAAAGCCTTCACAAAAGAGTGGAGGCAGTAGAGTGCAGCAAAGGGGGGACCAACGACGAGCAGATGTCCACATAATTTTGGTGATGTTTGATTGACCAAGATAGCTCCAACAGAGATGGTTGCCTTGCTTCGAGTCCTAAGGAAACTACGCAGTATTTTGTTTTTTAAAATATATTATTTCTTACATTGTTACCCCAGGAAATCTTAAGTCTTATTACATACAACCGGGAAGATCTATTGGCTATAATTGGCTATAAGTGCGACGTCAACTTACCAACAGGAATACGACCAGGAATACGACTTTCCTGAAGCAGATCCTCTGTTTGGACCACCACCCAGGACAATGGATCTAATCCCAGAAGCCAACCCAAAACAACAGTGCCGCAGAAGGGGCAGATGGAGCGGCCTCCTGGTCAGGTTCCATAGACCTGCACATCGCTCACCGCTTCCGAGTATAGTACTCGCCAATGTACAGACTCTTGACAACAAGGTAGATTAAATTCCAGCAAGGGTAGCCTTCCAGAGAGACATCAGAGATTATAACATCCTCTGTGTCACGGAAACATGGATGCCTCTGGATATGTTGTCGGGAATCAGTTAAGCCACCGGGCTTCTCCATGCATCGCGCTCACAGAGATACACACCACTCTGGGAACGTCGGTGGTGTATGCTTCAGGATTAATGACTCATGGTGTAATCATAACAACATACAGGAACGAAAGTCCTTCTGCTCACCCGACCTAGAATTCCTCACAATCAAATGCCGGCCATATTACCTCCCAAGAGAATAATAGTCAGTTATCGTCACAGCTGTGTACATTCACCCTCAAGCAGACACCACAATGACCCCCAAGGAACTTCACTGGACTCTATGTAAACTGGAAACCATATATCCTGATGCTTTATTTATGTTAGCTGGGGATTTTAACAAAGCAAATTAGAGAACAAGGCTACCTAAATTCTATCAGTAGATTGATTGTAGTACTCGTGGGGATAATACACTTGATCACTGCTGCTCTGACTTCCGTCGATGCATATAAAGACCTCTCCCGCCCTCCCTTCGGCAAATCCGACCACGATGAAATCTTGCTCCTACCGTCTTGTATGCAGAAACTCAAACAGGATGTACCAATGACTAGAACCATTAATCGCTGGTCTGAACAATCAGAATCTACGCTTCAAGATTTTTTTGATCACGCGGACTTGGATATGTTCTGGTCAGCCTCAGAGAACAACATCGATCTATATGCTGACTAGGTGAGTGTGTTTATAAGGAAGTGCATTGGAGATGTTGTACCCACTGTGACTCTTAAAACCTACCCTAACCAGAAACCGTGAATGGATGGCGGCATTCGCGCGAACCACCGCATTTAACCATGGAAAGAGGTCTGGGAATACTGCTGAATATAAACAGTGCAGTTATTCCCTCCGCAAGGCAATCAAACAAGCAAAATGCCGGTTCAGGGACAAAGTGGAGTCGCAATTCAACGGCTCAGACACAAGACAAATGTGGCAGGATCTACAGGAAACCACGTACTACAAAAATAAAACCAGCCATGTCACGGACACCGAAGTCCCGCTTCCAGACAAACTAAACACCTTCTTTGCCTGTTTTGAGGACAATACAGTGCCACTGTCACGCCCCGCTAACAAGGACTGCGCCCCCCCCTCCCCGTGGCCGATGTGAGTAAAACATTTAAACGTTTTAAAGCTTGCAAGGCTGCTGGCCCAGACGGCATCCCTTGCTGCGTCCTTAGAGCATGCACAGACCAGCTGGCTGGTGTGTTTACAGACATATTTAATCACTCTCTATCCCAGTCTGCTGTCCCCACATGCTTCAAGATGGCCACCATTGTTCCTGTACCAAAGAAGACAAAGATAACTTAACTAAATGACTACCGCCCCGTAGCACTCACTTCTGTCATTATGAAGTGCTTTGACTAGTCAAAGATCATATCACCTCCACCTTACCGGCCACCCTAGACCCACTTCAGTTTGCATACCGCCCCAACAGGTTCACAGACGATGCCATCGCCATCACACTGCCCTAGCCCATCTGGACAAGAGGAATACTTATGTAAGAATGCTGTTCATTGACTACAGCTCAGCATTCAACACCATAGTACCCTCCAAGCTCATCATCAAGCTGGAGGCCCTGGGTCTCAACCCCACCCTGTGTAATTGGGTCCTGGACTTTGACAGGCCACCCCCAGGTGGTGAAGGTAGGAAACAACATCTCCACTTCGCTGACCCTCACACCCCCAACTCAATCATTACGTTTTCAGATGACACAACAGTAGTGGGATTGATTAACAACAATGACGAGACAGCCTACAGGGAGGGGGTGAGGGCACTCGGAGTGTGGTGGCAGGAAAACAACCTCTCACTTAACTTCAACATAACAAAGGAGATGATTGTGTACTTCAGGAAACAGCAGAGGGAGCACCCTCCTATCCACAATGAAGGGACATTAGTGGAGAAGGTGGAAAGTTTTAAGTTCCTCGGCATACACATCACGGACAAACTGAAATGGTTCACCCACAAAGACAGTGTGGTGAAGAAGGCACAACAGCGCCTCTTCAACCTCAGGAGGCTGAAGAAATTTGGCTTGTCACTCAAAACCCTGACAAACGTTTACTGATGCACAATCGAGAGCATCCTGTCGGGCTGTATCACAATTTGTTAGGGCAACTGCACCGCCCTCAACCGCAAGGCTCTTCAGAGGGTGGTGCGGTCTGCACAACGCATCACCAGGGGCAAACTACCTGCCCTCCATGACACCTACAGCATCCGATGTCACAGAAAGGCCAAAAAGATGACCAAGGACAACAACCACCCGAGCCACTGCGGTTGCACACCGCTACCATCCAGAAGGCGAGGTCAGTACAGGTGCATCAAAGCTGGGACCGAGAGAATGAAAAACAGCTTCTATCTCAAGGTCACCAGACTGCTAAATATCAATCACTAACTCAGAGAGAGTGCTGCCTTTGAGACCCAATCACTGGCCACTTTTAATAAATGGATCACTAGTCATTTTAAGTAATGCCACTTTAAATGTTTACATATCTTACGTTACCCATATCATACAGTAAGTACATGTATATACTGTATTTTATACCATCTATTGCACCTTGCCTGTGCCGCTCGGCTATCGCTCATTCATATATTTATATGTGCATATTCTCATTCACCCCTTTAGATTTGTGTGTATTAGGTGGTTGATGAGGAATTGTTCAATTACTTGTTAGATATTACTGCACTGTCGGAACTAGAAGCACAAGCATTTCACTAAACTCACAATGACATCTGCTAACCATGTGTATGTGACCCCCAAAAATTGCTTTAATATAGTGTAGGATAAGTAATCCCTCTCACCCCCCCCCCCTTTAAGATTTAGATGCACTATTGTAAAGTGACTGTTCCACTCGATGTCATAAGGTGAATGCACC
Source organism: Oncorhynchus gorbuscha (assembly GCF_021184085.1). Taxonomy (NCBI): domain Eukaryota; kingdom Metazoa; phylum Chordata; class Actinopteri; order Salmoniformes; family Salmonidae; genus Oncorhynchus; species Oncorhynchus gorbuscha. The sequence continues at coordinate 16,293,173 of NC_060173.1, forward strand.
AATTTGTAAGTCGCTCTGGATAAGAGCGTCTGCTAAATGACTTAAATGTAAATGTAAATGACTTAAATGTGTATGTTCACCTGTCCAGGGACTGCAGATGTAAATTAACTGTCAGCTGAATCTGGTGAAACACATCACTTATTCTGAGATTTGTTTTGTTGTACATTGTCCCTGACCAATAAACGTAATAAATAAATACTACATATTTCCTATTCAGCTCAAGTGAAACAATCCTGAACCAAAGATTTCATATGTAGTACAAGTTATGATAGATTGACTCTCAAATCCAAATCCAAAATTTACTCAAATTAGCCTGGTTTGATGGTTTGCCATGTGAACAGCATCAACACTTATGATGTAGGACCATTATGAAAGACAGAATGAAATAATGTTTCCATTTTAATGTGAGATATTCATCTCACAATGTACAGCCCAAACAGAATGGCATTTGGTGTATACATGAGGAGGTATTGGAGGTCTTGGAAGGGTGTCATGATGTTATGTCAATGTTATCATCATGACTAAACCAGTTGGACATTACAAGCATCTCTGCCTAATCTGAATCCTAAAGAAACCCTGTGAGGTACCTGGCAATTTGTGAGGTACCTGGCAATTCCCCAAAGAATGTCATAACTTTTTCCCTATTACACATTTTTTGCAAGAACTACTCTAAAAGATGGGCATTGTTGTGTGTCTGTGTGTATTCCCTCTAAATGTAAATTATATTAAAGAACAAAATAACAGTCTTTAAAACACCCAGAACACTACACAGCTAATTCGAACAATCTTTGATTATGTGAATCCGCTGTGTAATGCTAGGGCAAAAACCAAAATGTGCACCCAGGGGGGCCCCAGGACAGAGTTTGATAAACTGTGACATAGACATGCAGACATACAATTGAAATAAAGTATCTTCTCTTTATCTGTGTTTCTTAATCCATTCCCTCAGTGACCTCAGCTCCAACCTGCTGTCCTCCGTCTCTATGGAAGGCTTTCAGGACCTCACACACCTCAGACTGGCTGGCAACACTGCCCTGAGACACACACTGCCTGTCCAGAGACTACCTAAACTCAGGTAGGGGACAGAGTTAACGATTAAACTGGGCCCCTTAAAAATGATTTAAACTCAAGGTGAGACAGTGTGTGAGTGAATGTAGTGCAGTAAGTGTTATGGGGTTGCGTGCAGCTGTCTTACCATAAGCTATGCATTGTTCTCAGGGTAGTGGTGATGCCCTACGCCTTCCAGTGCTGTGCCTTTGTACCCGGAGAAAACTCAAAGTCCCCCTACATCTGGGAAACGGAGAACATCAGTAAAGATCTCGTCACTGGAAAGGAAATACACATCATAGCCAACCGAGGAACATACCTTCAAAAACCATCCTTGAAATATGTTTTGTGTTTTGGTTGGTGTATTAAGTGAAAGTAATGATTACTTACCATTTGCTTATAGAGGAGGTTAGAGACCAGAATAACTTCCTGGTGGAGAGTGAGGTAGACGCCAGACCCCAGCACTCTGTCCACTGTTCCCCAGCCCAAGGTAGGTCTGTGATTGGTTCAATATTAAGCTGGAACAAAGCCTGCACACACTGTACCTCTATAGGACCGTAGTGGATTCCATGCCCATACACACTCTGTACCTTTATAGGACCGTAGTGGATTCCATGCCCATACACACTCTGTACCTCTATAGGACCGTAGTGGATTCCATGCCCATACACCCTCTGTACCTCTAGAGGACCGTAGTGGATTCCATGTCCATACACACTCTGTATCTCTATAGGACCGTAGTGGATTCCATGCCCATACATACTTCATACTTCATGGGGCGGCAGGGTAGCCTAGTGGTTAGAGCGTTGGACTAGTAACCGGAAGGTTGAAAGTTCAAACCCCCGAGCTGACAAGGTACAAATCTGTCGTTCTGCCCCTGAACAGACAGTTAACCCACTGTTCCTAGGCCGTCATTGTAAATAAGAATTTGTTCTTAACTGACTTGCCTAGTAAAATAAAGGTAAAAATTAAAAATAAAAATTTGACACTGTCACAAATCTAATACTGGGGTAGTTCATTGACAACTGTTTGTCCCCAGGTCCATTTCAGTCATGTCAGAGTTTATTTGGGAGCTGGCTGGTGAGAGGCGCTGTTTGGATTATCGTCATCCTCTCCTTGGTGTCCAACTGCCTGGTCCTGGTATCCATCGCCCTCTCCTCAAAGTCCCCGATCTCTCCTACCCAGCATCTACTGGGAGTCCTGGCCTGGGTCCACCTCCTCAATGGCGTCTCTAGCGCCGCCCTGGTTGTACTAGACGGCATTTCATTTGACCACTATACTGATTATGGTGCGTGGTGGGATGGTGGGCCTGGTTGCTGGATCTTTGACTTTTTGTCAGTCTTCTCCTCAGAGGCCAGTGTCTTCCTGTTGACGGCAGTTGTCTTATATCGTGGCTGTACTGTCCGTGGCTCACAGTGGTCCGAGACTGAGACCAGCAGGATTCCATTGGGGTGGGGGTGTGCTCAAGGTATCTCAGCTCTGTGTTGCTTCCTGGCTGGAGCCATTGCCGCCTTACCTCTCCTCACTATGGGTGAGTATGGAGTCTCCTCTCTCTGCATGGCCTCTCCCTATGGACACTCTTCCCGTTTGGGCTACAGCTACGCCACGGCCCTTGTACTGCTCAACTCCCTGCGTTACCTCCTGATGACAGCCATCTATACCAGACACTACTGTCACATGGACAGAGACACAGCAGAGAAAGAGGGAGTCACTGTCCAGGACTACTCTGTGACCAAACTTATGGCCTGCCTCCTCTTCACCAACTGCCTCCTCTCTTTCCCTGTGACACTTCCCTCCTTCTCCTCTCCAGCCCTAAGGTGGCTAAGGCCCTCCTGTTGTTCGTGGGGTCCCTGCCCTCCTGTCTGGACCCCTTGCTCTACATGCTTCTCAGCCCTCATTTCAGGGAAGATCTCAGCAGGCTTCTCTATTGGACAACACACAGGCTAAAGAAAGGGCAGCGCCACGCTAGTTTTTCCTCAGTGAACTCCAAAGACATGGAGAAAGTCATGTGACTCCATGCAAGCCCTTGTCTCTCACACTGTAAGTAGAAGAGAACGCCTAACTCCTTGCTGGTGCTAGTCCCCCTGCCCACTCCCATGTGGAGTACACCTCTCTCCAGACTCTAACCTAGGTGACAAGCAGTGTCACATCAGCACCAGTCTCAGAGGGACCCACACTGAAACAGTGATGGTTATAGTGACACTGTTGACAGGTTGGGGGATGGGTAAGTCTGTAACAGTGTTATTTTTAAGCAACTCTCAAGTACTTGAAATATCAGCACACACACAGTAACTGTCACCATACTTTGACAATTATATGACCTCTGGAATAGTTTAATGAATTATAATTGTTAATATTTTTGTTGCATCCCTTTTTTCTAAGTGTATATATATTTCTTAAGTATTTAGAAAGATTGGACCTACTAGTTGATCTATGGTTTGTGAATTATCAGTTGGCCAATAGAGGAAATGTAATATTGTCAAGTCGTTTACCAAAAATAATATAAAGCAAACACTAATGTAAGGACATGTTTGTTTATTGCTACAAGTTGAATGATATTACCAAATGTCACAGTAAGGTCAAATAAGTTTTAAATGTAGAGTGTTTGAAATGTGGAACGTATAAAGCAAATGATTTGGATCATGTTTGTTATTTATGGTCTGACTCCTATGTGCTTGATGGAACATATTCAACATCTGTTTTCACTCCAGTTGACAAGGTTCCCTTTTCGCCCAAACCCAACCAAATCTTACAAAGCAAATGAAGACAGAACAGAATAAATTAATTAGAAAATAATTTAATATAAACACATTCAATTTCAACATACAAAAACAGTTGAAATACTTTCATCCTTGGCTCCTCCTCTCAAATACTCTTAACCATTATAATATATTTTTTACAAAAACAAAATTGCACATGAGAATTTGTGACTATCCTCGCCTAGTGATGCGTTTAAAGGACCTTCCCCGCTGGTCGACTGGCGGAGAGGAGATCACAGCATTCAGCAGTCTGGCTGGCAGTCTCAAAAATAAAGGTGTCAGTGATGATAGAGGCCAAATAGAAATACTTATGTAGGCAGCCATTTTGTTGTCACCATGGCTGGCCATTTCATTTTCATGTGGTTACTTGTTTTATTTATTTTTATCACTTAAAACAAATATCGAAATAAACGAGTAATTTATCTCTTCCCTTGGAAGACACTGGAAAACAAAAAGTGACACATACTGTAGATAGCAGCAGCGAGCGTTACTATTGGGGGAAAACATCCTTTAAAAAAACACTGAAGACAGACTTATGTCAACATCCCTGTCAGGATGTCATAGTCTGTCAACTCCTCCAACCCCGTACATAAAGGTCAAAATAAAAAGATAATTAAAATTGACAGTACGAGAGAAAAAAAACAAACATGTAAATGAAAAACAGAACAGCAAAGATGTCACTTAGTTAGCAGGTCTATACTTACGTACATGATGTTAGGGGATAGAACCCTGAGTGCGTGGCCCAGAGTTTGGACAGTGAGGAGGGAGTTCATTCATTGGCTTCAGGGATGACCGAACAACCGTCCTGCGTAGGGGCGGACACCTCCCGACCGCCCAGGGAGTGCGCTACTGCGGGAGGGCTGCTAAGACAGCTAGCTGCAGAGTCTGCCCCTATCTGGCTAAACTTGGCAGTGGTCTGGTCTGATAGATTGAATCTAGTTTTTTTTTGATCCTCAGTGCTCCTCTCCCTCCGTTTTGCGCGAGCATAAATTTAGGGGCTCACTTAGACTCACTCCCACCTCTTGACACTTGTCAACAAGTTTCCTCAGTTTATCAGTTTTACCTCCCTCCGCAGCTTCAAACAGCAGGCGCTGGAAAGGGACAGAGAGGAGAGGGAAGGGGAAGGGGGGGTAGTTGAACATGCGTGCATTATCTGCCAGGTGGAACAAAAAAGTAAAAAAAAACGTTTCTTTGTTGCGGAGGTGTGTGTGTTAGAGAGATAGTAACTGAATGGGGAATTACATCTTTCCATAGGGTGGCACACAGTGGAAGGTTTTGCAGGGCTTGCTGATAAAGAAGCCGGACCTACAACAAAGGAAAACACCAAGAGGGAGCCACATGTCAGATTAGCGGAGGACAAGGACAAAACAGGACAGACAGCATGGAATAAGGTCAGTGGTTTTAGTGACTAGTATAGTTTTTACTCTAATACAACATCCAACCATTCCATTTAGTCACCGTGGTCAGATGTAAGCCTTTTAACTGTCATACATTACATTGTGGCGAACACTGATAATAGCCTGTAGGGAAGAAATAGATTACAACAAAATGAAGGGAAGATCATGGGAGAGCTGGGTCAAGGTAAATATGCAAAGTGAAACACCGACACACGAGGTTGTGACAGCAACACAGAATCATCAACAGACCAACATGCATAATTTACTTTCCATTCAAACTAGCCCCTGCTGATTTACAATCCTCTCTCCCTCCATGTCAATATCCCTCTCCCTAAACTATTACCTTCATCCATCCACTCCTTTACTCAATCGTCTCACTGCCCCTACTCACTTCTTTCATTCCCCCCTGCCCACCCACCCCTACTAACTCACCTCGGAGCGCTCCTTTAGTTCCCTCTCCACAGCGATCACTCTGCCGAAAAACACACAGCACAAAAGCCTGTCAGCACTTGAATAGCAGGAATTGCCTGCCTGCTTTTCAAAGCTGCGATTGAAGTCGGACAGAAGCCACATTTTGTATGTGAAAAAGGGCATTTGATAAGTGCATTAGAACAGTGAGAATCCATCTAGAAAAAATATTCACCTTGTTGCCATACCAGCAGCACAAGTGCTGTTCAGCGAAGAGGAGAGAGTTGGACTTACATTTTCCAGTTGGCCAGACAGTTTGGAACGCTACTGCTCAACATTCTGGCTTGGAATTTCAGATGTTCTATGTTTCCATCCTGCCATTCTTGATGCAGCAACCTATACAACAACAAATCAAACAGTCTGCATATTACAGGCCCAAAACAAGAAATATTAAACCCAGCCATAACACTAACATATTCCGCAGACAAAACCATACAGTGACTAATATACCCAGCAGTCTACAGTTTAATAATTTGCCAAAACATCATTCCAACTGGAATAGATTTCAACCTCTATAACCCTCTGTCCATGTCCAAGCAAGCCAAACTAGTTAGCATACAATTAGCTCCTGGTTTGTCTGCTGTGTCTATCGGGTGCTTTGGGTACCTCAGGGCAAGTTCAGCATTGGTGGGCATGGTGTATCGTAGTCTCTCCAGGACGTGGGGGTGCTGGGTATGAGGCAGACAGCTCAGGTAGTGGGAGACAACCTGCCGAGCACAAGTCCAGAGGTTTGCAAATATGAACACGTTTAAATTAAAGACGCAAACAATGCCACTAACCGACGAAAGTGAAACGCGATCAATTCAAGGAGAGTCAATTCCTGACAAACAGGATCTGAGGGGTTAGGTGGATTTCTGGCAGTGGAAGCTGGTGGGGGGGCGGGACTATTGGACAGGCTCATTGTAATGTCTGGAATGGAATCAACGGAACGGATGTGGTTCCCATATGTTTGATACCATTCCATTCTAGTCATTACAATGAGCATATCCTCCTATAGCTCATCCCACTGATTTCTGCCATCTGGAGTGATCTGGTCCATGGCATACGGTTAATGTAGGTGGACAAGTACAGGGAAGACAAAGCCCATAGGCAAACTTTGCAAATCGAAATGAGCTGACATGATTGCTTATTTTACATTTCAGAGAGGCATCCAAAACATTACGAACACCTTTCTAATATATTGCACCCCACATTTTGCCCTTAAAACTGTCTCAATTCATCAGGGCATGAACTCTACAAGGTGTCAAGCATTCTACAGGGATGCTGGCTTATGATGACTCCAATGCTTCCCACAATTGTGTCAAGTTGGCTGGATGTCCTTTTGGGTGGTGGACCATTACTGATACACACGGGAAACGGTTGTGTGAAAAACCCAGCAGCGTTGCAGTTCTTTACACACTCAAACCGGTGCGCCTGGCACCTACTACCATACGCCGTTCAAAGGCACTTAAAACTTTTGTCTGGCCCATTCACCCTCTGAATGGCACACATACAATCCATGTCTCAATGCTTACAAATCCTTCTTTAACCTGTCTCCTCTCATTCACCTACACTGACTGAAGTGGATTTAACAGGTTACATCAATAACAGATCATAGCTTTCACCTGGTCTATGTCATGAAAATATTTTTTTGTACAGTGTGTATATTTCTAACAGGACGTTCACAATGTTATTCCCTGCTGAACATGACCCAGTTACCTACCTTGTTGTGAAATCTGAAGCAGCTCCAGTACTGGGCAGAGCTGAACGGAACCTCAAGCCTAGACGGGACAGTTACTAGGCAACGCTGAACCAGGTCTGATAACACCCGGAGCTCTCTGCTGTTGGAGGGGCTCCCAGCTAGCTTACTGCTGGTAAAGAGGAGATAACTGGAGAGAGAACAGTTAGACTGTTAGTTGGGTTAAGTCTCTGGGCCCTCCTCCACCTGGATGTGTGGACATGACATTCCTATGGCAGCCCCTCAGAGGCTAGCTGCTAACCAACCACACTGTGGTCTGATTAGATTGTCATCCTGATTAAAGCTTGTACTACCTCCAGGTCCTTTTATTTGAAGTGTGCCTGCTATCATTGCTATAAGGATCTTCCAATCTGGCTGGTTAAGTATGGCTTGAACCTCTTCAGACATTGTCCCGTTAACCCCATGGGATGATAGTACTATCCTTATGGATGACAATGGTGGGTGAGAGGCTGAATGCAACGATCACATGCTGAGGACTTGTTGCAAGACAAGACTCACTCTATCCACAGCTTGTGAAGAACCTCTAGCGGCATTACGGCTCCGAGGGCTCTCTCAAACGCATCCATCGCCTCTCCAACGTTACCGTGCACCCACTGCCACAGACTGCAAGACACGACACCAAAAAATGAAATATTGTCTCACTGTAAAACATGATTATGATCAGGAAGCCCAACCGTCGTCGTGTCTTCTTGTATTTCTACATTTTTAATCATCTAATTATAACCTTATTGTAAACTGTTACCGATAAATGTTAATGACGGTGCATTGAACTGCCATATAAGAATAAGAGCTGGGCTTCCGCGTAGTGCAGGGTCACGTCACAATAATTACCAATAGACCAGGTTTAGGTAAGGCATCTGGTGGCTAAGCTGCTCTTTAAGTTGTTTTTTGATTACTGGGCCTCTTAGGATGTCCACTGTTGGAATACCAAGGATGTACCTTGAAAAGAAGTGGAGATCACATTAATTCATGGAACATTCAACCGTATACCACTATAGAAAGGAAGCAACTTCAATTGCAAAAAGTCAGGTTGTTTCTGACGTTTTAAGAGTTAGGACATTCATTTCTGCTTAAGTTTGAGGAGGAAATGACTAACCGTAGCACATCCACAGGTTGCTGTTCACTTCTCTCCTCGTCACAGAAAGAGAGGACGAACCCACGGAACAGAGGAGCGATGCAACTGGACTTCTCCTGTTCAGAGATACACCAGACAGGCTAGGTCATGCTAGAAACTGTGCACAAGCAACATGAGACATTCAAGCGCAAAATTGAAAGGATTCAGCTCTTAAACATTCCGGTAAAATTTCTTGTCATTTCAAAAATCTTCTTTTGAATCCTGTGGAGAATGTTGGTTGAGATGACACAGAATGACAGTTAAATGTAAATTGACCATGCCTTGCTTAATTGGCCCTAAGGGATGGATACATAAAGTTGTATTAAAAGGGAGCTCCACACAGCCCACTGACAGGGAGACTGACCTGAGCCATGAGGAACTTGCAGGTGTGGTAGAAGACCTCTGCGTTGTGTGGACACTGGGACAGCGCCCGTAGCCACACCCCAACACCCTGCTCACCATCCCCCTTCCCCACGTACAGGCCTGACAGGGCATCCAACAGGGCACATGAATGCGGGCACAGCGCCAACAGGGACTCACACAGCTCCAGGCCTGCATCGTACCTACAGGGTGCAAGTCAGTTTTATTACATGTTAGTTAAGACGAGCAGAAACATTAATAGAATTTAATGACAACCATAAAAATGCACACACACACTCACACCAACCTTTTACCCTCGTTGGAATTTGCCTATATGGATAGTGGTAAATTGAAATGTTTCTTACAGAAGAAATATGAGCAATTGAAAGAGAACAGTTTAGAGCTATTGGGAACATGATTAGACCAAAAGGTGAGTACACAGTTTGCCTGACAAGACTGAATCTAAACATAAAATCAAGTGTTATGTGCATTTTAAAAGCACACACTTTTTGCCACGTTTGTTGATAACAAAAATCAGAAAATATTCTGGATACATTGATTAACATGAGAATATTCCTGGAAAATGTGGGGTAGGTGCAACATAACACAACAAGGTTGAGGGAGAGAACTAACTGGTGTCTACACGTGGCCACACACACCTCTCCAAAGTGTTCCCAGTTCCTATGCAATTTCAATGCGCTTATGACAAAGATCCATTACACTATAGGGTGCTTTGATAAGCTTGCCTAGCCGTGCCATTGAGGAACTAGAACAAGCCATCACACAATTACTGTCCTTTACGCAATCCAGAAAAGCGGCAGTATGATTTTTATTTTTTCTCCCCAACTTCATCATATCCAATTGGTAGTTAGTCTTGTCCCATCGCTGCAACTGCCGTATGGACTCGGGAGAGGCGAAGGTCGAGAGCCATGCGTCCTCCAAAACACAACCCCGCCAAGTCGCACTGCTACTTGACACAAAGCACGTTTAACCCAGAAGCCAGCCACACCAATGTGTCAGAGGAAACGCCATACACCTGGCGACCGTGTCAGCGTGCGCAATTGGAGAAGGACATCCTGGCTGGCCAAACCCTCCCCTGCGTCACCTCATGGGTCTCCCAGTTGCGGCCGGCTGCGACAGCCCAATATCGAACCAGGATCTGTAGCGATGCAGTGCTTTAGACTACCTGTAGAAAAGGCCCATGGAGTTGGTGGAATACTCCTTTAATTAATTGCCATTTACTCAGCTGGGCCAGGGGCGCTTTAATTAGGTCAGGTGGAAATGTCCTACAGATCTCAACTCCATAAAAGGAGGAAATTGCCATCGCCTGATCTCGCTGCTTTCTCTTCCCTAAATCCATCTGATCCAGAAGTTCTGTGCGTCCATGAATCCACGTAAGTCCACCGACTCTTACCTTTCATCTGAATGATCTGTGGTGATCGGGAGAGTGGGCCATTCAGTTATTGTTTATAGTTATCACCGCGGAGCGCGGCTTGGAGCGCACGCTTCAAACATATTGTGTAATGTGAATTGTTAATAATGACTGCTATGATTTGATCTTTGATTATGAATTTGATTGTATACATGTTATTTGTTTCCTTTGTGATGCAGCACAGACTACCAGTAAATATACCACTTTATGGTTAAAGGAATTCCTGCCTCAGTCTCATACATTCCTCTGTCACCTGACACGTGACCACCTGTTCACCTTCACTGTCAGTCATCCTACCTGTCCAGCAACCCACACAGATTCCACTAATCTTTCACTACCAATATGAGTTTTATAAGTTATAAAATACTATGATGCAGTGTTAGGCTTTCACAAGGCAATTCAGAGAAACAGATCGCAATTCTGGTGCGCAAAGAAATGATACCTGAGCTCATTCAGATGCGTGTGGCATGGCAAATGTTCATCACAATAAACAAACAAGCTTATTCTGTTCAGAACAACCCAGGGTATGACACCATGTCATCTTTACACTGAATATGACAGGAGTTTTATGACGCGAAGTGCACATTTGGACTCACAGGTGTTTGTCTTGCTTGTATGACATCAAATCAGTATTTATTATAATCCTCAACGTCTCATCTTTCAAAATACATGGAGTCCTCTTATTTTACAGCATTTCCCTCACTCAGACAACAAAAACATTTTCTAAAGTTGCCCAATTAGTCAGAGGGATCGGGGAAACTTCTTGTCATGTGCGGTGCTCAAGTTCAGAACGGTGAAGCACAGAGACTGAGCTCTGATGTCATTTATAGCATGTTACTGTACAGCCACTACGTTCCAATTTAGATGCTTATCAGTGTCAAAATCTGCCATTTTTAACCCGTATAAGGGTACGAATTTAAAGGCTTAACAACTTGCATGCCCAATAGTTTAGACAAGCCTGATTTTATTAGGTTCGACACACACACACACAGCTATCAGAATGGCAGCGTTGAGCTTACCTTCCCAGCAGGCTATAGGTAGTGATGAGATTAGTGTGTAGAGGCAGACAGGCCAGGGTTCTCTCACTGGGAGGCAGAGTCTGGTCTGTGCACTGTCGCAGTGCATCTAAAGGGTTGAACAAACCAGTATCAAATCAATGCCCCTCGCTCTCAGCTGTCCACTACATTTACAGATCTACTGTGCCAGAAAAAATGAAGCCTAGTGACTGAGCGGAAATAGCACAACTACAAATAAACTACCATGAGCAGCTGTGGAAGTAGGAGACCTGGGAAAAGCATGGACAGTTTCTATGTGGGTGTAGTTAAACCCCATGTCGATGGTGACGGCTCACCTTCGAACACAGCGATTAGTGTGTCAGGCTCTGTGCGGACGTCGAGCGGTGTTCTCCAGGGGAGGGCGAAGGCCTCGATGCTGACCACCCTGGAGGGGTTGGAGTTAGCCGGGTCGTACAGACTGGCCGGCAGGCGGTCAAACTCAGTCAGGTGGATGAAGGACAGCCAGACCAGGCAACGGTCACTTATGGTCAGGTAATCAGCAATGCACCGCTCAGTGACTGACTTCAAGGCATTCTGAAATTAACAGGTTATCGTTCACCCTTGAGCATCTTGGGAACCTTGTGCATTTTGTATAGCAGTAGCTAATCTAAGAGGTAGGAGTTTGTTTGGCCTGATTGCAGCAGTAAGGTGTCATATGGCTTGGAACAGAATATTGATGTAGCAGCTATATTGGTGGCGCTCAAGACGGACTTTCTTTGCAGTCTCTTACCTGTAGGATGGCCAGGGCATTCTGTAGCCGGCCTGTGAACACACTGAGTTGGACCCTGTAGAGTAGAGACTCTAATAGCTGGAAGGACAGCCTCTCAGAGAGACCACTAGTCCCCACACAGTCCAGCAGGTACTGCAGCAGACGACCACACACATAGTCCTTCCCCTCAAACAAGCTCTCCGTAGTTAGGTACTAAAGGGGAAAAGACAGCGGTTACATACAGTCCTGCTGATATTCTTCTGTGCTATTTAACAAGGGACTCACTTCTACCTGGAAGACCAGGTGTGGTCATCTTCAGCCAATCATTAACATCAAGTGTCCAAGGGAAATAAAAACCATCAGGACTGCGAAACCAAAGGTCCTGAACTATGGGCTCTACAACCAGGCCTCAGAGTTGGACACACAAAGCCCTGTAGAGGAAATGCCCCACAGTAGGTCGACAGAGGGTTGGTTGGACATGAGAACTTACACTCCACCAGACTTGGTAGTCGGGGGCGTGCTCCACAGCCATCTCACACATCTCCTGCACCTCATCCCTCTTCCCTCGACGGGAGAACAGAGACAGGTAATAGCACCAGATCTCTGGGTTGTCCCGGTTATCTTCCAGGGCCCGAGACAGAGTGTTCAACGAAGCATCCAGGCACTCAGCCGCTGACCTACAAGGAAGCAACATAACACATTATATTGCATATCACATCATATATGCATGTCAATCTCTCCTGGCTGAAAGTGGAGGAGAGATTGACTTCATCACTACTTGTATTTATGAGAGGTATTGTCATGTTGAATGCACCTAGCTGACTGTCTAAACTATTAGCACACAGCTCAGACATCCATGCATACCCCACAAGACATGCCACAAGAGGTCTCTTCACAGTCCCCAGAACAGACTATGGGAGGCACACAGAGCCATGACTACATGGAACTCTATCCGCATCAAGTAACTGACGCAAGCAGTAAAATTATATTTTAAAAAACGGATTAAAAAAAACACCTTATGGAACAGCGGGGACTGTGAAGCAACACAAACATTGGCACACACACACACACAATAACATATGCACTATACATACACATGGATTTAGTACTGTACATTTCTGGTAGTGGTAGAGTAGGAGCCTGAGGGCACAGTGTGTTGTGAAATCTGTGAATGTATTGTAATGTTTTGAAAATTTTATAAACTGCCTTAATTTTGCTGGACACCAATAAGAGTAGCTGCTGCTTGGCAGCTAATGGGGATCCATAATAAATACAAAAAATACAAATACAAATCTATTTGCATTTTTCATTCAGGTTAAAAATACACTCAGTGACACAACTTAACACTCCGGAGGCTCAGTATTTGAGGGGCATCCACTTACACTTCTTTCTGGCTGAGGTATTTGAAGGCCAGTTTGATCCAGAGCTGTGCGTTGCGTGGGCTCTCTAGGACACTGGTCTCCAGGTTAGATATGTCGTCAGTTTCACTAATGAAGTAGCGCTTGTCGTCAGGGGTCACACACACATCCATGGTAGCAGACAGACTTCTCTTGGAACAACCGTCTGTGACAAGGAATAATAATAATATATGCCATTTAGCAGACGCTTTTATCCAAAGCGACTTACAGTCATGTGTGCATACATTCTACGTATGGGTGGTCCCGGGGATCGAACCCACTACCCTGGCGTTACAAGCGCCATGCTCTACCAAGGAAGGAAACAGACAAACAGCAGAGGGTTAAGGTCAGATCTCCAGTTCTGCACAACTGAAGAGAGGCAATCACTGTTAGTGCTACTTGCATTATTTACACTGTGCTTCAGATAAGTTGTAATTCTGCTTGGAAGACTGGTTTGTTGCTAGGAGATGAGCCTACTGACTAACCAGTTCTCACCGTATTTGACTGGACCAGTGTCTCTACTCTCGTCCCAGCTGTCGTCCCCTGTGTTTGGGCTAGCCTGGTAAGCGGGCTGAGGCCTCCACCTCCTGAGATCCTTACACGTGGTGAAGGGAGGGACTAGACAAAACACAAGTTGAACAAGTCAGAAGGATTCTATTCTTGAACATTTTCTAAAAAAAGAGATCAACTGCTCAATCGTGTGTTCAAACCTAACTGCTTAATGTAAGGATAGAGTATGAATGGTATGGAAATCTCACCATGTCTTTTGCTTTCGTTCACTTTGCTGACGAGTAGAACAGCCTTCTGGTCCATCCCCATGCGATCGTTGTTAGCACCAAACAGCTGTTTTATATACTTCTCTGAAAATAGGACAACAAATCAACCATTGTCAGTAAAAGCCTCATGTATTTCTCATGGAATAGTGAACTTTTTGGAATCTATCAATCACCAATACATACATTCTAAGCTCAATGGTATTTAAATATTGCCAGATAGCAGTGTGGTTCTATCACCTGTGGCAACATTGATGACATCACTAGTACTGCTCTCAGAGCAGCCAATCAGGGCCAGGTTGTACGACAGGATATCCTGGAACAGCTGGTTTCCACCAAAAGTGCAGTTTCTCATGTGCTGCCTAGAAACATAGACCAGATCACCAAAAGGGAGAGGTTGGTTGGTTAGAATGAAACAGACATGAGTCTATATTCACATGCCTGTTTACACACACACACTAGGAGGAATGACTTACCACGGGCAGTCATCGTCATTGCATGTGCCCGTGAGGTCAAAGCCACAGAAACACTTTTTGGGCACTACAACATTGCTGTAAGACACAGAACTGAGTGATAACTTCTCCTTGGTCCGAAAGTATGGACTGAACCTGAGGAAAGGGAAAGATGGAAAAGTTTCATTGATGGCAGGGTGTTGTTCTTGGCACTAGCAATTGGGAGCAACCCTAGCAGTGAATCAGCCACCTACCGATAAGACTTGAAGACCAGGAGAGGGCTGCGATATGGTCCAAACGGGACAGGCTTCAGTTCGGCATGGCCTGATTGGGCAGCCATGGTGTCCACATCCTCCGATATCACCTGCACATCAAAGTAATGAACACAAACCTTTGTCTCCCAACCATGGAGGATAAATGAAAAACATAGTTTCAGACACGTGTGCTGTATGCTACAGTAACTGCACATATCAACCAAATAAGAAAACTGTCGAGAGCCATTTTTAAAACACACAAAAAAAGGGAATTTGAATTCTGTGTTTGCGAGTCCAGTTAGTGATATATTATGGTTTACCTTCCCAGAAGGGGGTTTCTCCACAGCGCCTCCTAGCGCCCGTAGTTCCCCCAGCAGCAGCTCTCCCAGCCTGGCCTGCTGCTGGTCCCTCCTCTGCAGGGCCTCCACCTCTAGCCCCAGGAACAGCTCCCCGGGCCCTGAGGCCTTAACCACGACTGGCTTGGCTGGACTATCCTTGACCAGCCCAGTCCCACCAGAGTCCAGTTTAGGCTTGGTGAAGGAGCCGGTCTCTCTGAAGGAGCGTCTACGAACACTCTGGGCTGAGGGCCTGGCTGTGGTGGCAGGTTCCAAGTCGCTCTCCTCCGTCTCGGTAGGGTCTTCGCTGCTGACCAGGGTGAGTTTATCCTGGGTGAGGTCATGCAGGGAGGGCTGGGGCAGGGGGAAGGGGCTGGTGGGGGGAATGCTGGGGTGGCGAGCCCTGGGGAGAGGGGTGGAGGTGGCCTGGGGTAGAGGGGGTTCAGGGACCGCCCCTCTGTTGTGGAGAGCCTGGGCCTCCTTTAGTTTCTGGATCTTGAGGGCGTATTCTGACTCCAGCTGCTGCAGACGCTGCTTCTGGGCAAGGAGGTCGGCGAAGTGCCTTTCTGAGCCGCGGGGAGCGACGGAGACTTCCGCACACAGACGTTTCACAGGCTGAAGAATGGAGGGTGGGCAGAAAGATGCTTTAGAGAACTTTGGCCTTTACTTACGACTGGTTGGTGTTTGGTAGAAAGGAAACCGGACTATACATTTTGAAACAGAGGAAGTGTTAGAAGAATATACATTTTGAAACAGAGGAAGTGTTAGAACAATAAGTCTAATAAGAGTCATTTTCCGCTTCAAAGCAATTTATGATGTTCCCTAGTGGACATGTCCTTGTTGAACACATTTCTGTGCTTTATCAATCAACAAGGGCCCTGGCATGGTATAGTGTGGGTCGGTAAGGTGTGGTACGGTGCTCACCGAGGAGTGGATGATGTCCGTGCGTCGTTTCTGACCACTTGGCTTTCTGCCTGCGGCGGCCTGGGCTTGGACCAGCACCTCCTCCAGCTTCAGGCTGTGGTTCTTCTTCACCGACACGCGGTGCTGAACACGATGAACCTATCGGGTGGGAACATACATGACAGATTTTAAAAGGGTGGTAATAATTTAGATACACACACACACATATCTCATCAGAACCTTGGTTAGCTGAATCAGGTGTTGAGTAAAAGCCAGCACACCCAGTATCTCTCCAAGGAGGAGGGTTGGCATGACCACACCTGCTATATACACTTCCCCAGGCAACGGAAAAAAGAACGGAATGAAATGTCTTGTCCTTTACAGACATTCCTTTAGCTTGGCATTTTCCCAAACATTACCAGGAGAAACAACTCCTATTCCATCATTCAGCTTCCACTGACTAAAACCCTCAGCCATCTGACTCATTGCTATAAACATGGCCACCCAGGCGCAAATACCTCAGCTAGGAATTTACTTCACAGCTCATTCCCATTGAGTTTCATTCCCTCTGGGTTCCTTCCTGGCTCTTAAATCCCACCTGTTCCTGGAGTCTGTTGAGGAGAGTCTTGTTGGCACTGACTATCTTCTCTGAGGCCAGGAGCTGTTCTTTGACCTTGGCCACTTTGGCCTCAGCTGCCTTCAATGCCTCCTCCTTCTTCTGCTCCTGCTGTAAGAGCTGCCTCAGGATGGCCTCATCCTTCAGGAGCAGGTTCCTGAGAGGAGGAGGGGTAGAGTGAGCGGAAGGGAGAGAGATGGAAAACTATAAGTCCAAGTAATTCCCTAATGTGAGACAATTACTTAAAATATCATTGTGTTTGGGCATAAGCCTTCATCTAGGTTTTTTTTCCTTCTGGTGTTTGAGGGCCTCACCCGTGTTTGGTCAGCCTAGTCTCTGCCTCGGTCAGCTGCAGCTCGACCGCTGCCTTTGCAGCAAAGTCCACATCAGGATCAGAGCCTGCAGGAGAGGGCACACCTTGGGGACTGTGGTCCTTCAGAATCTTTTGCTTCTCCCTACTTACATCAGACAAAAAAAAAAACAGATTGTTTAGATTTCAGTGAGTGTCATCCACTCTGTTCCATCATTGACATTTTAAAGAAATACCCTCTCACTTTGGTGCCATTAATATTGCACTGAATGTTAATTAATCGTTAATGAATTTCATATCCATAGACAATGCTTGGGAGGAAAAATTATACCTCACTTTGTCAGACCATTCTCTTCAAAAAAAATATACCTGGCTATTTCTTCTTTGAGCAGCTGATACTCGGTCTTCTTCTCTTCAGATAGCGCCTCCGGGGTTCTGCCTGGCTTGTTCTCCTTCTCAGGTCCTGAAGTCGGTTTGGGTTTCGCCGCCTGGAAGTTTAGAGAGAAAGAGCATTACAGCCCATCACCCTTTAACCACATACAATTATCACATATCTCAAATTAGGATTCTCCTATTCATATATAAACTGACAGGTCATCCTCAGAGGCCAAACTGTTGGGACACACACACGTACGTACCTCTGCGTTCCTGCGTGCCTCCTTGATCATGAACTCCAAGCCTCCAAAGACAGAATGTGTCTGTGTAGAGCTGCTGCAGGCCTCCATGTCTGAGTCACTGTCGTCTGAACCGTTCAGTTGTACCACCACCGCCTTGTGCCGTGGGAGCTGGGGAAACAATATGATGATTTGAATTGGCCATTGTGATGAATGGGCACCGACTTCACAACTCAAAATCCATTCATCTCAAAATAGGAGTGACAATCAGGTCACCTCTGTCTTATTATGATCTGAAAGGCAAAATGTATCCTATATCAGCCCTCCTACTCTGAGAAGCTTTGGGATGCAGTCTAAGTTGAGCTTATTGTTCATGGGTGAGAAACCAGAGTGCTCTGGGAACATAGCTGAGGCACACGTGCTGCTGTAATGTACTGTCTATGGGACCCCACCCGTGTTGTCTATGGCAGTATCAGAGTGAGTGCCAACTCATTGTTCTCATAAGACAACACTACATGGAGTTACTGAGCACAAAGACACCCACGGCCTCCAATTTTCTGTTTTACACAGTTCAGCTGGGGGAAAAAAAGTAGAACTTCATTGTTGGAAAATATGACTTTGAAGTTAAAATATTTCAAAAGAACATATTTTAAAACATGTTTCAGCACATGCAAGACAAGACAGTTTTCCCATTCAGAGAATTATCATTCACACATCCACTGACATTTTCTGCATATTTCAATGAGTGTATGAAACGTTTTGGAATATAGGTCAACAAATGGCACCAAATTTACAAAATTGTGGTTGAAAGAGTGAACTGTTTGTTAATAACAGTGCATACCCAATAGCACAATGCTGTCCAACTTTTGCATGGTGCTACCTCTGATAGATTCATAAAGTTTGTCTTTTATATCGCAGCTGTAGAATCAAATAGGAGGGGAAGCCCACATGGACATGCACAATGTCAGACGCATTCACTACATGTGTTTCTCAATAGCACAAGATACGATCCCGGGTTGGAGCGAGCGGTCGCATCGGCATTTCGCTCCGCAGGTAGTATAACTTTTTCATTACATTTCATTATAGTACAACGGTTTGATTTGTCTAATCTTAGCAATTTCTTCTTAGCTAGCTACATAGCCGTCTTTGTATCAAAGATAATTGCGTAATTATCGTATTTCGTCGTCCTAACGTAACCTAACGTAGTCTTCACTGCTCTGCCCAGCAGCTAGCCAGCTAGCAAACGTCCACCGATTAGCAGCACTGTAGAAACTATTACACTCAACTGAACGACTTGATTAGTGTAGTGTTAGCTAGCTACATAGCTGTCTTTGCTGTCTTCGTATCCAAGATAATTGTGTAGTTTAGAGTGTGTTGTCTTAGAGTGATTATCTTAATTTACCGAGGTTAGCTAGCCAGCTATTTGTCGTCCTTAACGTAGGTGACTCTGCTAGCTAGCCAACAGCTAGCCAACAGCTAGCCAACGTCTTCCGAATAGAACTTCGCACTCAACAACCCGGTCGCATTCACAGGTAGTATCACATTTTCATTTCATTTCATTACAGTACAACGGTTTGATTTGTTTGATCGTAGCTAGCTACATAGCCTTCTTTGTATCAAAGATAATTGTGTAGTCTAGAGCGATTTTCTAGGTTAGCTAGCCAGCTATTGTCGTTCTCTTAACGCAACGTAACATAAACAACACTGCTAGCTAGCCCCCGAATAGCAGCACTGAAGAAACTATTACACTCAACGGAACGACTTGATTAGTGTAGTGTCAACAACGTAGCCACTGCCAGCTAGCCTACAAAGTCAACAACGCAGCCACTGCCAGCTAGCCTACTTCAGCAGTACTGTATCATTTTAATCATTTTAGTCAATAAGATTCTTGCTACGTAAGCTTAACTTTCTGAACATTCCAGACGTGTAGTCCACTTGTCATTCCAATCTCCTTTGCATTAGCGTAGCCTCTTCTGTAGCCTGTCAACTATGTGTCTGTCTATCCCTGTTCTCTCCTCTCTGCACAGACCATACAAACGCTCCACACCGCGTGGCCGCGGCCACCCTAATCTGGTGGTCCCTGCGCGCACGACCCACGTGGAGTTCCAGGTCTCCGGTAGCCTCTGGAACTGCCGATCTGCGGCCAACAAGGCAGAGTTCATCTCAGCCTATGCCTCCCTCCAGTCCCTCGACTTCTTGGCACTGACAGAAACATGGATCACCACAGACAACACTGCTACTCCTACTGCTCTCTCTTCGTCCGCCCACGTGTTCTCGCACACCCCGAGAGCTTCTGGTCAGCGGGGTGGTGGCACCGGGATCCTCATCTCTCCCAAGTGGTCATTCTCTCTTTCTCCCCTTACCCATCTGTCTATCGCCTCCTTTGAATTCCATGCTGTCACAGTTACCAGCCCTTTCAAGCTTAACATCCTTATCATTTATCGCCCTCCAGGTTCCCTCGGAGAGTTCATCAATGAGCTTGATTCCTTGATAAGCTCCTTTCCTGAGGACGGCTCACCTCTCACAGTTCTGGGCGACTTTAACCTCCCCACGTCTACCTTTGATTCATTCCTCTCTGCCTCCTTCTTTCCACTCCTCCTCTTTTGACCTCACCCTCTCACCCTCCCCCCTACTCACAAGGCAGGCAATACGCTCTACCTCATCTTTACTAGATGCTGTTCTTCCACTAACCTCATTGCAACTCCCCTCCAAGTCTCCGACCACTACCTTGTATCCTTTTCCCTCTCGCTCTCATCCAACACCTCCCACACTGCCCCTACTCGGATGGTATCGCGCCGTCCCAACCTTCGCTCTCTCTCCCCCGCTACTCTCTCCTCTTCCATCCTATCATCTCTTCCCTCTGCTCAAACCTTCTCCAACCTATCTCCTGATTCTGCCTCCTCAACCCTCCTCTCCTCCCTTTCTGCATCCTTTGACTCTCTATGTCCCCTATCCTCCAGGCCGGCTCGGTCCTCCCCTCCCGCTCCGTGGCTCGTCGACTCATCGCGAGCTCACAGAACAGGGCTCCGGGCAGCCGAGCGGAAATGGAGGAAAACTCGCCTCCCTGCGGACCTGGCATCCTTTCACTCCCTCCTCTCTACATTTTCCTCCTCTGTCTCTGCTGCTAAAGCCACTTTCTACCACTCTAAATTCCAAGCATCTGCCTCTAACCCTAGGAAGCTCTTTGCCACCTTCTCCTCCCTCCTGAATCCTCCTCCCCCTCCCCCCTCTCTGCAGATGACTTCGTCAACCATTTTGAAAAGAAGGTCGACGACATCCGATCCTCGTTTGCTAAGTCAAACGACACAGCTGGTTCTGCTCACACTGCCCTACCCTGTGCTCTGACCTCTTTCTCCCCTCTCTCTCCAGATGAAAACTCGCGTCTTGTGACGGCCGGCCGCCCAACAACCTGCCCTCTTGACCCTATCCCCTCCTCTCTTCTCCAGACCATTTCCGGAGACCTTCTCCCTTACCTCACCTCGCTCATCCCTGACCGCTGGCTACGTCCCTTCCGTCTTCAAGAGAGCGAGAGTTGCACCCCTTCTGAAAAAACCTACACTCGATCCCTCCGATGTCAACAACTACAGACCAGTATCCCTTCTTTCTTTTCTCTCCAAAACTCTTGAACGTGCCGTCCTTGGCCAGCTCTCCCGCTATCTCTCTCTGAATGACCTTCTTGATCCAAATCAGTCAGGTTTCAAGACTAGTCATTTAACTGAGACTGCTCTTCTCTGTATCACGGAGGCGCTCCACACTGCTAAAGCTAACTCTCTCTCCTCTCATCCTTCTAGACCTATCGGCTGCCTTCGATACTGTGAACCATCAGATCCTCCTCTCCACCCTCTCAGAGTTGGGCATCTCCGGCGCGGCCCACGCTTCGATTGCGTCCTACCTGACAGGTCGCTCCTACCAGGTGGCGTGGCGAGAATCTGTCTCCTCACCACGCGCTCTCACCACTGGTGTCCCCCAGAGCTCTGTTCTAGGCCCTCTCCTATTCTCGCTATACACCAAGTCACTTGGCTCTGTCATAACCTCACATGGTCTCTCCTATCATTGCTATGCAGACGACACACAATTAATCTTCTCCTTTCCCCCCTTCTGATGACCAGGTGGCGAATCGCATCTCTGCATGTCTGGCAGACATATCAGTGTGGATGACGGATCACCACCTCAAGCTGAACCTCGGCAAGACAGAGCTGCTCTTCCTCCCGGGGAAGGACTGCCCGTTCCATGATCTCGCCATCACGGTTGACAACTCCATTGTGTCCTCCTCCCAGAGCGCTAAGAACCTTGGCGTGATCCTGGACAACACCCTGTCGTTCTCAACTAACATCAAGGCGGTGGCCCGTTCCTGTAGTTTCATGCTCTACAACATCCGCAGAGTACGACCCTGTCTCACACAGGAAGCGGCGCAGGTCCTAATCCAGGCACTTGTCATCTCCCGTCTGGATTACTGCAACTCGCTGTTGGCTGGGCTCCCTGCCTGTGCCATTAAACCCCTACAACTCATCCAGAACACCGCAGCCCGTCTGGTGTTCAACCTTCCCAAGTTCTCTCACGTCACCCCGCTCCTCCGCTCTCTCCACTGGCTTCCAGTTGAAGCTCGCATCCGCTACAAGACCATGGTGCTTGCCTACGGAGCTGTGAGGGGAACGGCACCTCAGTACCTCCAGGCTCTGATCAGGCCCTACACCCAAACAAGGGCACTGCGTTCATCCACCTCTGGCCTGCTCGCCTCCCTACCACTGAGGAAGTACAGTTCCCGCTCAGCCCAGTCAATACTGTTCGCTGCTCTGGCCCCCCAATGGTGGAACAAACTCCCTCACGACGCCAGGACAGCGGAGTCAATCACCACCTTCCGGAGACACCTGAAACCCCACCTCTTTAAGGAATACCTAGGATAGGATAAGTAATCCTTCTCACCCCCCCCCCTTTAAGATTTAGATGCACTATTGTAAAGTGACTGTTCCACTGGATGTCATAAGGTGAATGCACCAATTTGTAAGTCGCTCTGGATAAGAGCGTCTGCTAAATGACTTAAAATGTAAATGAAAGCGCTGCAGGACGTTAAAAAACGAACTATTAGAATCTCTACGGTTTCTTCACCTGGCTAGGAGGGTAGATATGTGGCCATCACTCAATGTTTTGATTTCCTCCTATGGTATTATCCTTACCATCAGTGGTAGCCTGGGAAGGTGGTGCCCTCGGCTGAACTTGTTGCTCCATGGCTGGGGTGCCGTGTTGAGGCTGACCACACTAGGGTTGCTCCTGGGCACTGGTTGGACCAGACTGACCAGGAGGGAGGGAGAGAGGGGGCTGCTGTCAAGGGTCATATCCTACAGGGGAGAAATACATTTTTAAAGCCAGATTCACCAAGTCCACTTTTCAAAGACAAAGTGCTGCTGTAGAACTGGAAAATGATATGACAGAGTTGTCCATCTGATATAGCAGGGTACCGAGATAAGTTTGAACATTGTTTAACACTTGTAAATTAACAGAAGAGTGAAAAATATGCATCTTCTGTTGAGACTAATTAACTTTCCAGAGGATGACTAGGACCTAATGGAACCCTCCTCTACTCCTATCACAATACAGATAACACAGGCATGGCACTTGGTCCTCCTGTGGAGCCATCTAGTGTTATACCTCGGGTAGTGGAACCTTCTTGTTGGCCATGGACATGAGGCAGGTCTCTCTGAGCAACATCTCCTCTTCCTCTTCCTCGTCAGCAAAAGGCGGCTTTGGGGGAGGCTCCAGCTCATCTGGGGGTGGGGGCATTGGGGGTAAGGGTGGAGGGGGCGCAGACGGAATGACGGACAGGAAACGCGGCTGTCCCAAAACCTGGAAAGAAAGAGGAAGCTTGTTAGTTACCCCTTTAAGAGATGCATAGAACAGTCCTTGTTTAGAGTTTGGGGTGGAACGTACCATTCTGCATTGAGTAGGGGAATCCATAGGGAAAGGCATGGGCATGTGACTGAAGCATCCTGGGACCTCAAATGGATCATGTACTGGAGAAGACGCTAAAAGAGAAAATAACTGAATTTTAGACAAATCAGATTCAGTCGTAGAAATAAAACTGTCAAACATTGCAATAAGAGGCCTGAATTGATGGCCATGTCCTTGGCTATAAACAATCCTTTCAGCATGTTGGATGGGTTCTATAAAATCCCTTTAGATATGTTCAATAGTGCAGTGAGTGCATTGGCAGGTGAGCTGGTTGCTCACCTGGGGAATTGGTCTCACTATCAGTATCCATGGCAACCTCGTCATAGTTGTCGTACTGGTAGAGGTTCCCTGAGGTGTCCAATCCCTGTTTACCAGAAGACTTCCTGGTGTGGTCTCGGTCCTTGGAATGAGATAGAAATGTGTCATTTGTCTGTCTCTCACATGCTCTCTTCTTCAATCATGTTGCATGTTCATGCTACTAACAGTAATGTAGGAGAGCTCTAATTCCAATAGAGTTAAGAGAAATAACCCCACATACCACATTGCAGGTGTTAAGCAGAGACTATAGTTTAAAAAAGGTTCACATATAATTGAAGGAATCAGATAAGCTACAAGGAAATGCCTTGGGAGTGGGGCAAGGTCTTTCTCTCCGTCCATCTTACCTTGCTCCGGTTGCGCGGTGGCTTGGACCCGCCCACCAGCTTCATGAAGCGGTTGTACTGCTCGTCCTGATTGGAAAGGTCCCGGATCTTGCGGATCTCTTCCTCCCTCCTGCGGCGCTCCTCCTCCTCCTGTCTACGCTCCTCCTCCTCCCGTCTACGCTCCTCCTCCTGATCTCTCTCCTGTTGGAGCTTCCACGTCCTTAGCTGCTGCTTTCGGAACGCCTGCTTGGCTGCTGAGCCTAGGGGATCAAAACCCATTTACTTTACTTAATGGCAATCACTTTACATCACTAAAATACAAATATTCACAGAGATAAAATGCATTATTAAAATACACAAGAACCAAGATGTGACCAACATTTCCAAAACCAGAATGTCATTGTGATGGAACGCTTGGAACCAACATAGAGGACAGTTTGGATCTGAATAAGCAGAAAGGCCCTGCTCACCTGGGCTGACTGTCTTCCTCCCTGGATACCCCTTAACCGGAGCTTTGCCCTTCTCCGCTGGAGGCTTTGCCCCAACCTTGGTCTTCTCCTGGGGCTTGTTGGCCAGAGCTTTGGCCTTCTCCGAGGCAGCAGAGGCAGACCTGGTGGTGACTCTGCCCCTCTCTGGTGGTTTGGCACTGGAGGTGGAGGAGCTCTTCTCCTGGGAGGGCTTGGCCTTGGTGATCTTATCTTTGCTCTCCTTCATCACTTGCTGTTCTTTCTGCTGCCACTTCCTGCTGGCTGACTGCAGGGCCAGGAGACGCAGCTGCAGCTCAGACAGGTCCTCATCTTCATTACTCCTCTTCACTTCAGGCTGCAGAGAGACAAGAGGGCCGGACAACCCAGATTCTAACTTGACATTGACACAACTCAGACATATTGTCAGTGGACATTTTGGACAAACTTTCAAAAGAGCTGCAAACACACATCTCAAGTTAATATTTGTGCCTTGAATCACTTACTCTTGATCCATGCCTTAAGGGGATAGTTTGAGATTTGGGCTATTAAACCATTGTTTTTTTTTTTACTTACCTAGAGTCAGATGAACTCATTAATCACGTTTCGATTCACAGTTTTTATGCGAGTAAAGTCATAGTGTATAAAAAAAAAAATCACGACAGCTGTAATGGAAACAGGAAGTGTCGGTCCAATTTTAACAATGACAACCGATCAGTTGTTTGTTCGAAATGGTAGGATTTATGTCGGTAAAATGTATTTAGCAAGAAATGGCGGTGGAAATGCCTATATGCACAAATATTGATATAATAACCATCCTATCAAAGTCAACATGGAGTCACACGATGATATGGTGTGAGGCCCTAACACTACATCTCGGAAACAATGCAGTTTATTATTATTTTAGAATGGTCGCATAAAAATCTGTCGCCAATTGGATGGTTACCTAGCTACAGATGCCATTTTCTACCTCTGTGTGTAGTTTGAAGGAAGTTGAAGTTAGTAATTCCAGAAACTAACTAGATTTAGCGCAATGACTGGAAGTCTATGGGATCTGCTAACATTAGCACAATCAGCTAGCTGATCCCATAGACTTCCAGTCATTGCACTAACGCTACTTAGCAATGGCTTCAGAAACTAACTTCAACTTAATTCAAACTGCATGCAGAGACATAAAAACGATATCCACAAGTTCACTTGACTCTGGGTAAGGAGAAAACGTATTTGCCTTTTTAAAATATATTCATACCTTGACAGGGGATTTAGTGGAGTCCTCTGATGATTTGCTGCAGCACACACAGCAGACTTTTGTATCCTTTTCACCTTCTTTCTTCAGGTAATCTGATTCCCTGCCACAGCAAACACAACATATTTTTGCATCCTTCTCCCCCTCTTTTTTGTCTGCCTCTTTCTCCACACCATCTTTTTCCTCATCTCCTGAAAAGACAGAACACAACACACACAGGGTGTCAACACTGTGGCAAATAAACCAATACATTATTGATTATAGTTTGTGTTCCCACATTGCTGCAGTGTTGTGTTATATAGTGGTTGTTACAAACCTTTGGGAGTAGCAGCCGGGATAGCAGCTGGTTCAACTTGACCTTTTTCCATGTCACTGTCCTCCTTCTCTGAGTCTTTCTTTTCCGTTTTTGTTTTGAGCGCGTCAATTTCTGCAGGAGTGAGGAGTTTCTGACGTAGAGGTTTGAGATTGAACGCCTGAAAACCCCTTTTCTCCTCCGTCTTCTCTGGGCCTGGCGGGTCCTCTGCAGCGGCTTCATTGGGAATACTGTTAGCGTCGAGTAATGGCTCGGTTTGGGGAATACTTGCAGAGACCTCAGACTCGTTCTGAGCTGGCAGGTCTTTGGGCTTCAGAACCAGGTTCTCTTCTTTTCTAATACATTCCAGCTCCAGCTGAATCTGCTTGTACTTGGTGAGCAGATCCTCAAAACTCTCGTCAAGCCCATTCTCGACTTTGGCAACATTGTTGTTGTGCATCATCTGTTGGTTTCTTACCTGATTCCTCCCCATCATTACCTTCTCTATGGTCAGGGAGTAAAGGAAAGGCACGATTATGAGTTTGATGACATGGTTAGACTACAAACTTAGACCCTAATAGCAAAATGTATTTCAATCAAAAACTCATTTCCAGCTCAATAACACTGGGTATTTTGTTTTTGATTTATTTTTGATTTTTTTATTCATCAATTGAGTCTTGATGATAGGGAGGGGAATACTGTGTAATGATCAAAAGTCATTATAAATGGCAGATCTATTGTTAGTTAGATGCATTATGACTACAATGAAATCGAAGGCCTATATGACTACACTTAAATCAAGGCATATTCAAGGCAAGAAGCTACAACCAGCCAAAATGATATAATGTGTAGTTACAATGTTAAGGTAAAAGCCTAACAAATGTTATAATGTGTAGTTACAATGTTAAGGTAAAAGCCTAACAAATGTATCACACTTTACAATCACATAGATGTCGTGAGATGAATGCCAAAGGATACGTTTGTTTCTCGGGGGAGATTCTTTCTTGTTACTGTGATTCTCCCCGGGCCCATAACGACCAGTGGGGGGCCTACCAGCCTCTCTCCCTCCCCCACACCCGTCTCCCCAGCCTCCTCGTCCCCAATCCCCGCGACCGTCATCTAGTTTCCCCCGGTGCCTCAATCGATCCAGGGCTGTGTGACTTCGTTCCCAGAAACTGGAACGCGGGCTCTGGTCACAGCGTGGTCCCAGTGGCGGACGGTCGGGTCCACTTGGTCCGCCTTGCTGTCTGTGGTTTGCGGTAAAGCCGGAATGAGGTCCGCGGTTGTATGGAATTAAAAGTCGAAAATCTGTAGGCTGGCTACCCACGACAGGTAGTAAAGTTCGTGCCGGTCGTTTCGATTTTCGTGTATTCCGTGAGAAGTTGCTGTTATTCATGCTACTAGGCCTCTTTTTACCCTGCTGCTGCGCAAACATCTTTTCCTCGGTGTCATCATCGCAGATCTCTCCGTCTTCGAGCTCCCCTTCTTCTCTCGGAGACAGATTGATTGACTTTGAATCCATTGTGTAGTCTAATCGAGTGTGACAGTAGTTCGATTAATACTTAGACTCTCAACATATGTTTATAATTACAAAATTGGATTTATAAATCGGATGTTATGTAAATATTAACGAATATAAAGCTTGTTCGCTAACTAGCTACGCTCTTCCGCTTTCCCCTTCTGCCCCGCTGCTCTCGCGATACTTCCCATTGCACTTGAACAAAGATTCTTCTTCTATGAGATCATTGCAGTCCACAAACAATCGTTTATGTGCATTGCCGCCACCTATTGTGCTGGAAAGTACGATTTGTCACATACACATATATATATATGCCATTTAGCAGACGCTTTTATCCAAAGCGACTTACAGTCATGTGTGCATACATTCTATGTAAGGGTCCCGGGAATCGAACCCACTACCCTGGCGTTACAAGCGCCATGCTCTACCAACTGAGCTACAGAAGGACCACATCTGCTCAATTCTGTTCTACCATGAAAATAAAATATAAAATAAATCCATACTAACTCCTACCACATCCTCAAAAATAAATAAACCTACCCCATTAAACGTTATCTACATCAATCCTTAGGATTGTCATCAACCATTTCAACAGTAAACCTTTTTTTGTTTTAGTTTTATTTAACTAGGCAAGTCTTATTTACAATGACGGGCCTACACCAGCCAAACCCAGACAACGCCGGGCCAATTGTGCGCCGCACTATGGGACTTCCAATCACTGCCAGTTGTGATATAGCCTGGAATCAAACTAGGGTCTGTAGTGACGCCTCAAGCACTGAGATGCAGTGCCTTCGACCGCTGTGCCACTCGGGAGCCCACCTGTTACCCCCAATATCTCTTTTGCTGTCTCAGTGGATGCACCTCAGAGGAGGAAGGGGAGGAATAAAAATGGTAAAACCTTTAAAGTTGTCCTTTTCAGATTAAACTATACTAAATATAAATCACATGGCACCAAATAATTAATTAAATCACACTATTTTGCAAAGGTCTACAGTAGCCTCAACAGCACTCAGTAGGGTAGCACCATGGTGTAGCCGGAGACCAGCCAGCTTCCGTCCTCCTCTGGGTACATGGACTTCAATACAAAACCTAGGAGGCTCATGGTTCTCACACCATACCATAGACTTACACAGTAATTATGACAACTTACAGAGGACATCCTCCCACCTATCAGAGCTCTTGCAGCGTGAACTGACATGTTATCCACCCAATCAAAGGATCAGAGAATACATCTAGTACTAAAAGCATAAACTACAGCTAGCTAGCACTGCAGTGCGTAAAAAGTTGTTGAGTAGTTGACTCAGAGAGAGAAAGACAGTAGTTGAACAATTTAATTTATTCCAAAATGAAGGAGAAGCAAGAGAGAAATAAAGTGTATTTTTTTTAAACTGTCAGTTTGACTTACTTAGCTAACAAATGCAGCTAGCTAATTTAGCCTACTGAAAAACCCTGCTCAAACAGAGGGATGCTATGTTAGCTAGCTGGCTATGACTTTCCAACAACACTGGAGCTCTTCCAAGTCAAGGTAAGCTTTTGGTTTGATTAATGATTTGCCACCGGGGCTCGCCATTGTAACTGCTTACTGACTGTACACTAACATTACTGCATGATTGTGGCGGGTTTAATAACAAGTTAGTTCTATTAGCTATGCTGAACTATGACGTTACTTTAGCTAATATGGTGACAACGATGTAGGCTGTGTGTGGTGGTTTTCCTCGGTTTGGCTTTTTCATCTGGTCACATGGAGCTGATGTGTTGTGCATTGAAGTCCACAAGTGAAGGGACAAGGTGAGAGGAAGAAAGTGCATAGATGTAAGAAGTAAAACAACGTGGCTGCTATGAAAGTGAACTGTGTTAACTCGTGATCAGGGGTGTATTCATTACTCCAATTCTGTTGAAAAACATTTCTGAAATGGAAGCAAACGGAACAAAACAGGGATAAACATACCGGAATTTGTCCAATAGAAACTTGCTTGCAAATGTTGGACCAATGATAGGGGAAATTTGAGAATCATGTAGTAGCCTAACCTTATCGCTTTTACATTGAACTGGGTGAATGAAATATGAATCCAATATGCCGTAATAGAAATAAGGCCATGCTCATGAAAAAAAAATGTTTTTCTTCCCTCATCTTAAACGGCACTGACCACCACTGGTCTCCACAATAACCTTCAATCTGGCATTTCTGCTTTCCACAACCCGAGTAATATTGTTAACACCAGCCCGACATTAGGTCCACTTACTACAGAAGCAGCCATGGAAGCTACATCATTCCACACTGTAGTTCCACCAATCTGTTTTACAGCCTCTGCATACAATACATCATGTATTACGGCTCAGGAAAAGACCCAGATGCAGACAGTTCAAATAATGGACGATTATTATATAAACAGGGGGCAGGCAAAGGACAGGTCAAGGGCAGGCAGGGGTCGGTAGTCCAGGGCAGAGTCCCTAAAGTACAGAGCGGCAGGCAGGCTCAGAGTCCGTCAGAGGTCAGTAATCCAGGGTAGAGGTCGACAGATTAATCGGAATGGCTGATTAATTAGGGCCGATTTCAAGTTAACAATCGGAAATAGGTATTTTTGGGCGCCGATTTGTATTTTTTTTAACACCTTTATTTAACTAGGCAAGTCAGTTAATTAAGAACACATTCTTATTTTCAATGACGGCCTAGGTACAGTGGGTTATAGAGGGAAAGACCTGATTGGTGGAGTGCTGCAGAGATTGTTGTCCTTCTGGAAGGTTCTCCCATCTCCACAGAAGAACTGTAGAGCTCTGTCAGAGTGACCAGTGGGTTCTTGTTCACCTCCCTGACCAAGGCCCTTTTCCCCCCTATTTGCTCAGTTTGGCCGGGAACCAAACTCTGGGAAAAGTTTTGGTGGTTCCAAACATCTTCGAATTTAAGAATGATGGAGGCCACTGTGTTCTTGGGGACCTTCAATGCTGCAGAAATGTTTTGGTACCCTTCCCCAGATCTGTGCCTCGACACAATCCTGTCTCAGAGCTCTGCGGACAATTCCGTCGACCTCATGGCTTGTTTTTTTTCTGACATTCACTGTCAATTGTGTGACCTTATTTAGACAGGTGTGTGTCTTTCCAAATCATGTCTAATCAAGTTGTAGAAACATCTCAAGGATGATCAATGGAAAACAGGATGTACCTGAGATCAATTCGAGTCTCACAGCAAAGGGTCTAAGTACTTATGCAAATAAGTTATTTCTATTTTGAATTTCTGTGCAAAAATTTCTCAACCTGATTTTGCTTTGTAATTATGGGGTATTGTGTGTAGATTGCTGAGGAAATGTTTTTATTTCATACATTTTAGAATAAGGCTGTAATGTAAAAAAAAATGCAGAAAAAGTAAAGGGGTCTGAATATTTTCCGAAGGCACTGTATAATCCAGAAAATGGAGCAGGAGATGTTTATGATAAAGACAATAGATGAGGAGAGGGAGAACCACAGGGTCAGAATACATGAAACTGTGGAAAAAGAGGTGGAGAAAAAAAGTACAAAGATGCAGAGCGCAGGTGAGAATGGATATAACAGTGAGGAGCAATTGACAGAAAGTAGATATCAAGGAAGAGAACAACTGGAAGATAACAAATTGATAGAACAGATGAAGGAAAGTCATACATGTCTAGATGAAATTAAGATAAAACAGGCTGAGGGATTTAAGATTGGCGGAGACATTTGACAAAGATAGAAAGGAAGAGAGGATGATATTCATGGAGAAGGAAAAGGAGGAAAGACTCAGGTTGGAGGAAGAAAAAAAAAGAGGATTAAGAACCTGGAGAATGAGAGGAAATAAACAGAAGAGGAGAAATGTAAATTGGAAGAAGAGAAAAAAAGAGAAAATGAGATATTGAAGATCCTTGAGAATGAGATTAAGGAACAACTGGATGATAAACTTGGGTTTGAAGCAGAAAAGGAGAGAATAAAGAACCTGGAGAAGGAGAAATTAAAAGAAAAGGAGAAGAAAAGTTTGACTGAAGCAGAACAAGATGAGAAGAAGCGCCTGGAGAAAGAGAAGAAGGATAACGAAAAAGCTGAGAAAAGGTTGGCTGAAGCTGAGAAAAGGTTGGCTGAAGCTGAGAAAAAGGTACAAAAGCAAGAGGAAAAAATAGAGAGCTTAAACTAAGGAAATTAAAAAGGAGCAGGAAAAGAGAGGAAAGAAAAGAAGGAAGTGAAAATGAAACTGACAGAGAAGAGAATGATAGAGATGATGCGAAGAGGAGGAAGAGACAAACAGACATCAGAGGAGGATTCAGACTGGCAGATGTGGAATGAGTCTGACTGATGGTGAGTGTTGAACCAAGCCTTAGAATCTGAATAGAACCAGGTTGACAAGGTAAAAATCTGTCATTCTGCCCCTGAGCAAGGTACTCTTCCTCGGGCTTCGAAGACGTAGATCTCGATTAAGGCAGCCCCTCCACACCTCTCTAATTCAGAGGTTGGGTTAAATGCAGAAGACACATTTCAGTTGAATGTATTCAGTTGTACAACTGACTAGATGCCCCCTTTAACTTTCCCTTTAGCTACCAATAAAATCTGAATAGAGGTTGCTATGGAGTCATGTCAACATGCACCTGCTGTTCCAGATTTGTTGTATATCTCTCAGGTTATTTAGATATGCCAGGCTCATAACCTTACTAAACATGACTTCGGAACTAGAATAGATATGACAGAACAGTATAGTTTTGCATCTGAAAATGATATGTTTCCACCTCCCTTGGTATTAATCCTATGCCATATCAGCCACAGCTGTCTCGGAAGTTATAATAATAAGTGTTGAATTCTGATACATGAACTGATAAGTGTCTTAGAACCAAAGCTAACTGCTGTGTTTATGTTACAGTGATTTGGACTGAACTTCCCAGACATGTTGGATGATGTCGCAAGGAGAAAAGGAAATAAGAAGGCAGAGGGGGAGAAAAGTAAATAATAAAGAGGAGTAAAATGGTGGGATGTGGGGAGGTGCAGGGGGAAGTACATTTTTAAAGAAGAACCTAGGGGATTCCGAGGGAATTAAAATTTAAAAAGGACAACCACCACCAGTTCATGTCATTGGCTCGTTGCTTCCTTCTATAATAATTCTCATTTAGTTTGATGCCGTGTTTCACGGTTATTTGCCATGGGCTTCCAATGGCTATTCTGCTGCAGCTCCTCGTCCTTCTGCCTCTTTTTGAGCTGAACCATCTTGGCTTCCTGAACGCTCAAGGACTTTGATGACATTGTCCATCAGAGTCACTTTCTCTCTGAGGAGAACCACATTCCGAGACTCGGTGGGCTGCCTCTGAACAAAATGTATGGAAGGAGATGACCTTGTCAAAAAGTAAAATAAATTAACTTTTGAACCAAATATTGTTACATACAATTGCACAATGATGATGAAGCTCAGAGCTTATGAAATGTATATATAGCAATTCATTTTACATCAAATTAAATTCTGTGAAAAATTAAGTTCCTACTGACAGTAAGGAGGCCTTGGACCAGGCATACACTCTCCTGAGACCAGTTCAACCCGTTGAGGCAAAATAAAACAATATATATCCAAAATAATTTATTTTACGATATATTAGACAGATGTTGTTTGACAGAAAGCATCTAAAGATTTAACTTACTTATTCAAAATGGCAAATAATTCACAGTTAGTTAAACTTCTTGAACAGCTGTGTGCAGGGCTGGCCCTAGCCTTTTGGGAGCCCAAAGCAAGCATTTTAGTGGCCCCCCTCTTGACAGCGGAGAGAAAAAACAAATAAGTTTAAGAGTTAATTTCCTACAATTCTACACATTTTGCCATGACTTTCCCAGTGTAATATGATATCTGAGGGAGTGTTAATTAACCAAATTGATAGGGTCCCCCTGGCGCTCAGGACCCCTGGGCACATACCCTGTGTGCCCGGTCAGTAATTAGACCATGATTACTACAACTTTAGATAGCTGGCTAGGCTAATTTACCAATCTAAAATGTTTTAGCTGACATGGCCCAATTGAGTGACTGACAAACAAGTAACAAGACAGAAACTGCTGATGCACACCCACATTTAAACATTTTACTTTATGTATTCTACCATTATAACTCCGACTGAGCCCGACTGAGCCCCCCCCCCAAAAAAAGAAATATGGTTGAGCACGTGGGGCCTTAAGTGGGGCCTTATGTTGCTTATGCCTAGGACCGGTCCTGGCTGTGCCACAACTACTTTTCTTCTGAAAAGCCTCTTCTTTTTGCAATCCGACACAACATGATGGAACAGCATCATGTTGATTATTTTTTGTCCTTTCATTATGACAGGACACAAATACACGGAACAAAAATATAAATGCAACATTATCAAAGATTTACTGAGTTACAGTTCATATAAGGAATAAGTCAATTTAAGTAAATTGTTCATCCGGCTATTGATTGTGGCCTGTGGAATGTTGTCCCACTCCTCTTCAATGGCTGAGCGAAGTTGCTGGACATTGGAGCGAACTGGAACACGCTGTCATACACGCCGATCCAGAGGATCTCAAACATGCTCAAATCAAAGTTTATTTGTCACATGCGCCGAATACAACAGGTGTAGACCTTACAGTGAAATGCCCTAACCAACAGTGCAAAAAATAAGTATTAGGTAAACTTATAGATAAGTAAAGAAATCAAAATAAAGAACAGTAAAAGGACAGTGAAATTAACAGTAGCGAGGCTATATACAGGTGGTACTGGTACACAGTGAATGTGCGGGGGCACCGGTTAGTCTGGCTACTTGAGGTAATATGTAGGTACAGTGCCTTGCAGAAGTATTCATCTCCCCTTGGTGTTTTTTGTTGCATTACAACCTGTAATTTAAATGCATTTATATTTGGATTTCATGTAATGGACATACACAAAATAGTCAATTTGTGAAGTGAAATGAAAAAAATGAATTGTTTAAAGAAATTCTAAAAAAATAACCAAATGTAGAGGTGGTGTGCATATGTATTCACCCCCTTTGCTATGAAGCCCCTAAATAAGATCTGTGCAACCAATTACCTTCAGAAGTTACATAATTAGTTAAATAAAGTCCACCTGTGTGCAATCTAAGTGTCACATGATGTGTTTCACTTTATATACACCTGTTCTGAAAGTCCCCAGAGTCTGCAACACTACTAAGCAAAGGGCACCACCAAGCAAGTGGCACCATGAAGACCAAGGAGCTCGCCAAACAGGTCAGGGACAAAGTTGTGGAGAAGTACAGATCAGGATCTAGTTATAAAAAAATCAGAAACTTTGAACATCCCACGGAGCACCATTAAATCTATTATTAAAAAATGGAAAGAATATGGCACCACAACAAACCTGCCAATTGAGGGCTGCCCACCAAAACTCACAGACCAGGCAAGGAGGGCATTAATCAGAGGCAACAAAGAGAACCCTGAAGGAGCTGCAAAGCTCCACAGAGGAGATTGGAGTATCTGTCCATAGGACCACTTTAAGCTGTACACTCCACAGAGCTGGGCTTTATGGAAGAGTGGCCAGAAAAAAGCAAACAAACACATTTGGTTTTGGCCAAAAGGTATATGGGAGACTCTCCAAACATATGGAAGAAGGTACTCTGGTCAGATGAGACTAAAATTGAGCTTTTTGGCCATCAAGGAAAACTATGTATGGTGCAAACCCAGTACCTCTCGTCACCCTGAGAATATCATCCCAACAGTGAAGCATGGTGGTGGAAGCATCATGCTGTGGGAATGTTTTTCATCGG
This sequence comes from Oncorhynchus gorbuscha, assembly GCF_021184085.1. Classification (NCBI taxonomy): domain Eukaryota; kingdom Metazoa; phylum Chordata; class Actinopteri; order Salmoniformes; family Salmonidae; genus Oncorhynchus; species Oncorhynchus gorbuscha. The sequence goes on from NC_060173.1 coordinate 16,328,738, forward strand.
CAGGGACTGGGAAACTGGTCAGAATTGAAGGAATGATGGATGGCGCTAAATACAGGGAAATTCTTGAGGGAAACCTGTTTCAGTCTTCCAGAGATTTGAGACTGGGATGGAGGTTCACCTTCCAGCAGGACAATGACCCTAAGCATACTGCTAAAGCAACACTTGAGTGGTTTAAGCGGAAACATTTAAATGTCTTGGAATGGCCTAGTAAAATCCCAGACCTCAAAAGTGACTGCATAGATGATAAACAGAGTAGAAGAAGCATGAAAGAGGGGGTTGGTGGGTGGGTGGCGGGACACAATGCAAATAGTCCGGGTAGCCAATGTGCGGGGGCACCGGTTAGTGGGTGACATGTCTGGTGAGTATGCAGGCCATGGAAGAACTGGGACATTTTCAGCTTCCAGGAATTGTGTACAGATCCTTGTGACATGGGCTGTGTATTATCATGCTGAAACCTGAGGTGATAGCGGGTGAATGGCATGACAATGGGCCTCAGGATCTCGTCAAGGTATCTCTGTGCATTCACATTGCCATCGATAAAATGCAACTGTGTTCGTTCTCCTAGCTTACGCCTGCCAATACCATTAACCCCAACGCTACCACGGGGCACTCTGTTCATAACATTGACATCATTAAACCACTCACCCACATGATGCCATTCATGCTGTCTGCCATCTGCCCGGTACAGTTGAAACCAGGATTTAATCTTGAAGAGCAAACTTCTCCAGTGTGCCAGTTTTCATCGAAGGTGAGCATTTGCCCACTGAAGTCAGTTACGATACCGAACTGCATTCAGGTCAAGACCCTGGTGAGAACGATGAACAGAGATAAGCTTCCCTGAAACGGTTTTTCGGTTGTGCAAACCCACAGCTGTCTGAGTGGCTGGTTTCAGATGATCCCAGAGGTGAAGAAGCCAGATGTGGAGGTCCTGGGCTGTCGTAGTTACACATGGTCTGCGGGTGTGAGGCTGGTTGGACGTACTGCCAAATTCTCTAAAACAACGTTGGAGGTAACTTGTGGAAATTAACATTCAATTATTTGGCAACAGCTCTGGTGGACATTCCTGCAATCAGCATGCCAATTGCACACTCCCTCAACTTGATACATTTGTGGCATTGTGATGTGTGGCGGAACTCCACATATTAGAGTGGCCTTTTATTGTCCACAGCACAAGGTCCACCTGTGTAATGATCAGCTTCTTAATATGCCACACCTGTCAGGTAGCTGAATAATCTTGGCAAAGGAGAAATGCTCCCGAACAGGGATGTAAATACATTTGTGGCCAAAATTCGAGAGAAATAATATTTTTGTGCAAATAGAACATTTCTGGGATATTTTATATTTCAGCTCATGAAAGATGGGACCAACACTTTACATGCTGCATTTATATTTTTGTTCAGTATATGGTCCTGTTCCATGAAATATCCAATTAAAGGTTTTGACCATTTTATGGCCAATGGTTGTGACTGACCAAGTTTAAGGCAGTGGAGGCTGGTGGGAGGAGCTATATGAGGACTGGCTCATTGTAATGGCTGGAATACATGGAACAGAGTCAAACATGTGGTTTCCATGTTTGATGCCGTTCCATGTTTTCCCATTCCAGCCATTACAATGAGCCCAACCTCCTATAGCTCCTCCCACCACAGCATCCCTTGGTTTAGGGTAAACCAGAGTTTCATATTCCCAAGGCTCTCTCTGGGGTACAGGCTATATTCAATGCACTTGCCTCTACATCTAATCAAGAAAAATCTGAATAAAACGGGCACTTTTTAGATGGTCCCTTATTTGGGAATTCCGCCTGCGTGGTCACACCCAAGCCGTTACTACGCATGCGCTGGTACGGAAATGCGGAAGATGACTTGTCACTGTTGTTGTGGAAGCTGTCAGGCACGTGAGCTGTGCTACGTCGTCGTAAGTGGTAATAGGCGATATGTCGGCTGATACTCCTCCCAAGGTACTGAAAATGCACAACTTGTGGAATATCTTTGCGTCAGTTTTTTCGTATTTAGATGGATCTATCAATACATGTGAATATAACTGTGGATGGAGTAGAGTCCGTTGATACAGACGCTTGGTCTTCCCCACTGTTGGTGGTTTCCATCAGCTGTTTTTCTTTCTTGCTAGCTCACGTAACGTTAGCTGGTTTACCGCCCACAATGCCACGGAAACATATCAATATATCTCGGTAGTTGAATTTATGACCTCGCCTGTGTTGTACTATCAGTTTCCGGTTGCAAAAAACATAAATTCATCGGCCGAGTGTTTGCCCAATTAGCATCTTACTAACGTTACCTAGCTAGCTCATTGCTGGTCTATAACACTAACTAGTTACAGCAACTTAGCTTGTTAGCTAAACTGGCTGGCTATTTGGTTCGGTTATGGATTCCCTAGCTAGCCATCTAGCTACCCTCCCACTAAAATTGCTCTTAGTAGTACATCTTATACCGCGCTGTTCTTTCTGAGATCGCTACCTCTCTGTCACATGAGAGCCTAACTGACCAATGAACGCAAATGTCAATAATGATGTTTCAGTGGACAGTAGTTGGCAAGTGCACTTGGATGTAACGTGTTACAATACTGCTAGACAGTGGTGGAAAAATGACCCAATTGTCATACTTGAGTAAAAGTAAAGAAACTACTTGAGTAAAATGATTTGGTTTTAAATATACTTAAGTATCAAAAGTATAGATCATTTAAAGTTCCTTATTATGCAAACCAGGCAGCAGCATTTTCTTGTTTTTATATTTACAGATAGCCAGGGTCACACTCCAACGCAGACATTATTTAAGCAATAAAGCACGAGGGGGTATGGTATATGGCCAGTATACCACGGCTAAGGGCTGTTGTTATGTACAACGCATTGCGGAGTGCCTGGACACAACCCTTAGTCATGGTATATTGGCCATATACCACACCCCCTCGTGCCTTATCGCTTAAATAATGGCTGAGTGTTGGAGTGTGACCTGGCAATCTGTAAATAAATGGCTGTCAGTTAAAATACATATTTTGTCATACCCGTGGTATATGGGTAGGGCTGTTCTTAGACACTACCCAATCAGCAATTCTAAACTGGGTGGTTCGAACCCTGAATGCTGATTGTCTGAAAGCCGTGTTATATTGCACCTTATATCATGCGTTGAGTCGTGCCTAAGAACAGCCCTTAGCCATGGTCTATTGGCCATATACCACACCCCCTCGGGCCTTACTGCTTAAAGCATGTGTGTTTAGTGAGTCCACCAGATCAGAGGCAGTAGGGATGACCAGGGATGTTCTCTTGATAAATGTGTGAATTTAAAAATGTTCCTGTCCTGCAAAGCATTCAAAATGTAACAAGTTATTTTGGGTGTCAAGGAAAATGGAGTAAAAAAGTACATTATTTTCTTCAGGTATGTAAGTGAAGTAAAAGTTGTCAAAAACTATGAACAGTAAAGTACAGATACCCCAGAAAACTACTTAAGTACTTTAAAGTATTTTTAATTGACTACTTTACACCACTGCCAACTATTGTTGGCCAATATTCTTAGTAATAGTGAGGAAGAATAACATGTAGAATGTCAATGGTAGGCTTTTAAGGCAACATAAAAACACATAGATAGCTAAGCTGTTTGGAAATAATGTCACCTATTCATGTTCCTGCTGTATTGTCTTTTTCTTCAGGTGTTATTTGAACATGAAGGTGTTTTCATTCACTCAAATACTGAAGACAGTGAAGACCAAGATCTGCTTGTTTCTGGGTTCCTACGGATTATTGATAAGGTATCAGTTTATTGTATTTATAATCTTTAATTGTTGGTTGCATGATTGCTTATTGTGTTTTTAATATTTACCAGGATGGTGAAATCATTGTGGAATACAAACCCTTGGAGGACACTGTTGATCCATCCAACATGCTCTGTGCTGGCAAGGTTTGACTTTTTTTTTTATTATTATAAAAAAAATGTTTTACTCGCTGAAATGCTACCCAGTTGTTCAGCAGCAGTGTACATTTACCACCATGTAAATTGTATGGAAAACCAGTAATGCGTTTCAGATCACAAGTGTTAAGGGTATTATCTGATGCATCTTTATAGAAGATTTGTGTGTATTTGTCAAAGTTTTCAACAATGGCGGATAGGGAAAGGCTTCACAAACAGCCGCCTTTCAATAACTATTCCATTAACATTCTTTACGATTCATCAAATTCCAGAACTCCAACAGTTAGCAGCACCTCTCACACATCTGTTTTAAAATTCTATAATTTGAATGATAATGATAGGTAAAGGCTTGAATCATGTTATTAACGAGGCATATCCATTCCATTCCCCCAGGATTCCAGCTCAGTGATGGAGTGGGCCTATTGTCCTGGGGAGGAGAGGTCGTCACCTCAGCAGGCCGTGGTGCTGGAGCAGCAGCAGAGCTACGAGACCGAGTGGGACATGATCAACGCAGTCTCCTTTCCCAAGAGGAAACCCTGCTCCAATGGAGAGGGTGGGTGGACAATTGGGTGCATTCGTTGTAGCTCGCCCGGTACCACGGATGGAATGCAATGCATCCTACATGTAACATGAGCTTTGTTGCTGAGGCTTCGTTCAGACTTATTCACTCAATACATGAGTTAATTTACAGCAGAAGTTGTCTAAGTAGTGTGAAGTGGGATTGAAATGATATGATTTTAAAGTAATTTGGGGTTTGTTTATATTTGTCCTGTAATAGTGTGTCACTCAGTAAACAACTACTTGAGTAAAAGTCTAAAATCATTTGTTTTTAAATATACTTAAGTATCAAAAGTAAAAGTATAAATCATTTAAAATTCCTTATATTAAGCAAATCAGGCAGCATAGTTAAAAAAAAAACATTATTTTATTTTTTTACAGATGGCCAGGGTCATACCCCAACCCTCATACACTATTTACAATTATAAACTGTGGTTCGAGCCCTGAATGCTGATTGGCTGAAAGCTGTGATATTTCAGGATGTCATTGAAATGTGTTTCTTGTATATCCCCCTGAGATATATATATATATTTTTATTTATTTATTTATTTGAAAGAATGATAATCTCTTGCCAAGGTTTGGGCTTTCCTTTGTCAATCTCCACTTTTGGTTTATTAAAGACTGAACTTAAATTGCATGTTGACTTAACAGATAAGGTCAGAATGAAACTGAATTCATTCCTTTGCTTTCTTCCAGGTGCATTGAACCACACGCATGAGAAAAGCAAGTGGTCCTTCACCTTCAGTGTGTGGGACTTGAGGTCTATCACAGTGAAGGAGGAGGGCTGGTCCCGTCTGGTGTTCGGAATGAAGGAGCCACCCACCTCACTGCCATCCCTCCACTTCCACCAGGGGGGCAGTGAAGGCTTCCTTGACTGCCTGAGGAGATACATCATAATCACAGAGTGAGTCTCTGTCTGGTCTGCTAAACTAGTTTGCATGGTCCAACTGGCTCTGAAATGGAAAATAGTGGTTTGACGATTAATCAATCAAATTGATTTATCAGCAGTTGTCACAAAGTGCTGTATAGTAAGACGCCAAAGAGCCAGCAGGAACAGACGTGGTCAGTGAAAAGTTGTTCGAAAAAAGAGACCTAGAGAGGAACAAGGATCAGACGTTGATATATTCTGATTCCATCCAATACCGTGGTTATTGCAGGAGTACAATTTTGTTTCTAAGTAGAATCGCGGATGCTAAATGATCTCTGACAATGTTACGTAGGCCAGGTAATGTTACTGTAGTGGATGCAGTGTAGTGTATTACCAGCAGAGGGAGCCTCTGAGCCCATTTGAATCACAGGTTGATTATGTTCTTTATTACTACTCCAAAGGACAGTGAATGAGTGTCAGTGTGGACAATGACTCAGTATAAAGACACTGTATGAGTGTGTATGTTTACAGACAGTCTAAGAAAACAGTAGTTAACCAGTAGTGTCAAACCTATTTGTGAGATTTTCTTGGACTGGATTACAAAAAGAAAACCAGCCCGGTCGCGGATGTTGACGTCTTGCTGCCAGACAAATGAAACAACTTCTTTGAGAACAATACAGTGCAACCGACGCGGCCCGCTACCAAGGACTGTGGGCTCTCCTTCTCCGTGGCCAACGTGAGTAAAACATTTAAACGTGTTAACCCTCGCATGACTGCCGGCCCAGACGGCATCCCGAGCCGCGTCCTCAGAGCATGCGTATACCAGCTGGCTGGTGTGTTTACGGACATAGTCAACCAATCCCTATCCCAGTCTGCTGTCCCCACATGCTTCAAGATGGCCACCATTGTTCCTGTTCCCAAGAAAGCTAAGGTACCTGAACTAAATGACTACCTCCCCGTAGCAATCACTTCTATCATCATGAAGTGCTTTGAGAAACTAGTCAAGGATCAGATCACCTCCACCCTATCTGTCACCCTAGACCCACTTCAGTTTGCATACCGCCCACAGGTCCACAGACGATGCAATCGCCAACACACTACACACTGCCCTAGCCCATCTGGACAAGAGGAATACCTATGTATGAATGCTATTCATTGACTACAGCTCAGCATTCAACACCATAGTACCTTCAACTTATCATTAAGGTTGAGACCCTGCGTCTTGACCCTGCACTGTGCAACTGGGTCCTGGACTTCCTGACGGGCCACCCCCTCAGGTGGTGATGGTAGGAAACAACCTCTCCACTCCGCTGATCCTCAACACTGGTGCCCCACAAGGGTGCGCTCTCAGCCCTCTCCTGTACTCCCTGTTCACCCATGACTGCGTGGCTATGCACGCCTCCAACTCAATCATCAAGTTTGTAGACGACCCTACAGTGGTAGGCTTGATTACCAACAACGACAGAAAGGAGGAGGTGAGGGCCCTCAACGTTGACAAAACAAAATAGATGATTGTGGACTTCAGAAAAGGGAGCATCCCCCTATCCACATTGATGGGACAGCAGTGGAGAAGATGGACTGTGTTCAAATCACCGACAAACTGAAATGGTCCATGCACACAAACAGTGTGGTGAAGAAGGCGCAACAGAGCATCTTCAATCTCAGGAGGCCAAAAAATGTGTCTTGTCACCAGAGGGTGGTGAGGTCTGCTTAACGCATCACCGGGGGCAAACTACCTTCCCTCCAGGACACCTACAACCCGATGTCACCGGAAGGCCAAAAAGATCATCAAGGGCAATAACCACCTGAGCCACGGCCTGTTCACCCCACTTTCATCCAGAAGGCGAGGTCGGTACAGGTGCATCAATGCTGGGACAGAGAGATTGAAAAAACTTCTATCTCAAGGCCATCAGATTTGTTAAACAGTCATCGCTAGCACAGAGAGGCTGTTGCCTATCCACAGATTTGATATCATTGTCCACTTTAATAAATGGAACACTAGTCACTTTAATGACGCCACTTTAAGAAGGTTTACATATCTCTCATTACGCATCTCATATGTATATACTGTATCCTTCACTATCTATTCTTTAGTATCTATTGCATCTTAGACACTCTGTCACTGCTCATCCATATATTTGATACTTATATATTCTCATCCCATTCCTTTACTAGATCGTGTGTATTAGGTTTTGTTGTGGAATTTTTCAAATATTAGGTTTTGTTGTGGAATTGTTAGATATTACTTGTTAGATACTTCTTCACGGTCGGATCTAGAAGCATAAGCATTTCGATACACATGGTTAGCAGATGTTATTGTGAGTGTATGTGACCAATAAAATGTTATTTCATTTTGAGGAATAAATGACAAATTTGACCTCTTGTAGCAATGCCCAACATTAGACCAGGAGTTAATTGCTACCTGTGTTTTTCCTCTTTTTGGCTCTGGCAATGTTGTTTTTTTATCAGCTGAAACACTGTTGGACTTTTCATGGTGTTTCTTATCTATATGCTAATGCTAGTGATTTGCATAAGATGTATAGCAAACACTTGGTTTCCCTCTCCTGGTCCCCTCTTCTGTCTGACTGATGTTGGGGTTAGCGGGCAGTTTCTCCTCATGAAAGAGTCTGGTTTTCTGTTTGAGGCAAATATCACAACAGATAATTCCTCCTATATAGAGGCACTGTGCTCCTCTATCGCAGTCAGAGCAGATAGCTGTTATTAAAGTTCTTATCGTGGCTTTTCATAATGAAATTGTTTGGATTAAGTGCCGGCTGGCCATTTTCAGCCAGGCGTCTGGTTAGAACTGAAAACAGGCGATGATTGACATCACATCCTGTACCATGCCTTGTCTCACATTGTATATCTTATTTTTGTATGATTAATTGATGTGAATTTGAATAATATTGAGGCTTTCATGGGCTTTGCATGACAAAGAAACCCCTCACGTTTTTGAGGTATAGGGTATATGTTGTGTTCTGTCCCTCCCCTCATATAGAATGCCTTTATCTGAAATGGAGCTCACTTGATAGGGATGGATCTCTACTTATAGGCTGATGACAACAAATACGTATTTTTTAAATTCACTATTTCCTCATATGTTTTCAGGGCCCCAGATGATGAAACCTGCCTGCTGGTCAGCACTCCCAACCGAGCTCTCTCTCAGTCCTTCGAGAACCTTCTGGATGACAACAACTACGGCCTTGTTACTGTAATGTGTCATGCAATATACCTGTTATACGAATGGCACTTTAGCAAAACGGTTTGCACAGAAGTTAGTTTATGTTATTGGATAAATTCAGGTAGTACATCTCTGTTTCAGTGAGTGTTTTTTGTCACCTGGTTTTGGTTGCCTAATTATTTTGAACCTGTTTCCCCATCAGAAGCTGAAGAAGGATCCCTATGTGACGACGTTGGGTGGCTTCTCCAAGGTCACCAACTACATCTTCGATGCGTTCCGCGGCCCAGAGCTGGAGCAGCAGCAGCGGAAGCCCCATGAGGAGGTAGCTGACCTGGACATCCTGGGACTGGGAGAGGACATCCCGGGACTGGGAGAGGTCATCCCCGGCCTGGAGATCAACCAGCAGGAGGAACCTGGCTTTGAGGTTATCACCAGGGTGAGTAGTACATAAAAACTACATTGTCTTTATTTCATGACTTTACTTGTGTCTTGCACCTGGACGTTGCTGTATGTGCGTACACTACATCTGATGTGATTAGTGAGTAGGGGATCCCCTGGTCTGACTATGGCTTTATCTTCCGAGGCAAGCCAGCAGCTGGATGCAGGGTGTAATGATAACGGCTGCTGGCACAATGGGTGTCTGGTCTTCAGCTGGGGTTTGACTTTTAACGTGGTTACAGTGCAGAAGAATGCATGGTCTTATTGGTTGGTGTCTCTCAGATGGACCTGGGCGCCAGGCCAGAGGTAACAAGGAGGGAGCCACTGTCTGCAGAGGACTGGGCTAAGCACCAGGACCAGGAAGGAAGGGTGGAAAATGTCCCTCAACTCAAGAAAATCATATTCAAAGGCGTACGTTGAGTTTTGTAAAATTACCAGAATGATGAAGCACCTTCTCTAGTAAATCTCCAGCCAAACTCTCTGGGGCAGTTTCCCAGACACAGAATAAGCCTAGTACGGGACTAAAAGGCACTTTAAATGGAGAATATCTATTGAACATGCTGTTTAGCCCAGGGCTAGGCTTATTTTGTGTCTGCCAAACTGACCTTCTATATACATTGGTGTGGTAACTAACTATCCATAAAAATTCTGGGTATGTCTGTAAAGTGATTCCTGTCAATATTGTGCTGATTCTGCAGGGCTTGTGCCATGCGGTGAGGAAAGAGGCCTGGAAGTTTCTGCTGGGGTATTACACCTGGGACAGCACCTACGACGAGCGGAAAGGCCAACAGAGGAGGAAAACGTATGTGTGCTTTACGAAGACAGACATTCTATATGAAACGGACATGTCTTTCTTATAAGACAGGAATAATCAAATGCAGATTTTGAGCGGTTTCATTACCATCAAAGTGGCTGTTACCATGAAGGTCATAAGGTCTTTGTTGACATTTTCCTTTGTTAACCAGCAGAGCCATATGAGATTGTGAATATCAGCAAAGTAAAATGTAATTCTGAAGATGTTCTCTTCCCTCTCTTGCTTCCCCCTGGTGAATAAGGGATGAGTACTTCAGGATGAAGCTCCAGTGGAAGTCAGTTAGTGAGGAGCAGGAAAGGAGAAACTCCAGGTTAAGAGACTGCAGGAGCCTGATAGGTAATATGTATATCTACCCTGCTGTCTTAGGAGAGTTGTTGTTGATGATTCATTTCAAATCAAATGTTATTGGTCACATACACGTGTTTAGCAGATGTTATTGCGAGTGTAGTGTAATACTTGTGCTTCATTACTGCATTGTCGGAACATCTACAAGTAGTATCTAACAATTTCACAACATATACCCAATGCACACAAATCTAAGTCATTTTAAGCCTTTTGGCTTTTGTTTCATCACTTGTGTTGTTTTTTCTGTTAAATGTGTTGTGATTTTAAATGCACTTTTAGATCAATTTTGTTCATGGATGCATCTGTAATGACTGCCTTAGCATGGTGTACCTTTCCTGAACGAGGCGTAGTATGGTTCTTAATTTATCATCTGTGAATGTGTTGTCTTCTCAGAGAAGGACGTGAACAGAACAGACAGAACCAACAGGTTCTATGAAGGCATAGACAACCCAGGCCTGGTGTTACTACATGACGTCTTGATGACGTACTGCATGTATGATTTTGATCTGGGTAAGTTATAGCATTATTGCAAAGAAGTACAGCAGAGATAATTTATGTGAATGAAAATGTCATCTGATTGGCATAGATGCAATCGATGTCCCTTAGGAAATTATTGTAATTTACCTGTGGTAACGGCAATCATGAGCTTACAACTGCATATCAGTGCGATTTTTGTTAAGTTCACCTTATTTAACGTTGTGGGAATGTTTCCTTGTACTTGTCTCCAGGTTATGTTCAGGGTATGAGTGACCTCCTCTCCCCAATCCTCTATGTGATGGACAACGAGGTGGATGCCTTCTGGTGTTTTGTCTCCTTCATGGATCAAATGGTGAGTAATCAGATTAGCTTTGGTTTGTCTGCTGCTGTTAGTTTGACGAAACAAAACTAATGTTAACTTTGATATGCCTGAGTGTGACTCTTTCATGACTCAACCATAACGTGCGTGCGTACGCAGCACCAGAACTTCGAAGAGCCGATGCAGGGCATGAAGACTCAGCTGATCCAGCTCAGTACTCTGTTGAGGCTGCTGGACCTGGCCTTCTGGAACTACCTCGGTACGTAACACACCTCAAACATTCACCTGTTTAGGATCAACTTACAAAAGTATATACTTCTTTTATATATTTTTATTTTGCATGAAGCCATAAAGATTGAGGCAAATCCTGAAAAGACAAATAAGCAAATATGCAGATTATCAACCAATACCAATAGTATTTTATAGTTTTAATTTAGTTCAAGTTAAAAACAACAACCTATCTTTGAAAAGGAAGTAGCGACTGACTACCATCCTTGGTCCCATTTGATTTCTCCTCATCAGTGTTTTGTTTTGGTTCCTCCAGAGTCACAGGATTCAGGTTACCTGTATTTCTGTTTCCGGTGGTTACTGATCCGCTTCAAGAGGGAGCTCAGTTATCCAGATGTCCTTCGTCTGTGGGAGGTGAGTGCTGTTCATGCATCGACCTATCAGCGTAAGTGTCTCCCTTGTAATTTAGGGGGAAGTCAATCTGTCAGTCTCGCGCTTATGAGATTTATTTAATGATTCTCTTTGATGCTTTTATTACTTTTCTTTTTGACTTCATGGTTTATCTTTATGCATTCTGATGGTTCTTGTTAATAAGACTTCCGGGTTCTGCTCAGGTCATGTGGACTGGCCTGCCCTGCCAAAACTTCCATCTGCTGGTGTGCTGTGCCATCCTAGACTCGGAGAAAAGGAAAATCATGGAGGAAAACTATGGCTTCAATGAGATCCTCAAGGTAACAGCTGTTATTTGCAAGTTTCAACTGGTTTATCAGTTTAATTCTTTTTTTTTTAATCAGACATATTTTCAAGGTGAGTTGTTTGGAGTGTTTTCTAAGTTATTTAGTTTTAAATGTCATTGTTTTGTATGTTATCACAGCACATCAATGAACTATCAATGAAGCTGGACATTGAAGAAATCCTTCACAAATCAGAAGCTATTTGTATGCAGATCAGAAGTTGTAAGGTACAGTATGTTCAAGGATTGCTATTTATTTATACTTTCAATTAAGTCAATAACTTGCAGATTCATAATTACATATTGGTTGTATATAATCTACATTTTCTTATTCCATTTCCTTTCAGGATTTGCCTTATTCAATAAGTGAGATCCTGGGATTCAACACAGAAAGCAAATTTCCCAGATTAGAAGGGAGGGAGTTTGGAACTCTTGATTCCCCTCAGTCCCCCAGACCCACACAGAGACAGGAGGTCTTCTCTAATGGTCACAACAGACATTACAGAGAACCCCCTACTCACAATGGCTGCAAAGTCTCCTTCATATCATAGTGAACAATATCATTCACACAGACTTTGCAATGTCCACATACCAGAAAGAGTATTTTGGATTCAGTTATTGGATAAGTTGGTAACTGAAACCAGTTTATCAAGTACCTATAAGAAGAAATTTGAAGAGAAAAGAATGTAAAAAATGATTTAAAATTTTGAAATGGTATTGTTTTTGTAATTTCTTGTACCATATTGTCTTTCATTGAAATGGTAAGTCATTCCTTCAATCCTTGCTAAGGATATTTTGTAAAGACGGGCAAGGTGAGTTTGCATTGTAAAGTTATAATGTGCTGTTTTTTATTTAAACTATAACCTTTTCCTGAGTCGTGCGCACAAGTATTAAAATCTAGTCCTGGGATTTCAATGTTTATTGATTGAAATTTTGAGAAGTTAAAGAAAGGCCTACAGAGTTAAGATTTGTCCAAATATTAATTTGATAGGAAATGACAAAAGGCTGTACAATATGTGTTGTCTTGACGCTCTGTGATAATAAGACACTTTTGAAGATTAAAATATTTAGAACAAAGCAAAAACCAACATGTCCTTGTTACTCAGCTTTCCCAGTGAATAAAAATATAGCCTTTGATTGTGTACTCAAACATCAGTACTAATGTGTTTATTTAGGTCCATAAGATTGGACCTTTTTGTTAGTGATGAAAGATTTAATTTTTATCTCTCATTTCATATGTATCTGGTACTGTATTGATAAAGCCTCTTGAGTAGAAGGATCCGGTCCCACCTCACATCACTTGTATGTAACATTTTCCTGGAAGACTTCCTTTGACCATATTTGGCAAAAACTCAAATAGATTTTTGGGCTCAAATATCAATGGTATTACAATTTTGTTGACTGTTTATACCATAGTATTAAAAAAATGTTTTGCTTGTTTTCCAACTATTTTAATTGTGGACTGTCTATCTGGCCCAGGAGGAAAACAGTAGTGAGTTCTTCAGAACTCATTGAGTTGTGGACTGTTACTTAAGGCAATAAAAGCAATCCTTTTAACATTAATTTCAATTTATCCTGTTGAATATGTGACTGATCCTGTTACATGTGTTGTCATTTCCCAACTTTCTTAGCCAAATTACTAAGAATAGGAGGTATTTCTACTGTTTCGAAATACTCTTTTTAGTGATTTGGCTACAAATTTGTCATCTCATAGTTTGATAATGCACTTGACCTCGGATTAAGAATACGTCTCTTCCCTTAAATGAATAGTTCAGTTAACATGAATGTACGGTAGTGTGTGCACTGATAACAGATCGGTAGATAACAGATCCGTATTTACAAGAACTGTTTCCTGTCACTTTAGGTATTGTCCTAATTCACATGGGGATATAGCTTTTGTGTTCTTGGTGTGTTGCAAGAAAACCTTAACCTGTTGGATTTTTTTTGTGCAATTTTCCGTAATGTCAGACATCTGTATTAGCCTTTTGTCTCCAATATTTACATGGTATACGCCCTTTTTTTATTCAAATGACCAGTCATTCAGGAAGTTGTGCAGAAATATCACACTGAGTCATTTCACTGCTGCTTGAAGTATCAGACTAACTCGCGTCTTCCCCCATAATTCCACTTAAAATGCAGGCCATGCACAGCTTCCAAGTGGCATTTTGCCCTTTCAAGTCTGATAGACGTCAGGATGTGACGTTCTTCAGCCTTGGTGACAGTTCACAGCGATGCCTGTGTCTTTGATGGAAGACATTTGGAGATGTCTCAGACATAGATTGAGGGTCTCAGACTGGGAGGGAATGGGAAGAGTGAGGTGGAGGTAGCCTGCCTATCACAACGATCTGCTCATAATGGGCAGCCAGTTAGAACAAAGCAGCAGCACCCCGGCCTCGGCTCCTGTCTCCCAACGCTCTTTCATTTCCTGTCCCACAGGAAATTGCCTCAGTCAGCCGATAGGTTATTGCCCACAACTATGATTTATTTATCTGTCATCTCCCTGGGTTTTCATTAAAGAAGAGGCTCAGGCTGCTTTGTGTTGACTGACAGGTGCTTACTCACTTATCTGTAAACATTGGGGTTGATAATGACTGAATGGCAGAAAGAGTCTGAATATTCAGAATGGACAGCACAATTTGTTGGGAAGCCAAACACACCCAGTCTCATCAGTTTCTGTGTGAGGATACACAATATTAGTTAATCCAATTGTCACCATAGCTCATGTAAATTGTATATGTACATGAGAATTTTGTCCATTTACATTCACCGTCCATGATTGTCTCCATGATGTCATTTCCAGGGGTATGATGGAAGACCACACCTTATTGGATGGGGACAACGGATGTTAAACAGTATCTGAAGTACTCCATTCTCTTTTTCCTTTGATTGAATGCCAATCATGGTTTTGTAGATCAGGTTTAAAGTACAGTAGGCCAATACCAGAAGAGGCTGGTGGTAGGAGCTATAGAAGGACAGGCTCATTGTAATGGCTAGAATGGCAGACATGAAATGGTATCAGGACCACAATGGAAATACATCCCAGATTTACTGCTGGTGTCCTTTTACAAAGAAGGAGAGCTGTTCTACGAGTGATCTAATAAAAAGTCAACAAAAGTCTATAGAGGGGCCGTTACAGCATCAATGCTCGCTACAATAGGGCGCCCTGGAGGTTTTGTAACATTGTGTAATTTCGGCAAAGTTTAAAAAGTGGCAATTTTAGGGTGTTGAATAGCTAAAAAGTTGTGTTCTTTTTTGGTTATCTGACCAGAACTTAAATACCCATCTAGGACAGGAAATCCTCCATGATTTAACAATGGAAATACGTCCCAGACTATATTGTGTGTTATCCTCCATGATTTAACAATGGAAACACGTCCCAGACTGTATTGTGTGTTATCCTCCATGATTTAACAATGGAAACACGTCCCAGACTGTATTGTGTGTTATCCTCCATGATTTAACAATGGAAACACGTCTCAGACTGTATTGTGTATTATCCTCCATGATTTAACAATGGAAACACGTCTCAGACTTGGTGTGTTATCCTCCATGATTTAACAATGGAAATACGTCCCAGACTGTATTGTGTGTTATCCTCCATGATTTAACAATGGAAACACGTCTCAGACTGTATTGTGTGTTATCCTCCATGATTTAATAATGGAAACACGTCCCAGACTGTATTGTGTATTATCCTCCATGATTTAATAATGGAAATACATCTCAGACTGTATTGTGTGTTATCCTCCATGATTTAACAATGGAAATACATCTCAGACTGTATTGTGTGTTATCCTCCATGATTTAACAATGGAAATACATCTCAGACTGTATTGTGTGTTATCCTCCATGATTTAACAATGGAAATACATCTCAGACTGTATTGTGTGTTATCCTCCATGATTTAACAATGGAAATACATCTCAGACTGTATTGTGTGTTATCCTCCATGATTTAACAATGGAAATACATCTCAGACTGTATTGTGTGTTATCCTCCATGATTTAACAATGGAAACACGTCTCAGACTTGGTGTGTTATCCTCTATGATTTAACAATGGAAACACGTCTCAGACTGTATTGTGTGTTATCCTCCATGATTTAACAATGGAAACACGTCTCAGACTGTATTGTGTGTTATCCTCCATGATTTAATAATGAAAATACATCTCAGACTGTATTGTGTGTTATCCTCCATGATTTAACAATGGAAACACGTCCCAGACTTGGTGTGTTATCCTCCATGATTTAATAATGGAAATACATCTCAGACTGTATTGTGTGTTATCCTCCATGATTTAACAATGGAAACACGTCTCAGACTTGGTGTGTTATCCTCCATGATTTAACAATGGAAACACGTCTCAGACTGTATTGTGCGTTATTCTCCATGATTTAACAATGGAAACACGTCTCAGACTGTATTGTGTGTTATCCTCCATGATTTAACAATGGAAACACGTCTCAGACTTGGTGTGTTATCCTCCATGATTTAACAATGGAAACACGTCTCAGACTGTATTGTGTGTTATCCTCCATGATTTAATAATGGAAATACATCTCAGACTGTATTGTGTGTTATCCTCCATGATTTAACAATGGAAACACGTCTCAGACTGTATTGTGTGTTATCCTCCATGATTTAATAATGGAAATACATCTCAGACTGTATTGTGTGTTATCCTCCATGATTTAACAATGGAAACACGTCTCAGACTTGGTGTGTTATCCTCCATGATTTAACAATGGAAACACGTCTCAGACTGTATTGTGTGTTATCCTCCATGATTTAATAATGGAAATACATCTCAGACTGTATTGTGTGTTATCCTCCATGATTTAACAATGGAAATACGTCCCAGACTGTATTGTGTGTTATCCTCCATGATTTAACAATGGAAACACGTCTCAGACTGTATTGTGTGTTATCCTCCATGATTTAATAATGGAAATACATCTCAGACTGTATTGTGTGTTATCCTCCATTATTTAACAATGGAAATACATCTCAGACTGTATTGTGTGTTATCCTCCATGATTTAACAATGGAAATACGTCCCAGACTGTATTGTGTGTTATCCTCCATGATTTAACAATGGAAACACGTCTCAGACTGTATTGTGTGTTATCCTCCATGATTTAATAATGGAAATACGTCTCAGACTGTATTGTGTGTTATCCTCCATGATTTAACAATGGAAATACGTCCCAGACTGTATTGTGTGTTATCCTCCATGATTTAACAATGGAAACACGTCTCAGACTGTATTGTGTGTTATCCTCCATGATTTAATAATGGAAATACATCTCAGACTGTATTGTGTGTTATCCTCCATGATTTAATAATGGAAATACATCTCAGACAGTATTGTGTGTTATCCTCCATGATTTAATAATGGAAATACATCTCAGACTGTATTGTGTGTTATCCTCCATGATTTAACAATGGAAACACGTCCCAGACTTGGTGTGTTGTCCTCCATGATTTAACAATGGAAACACGTCCCAGACTTGGTGTGTTATCCTCCATGATTTAACAATGGAAACACGTCCCAGACTGTATTGTGTGTTATCCTCCATGATTTAACAATGGAAACACGTCTCAGACTTGGTGTGTGGTCCTCCATGATGTTACTCATGTGCATGTATGGCTTTTTCAAGTTTGATGTGTGCTTGTTTTATAAAAAGGTCAAATTAATCAACTAAAACAAGAACTAAAAACAAATGGAAACCACGTTTGACTGTTCCATTTATTCCTTCCCTGCCATAACAATAAGCCCATCCTCCTATAGCGCCTCCCACCAGCCTCCTCTGGCCAATACAATTATGATATACTATCTGATATGTCACTTAAATTGAGGATTCCTATGTATGGTTTGGCTCCTCTCTCTGGGGTGAATGAGTGTATATTGAGAGTCCCTCTATTATGTTACCATATTTGACTAGTGGATTAGCATTCAGAAAGGTGGATTAATACAGTGAATGCCATAGGCTGCATTTAGAGACTCACATCTCCCTCACTAGCTTTAAGCACCAGCTGTCAGAGCAGTTTACAGATCACTGCACCTGTACATAGCCTATCTGTAAACAGCCCATCTATCTACCTACCTCATCTCCATACTGGTATTTATTTATTTTGCTCCTTTGCACCCCAGTATCTCTACCTGCACATTCATCTTCTGCCAATCTACCATTCCAGTGTTTAATTGCTATATTGTAATTACTTCGCCACCATGGCCTATTTATTTCCTTAACTTACCTCATTTGCACTCACTGTATATAGACTTTTTGTTTTCTTTTGTGCTACTGTATTGTTGACTGTATGTTTTGTTTATTCCATGTGTAACTCTGTTTTGTTGTATGTGTTGAATTGCTATGCTTTATCTTGGCCAGGTCGCAGTTGCAAATGAGAACTGTTCTCAACTAGCCTACCTGGTTAAATAAAGGTGAAATAAAATAAATAAAATACAATAAAATGTATACATAAGCTGCATTTATAATCTTTTTTTTCACTAATTGGTCTTTTGACCAATTACACCAGATATTTTTCCGAGCTGATCTTATTGGTCAGATTAAAGGGTTCACCATAAAATGTATTTCCTAATGTATTCCCATGGAGTTTCCTGCCTCTCCAATAAAGGGAAGAGATGGCTCTTCACACGCACCCCTGCCTGGTCTATATGCATGTCAACAGCAGAGAGAGGGAGGGGATGCCTTACCCCCTCTGCCTCCATCACACTATTTAAAGGAGCTTCAGTGGTGCTGGCTGGCAGAAGACGAGCCTAGTGTAGCTCAGTGGAGGAGGAGGAGGCAGTAGTAGTAGTAGCTATTGTAGAGACAGGGTAGTACTGTAATAGTTACTATAGTAAACACCAAATAGGAACTCTGGATCCGGAACATCCTCTCCAGTGCATTGGGAGGTAACGCGTGACTCTCCATTTTAATGTTTAGTAGAAATCAAATATTGAAAACATACTGTGATGTTTGGGTCTACAAAGAGACCGTCATCAACCTTCAACTTGAATTTGATCAGAACATTCTCTCCATACAGGCAGCCCATGGTGATGGCGTCGTCCCAGCTGAGGAAGCGGGGCGGCGGCCCGGAGAAGAGGGGTGGCCCAGAGCCAGTGCCAAGAATGCAGCCTGCCATGATGATGTTCTCCAGTAAGTACTGGTCCCGGCGGGGGCTCTCTCTGGACTCGGCCATGTTCGACCAGCAGAAACAACACCATACCGGGGGACAGATGGTAAGTGAAAGACTGCATGGAATGAGATCTAGTGTCCTCTGCAATGGAGGGGTTGGATTGTTTGTTAGTTGACTGGTTGTTTGGTTGGTTGGTTGATTCATTAATTTAAACTGTCTGCAATACATGGATGGCTTGAAGAATGGGTTGATTGATTGGTTGTTTGAGGTTTGAGGCTCTCCTGATAATTATTTAGTGCACACCATTTTATTTATTTTTCCACTGGACTGTATATTGCTATGGACTTTCTTTTCTGTGTGAAGCACACTTAATCCGTTTTCTAGGCAACCATATCTTAGTGTCCATCACAGGGGGAGGAAATCCTCTTTCTCATGACATGTTCTTATGGCTAGCTAGCTCATCTCTCTGGTCATGTCAAAGATAAGAAGGCGTGTAAGTGGAACGGATGGTTTAAGGCACTGAGTGAGACTATTGATTGAAATACTCAGGCTGGTTTTAATGTGGCCTACACTTGGGAAATGGTTTGGTAATCAAAATTCTATCTTCATGCATCAATCACCTATCAGATCTTGTATGTGCTGTGTTGACTTGTTTATTGTGTATTAATAATTGTGTTAACAGGTGGACATGTGCTGGTGTAGCGACGGTGGTTCAGTGACCTCCGCTCGCATGATGAGTAACCTTGCCTGAGACCCAAAGACTGTTTCTGTCTGAGCTTATGCCTAGTTAGGGTTTAGCTCAGTGGGTAATTCTGTTTGAACCTGATCAGTCACATTGGGTTACATCTGGTCATCTGTATCGACATGTCTGTGTCACTTTCTGTTCCCTGTCCGACAGTCGCGCCGGCCCTCCTTCTGTCCAATAGATGAGAACCCAACCGACAAAGAGATCAGGGAGAGCAGGGAGTCGGGGAAGACGGCTGTTGTTTTCTCTCTGAAGAACGAGGTTGGCTGCCTGGTCAAAGCCCTACGCCTTTTTCAGGTGAG
The DNA here is from genome assembly GCF_021184085.1 of Oncorhynchus gorbuscha. Lineage (NCBI taxonomy): Eukaryota > Metazoa > Chordata > Actinopteri > Salmoniformes > Salmonidae > Oncorhynchus > Oncorhynchus gorbuscha. The sequence goes on from NC_060173.1 coordinate 16,348,804, forward strand.
TATCTACTGTCTTGCTCCACCCCATCTGCCCCAACGACATTCTCTCCTCTCCTCATTGTCTATTCTCTGCTCTTCCAGGAGAAGCATGTGAACCTGGCTCACATTGAGTCGCGGATGTCCAAGCGCATCGCTACAGAGGTGGAGATCTACGCCGACTGCAGCTGCAGCAAGAAGGAGTTTAATGAGCTGCTGGAGCACCTCAAAGACCACGTCAATATCATCTCCTTCAACACGCCCCAAAACCAGTGGTCTACAGAAGCAGGTATGACCCAGGAGTTTTGTAGGCTTTCAGTTTGATAGTTTTTCAGGACATATTCAGGACATAAGCCACAGCTTATTAAGGTCTCAGTTCAACATTCACATCTGTATGGGCATATGTGGAATACTGAATGACTTACAGCAAGAACATGAAGACGTTTAGCTTTTGTTCATGGTTCAGAGTGAATGTACACATCTTATCCATATCATCTTATGTTCTGTTTGTTGTCTCATCTTGTAGGAGTATAAATGTATCTGAATGGAGATCTGTGAGTACTGAGTGACTTTTAACCAGACAAATTGTGCTTTTGTTGACCATTTCTTCTTTGTACAATTTAGTGCTAGTGAAAACTATTTTGACATTTTATTGAATGAGTGTTCATCAATGATTACTTGCTGTATGTGAAATTCTCAGAGTAGGTAGTGCTTCAGTTGAATGTGTGTAATGCTTTACCCTGTGTATATATGATGTGTGTGTAATGCTTTATCCTATGTATATATGCCTATGTATATATGATGTGTGTGTGTGCGTAATGCTTTATCTTGTGTATACATGATGTGTGTGTGTGATGTGATGTGTGTGTGTGTGCTTTATCCTGTGTATACATGATGTGTGTGTGTGTAATGCTTTATCCTGCATATTCATGATGTGTGTGTGTGTGTAATGCTTTATCCTGTGTGTGTGTGTGTGTGTGTGTGTTTATCCTGTGTGTGTGTGTGTGTGTGTGTGTGTGTGTGTGTGTGTGTGTGTGTGTGTGTGTGTGTGTGTGTGTGTGTGTGTGTGTGTGTGTGTGTGTGTGTGTGTGTGTGTGATGCTTTATCCTGTGTATACATGATGTGTGTGTGTAATGCTTTATCCTGTGTGTGTGTGTGATGCTTTATCCTGTGTATATTGATGCTTTATCCTGTGTATAGATGACGTGTGTGTGTTATGCTTTATCCTGTGTATAGATGATGTGTGTGTGTTATGCTTTATCCTGTGTATAGATGACGTGTGTGTGTGTTATGCTTTATCCTGTGTATAGATGACGTGCGTGTGTGTTATGCTTTATCCTGTGTATAGATGACGTGTGTGTGTTATGCTTTATCCTGTGTATAGATGATGTGTGTGTATTATGCTTTATCCTGTGTATAGATGACGTGTGTGTGTGTTATGCGTTATCCTGTGTATAGATGACGTGTGTGTGTTATGCTTTATCCTGTGTATAGATGATGTGTGTGTGTTATGCTTTATACTGTGTATAGATGACGTGTGTGTGTGTGTTATGCTTTATCCTGTGTATAGATGACGTGTGTGTGTGTGTGTGATGACGTGTGTGTGTGTTATGCTTTATCCTGTGTATAGATGACGTGTGTGTGTGTTATGCTTTATCCTGTGTACACTAACGTTCAAAAGTTTAGGGTCACTTGGAAATGTCCTTGTTTTGAAAGAAAAGCACATGTTTTGTCCATTAAAATAACATCATATTGATCAGAAATACAGTGGAGACATTGTTAATGTTGTAAATGACAGACCCTCAAAACACCAGTCTCAACGTCAACAGTGAAGAGGTGACTCCGGGATGGTGGCCTTCTTGGCAGAGTTAAAAAGAAAAAGCCATATCTCAGACTGGCCAATAAAAATTAAAGATTAAGATGGGCAAAAGAACACAGACACTGGACAGAGGAACTCTGCCTAGAAGGACAGCATCCCGGAGTCGCCTCTTCACTGTTGACATTGAGACTGGTGTTTTGCAGGTACTATTTAATGAAGCTGTCAGTTGAAGACTTGTGAGGTGTCTGTTTCTCAAACTAGACACTCTAATGTACTTGTCCTCTTGCTCAGTTGTGCACCAGGGCCTCCCACTCCTCTTTCTATTCTGGTTAGGGCCAGTTTGTGCTGTTCTGTGAAGAGAGTAGTACACAGCGTTGTACAAGATCTTCAGTTTCTTGCCAATTTCTCATATGGAATAGCCTTCATTTCTCAGAACAAGAATAGACTGACGAGTTTCAGAAGAAAGTTATATGTTTCTGGCCATTTTGAGCCTGTAATCGAACCCACAAATGCTGATGCTCCAGATACTCAACTAGTCTAAAGAAGGCCAGTTTTATTGCTTCTTTAATCAGAACAACAGTTTTCAGCTGTGCTAACATAATTGCAAAAGGGTTTTATAATGATCAATTAGCCTTTTAAAATGATACAGTTGGATTAGCTAACACAACGTGCCATTGGAACACAGGAGTGATGGTTGCTGATAATGGCCTCTGCACGGCAATGTAGATATTCCATTAAAAATCAGCCGTTTCCAGCTATAATAGTCATTTACAACATTAACAATGTCTACACTGTATTTCCGATCAATTTGATGTTATTTTAATGGACAAAATGTTTTGCTTTTCTTTCAAAAAACAAGGACATTTCTAAGTGACCCCAAACGTTTGAATGGTAGTGTATATATGATGTGTGTGTGTGTAATGCTTAATTTAGCATATATATGCTGTTTGCATCCTTAGATGGGGAGGAAGTTCCTTGGTTCCCCCAGAAGATTGCAGAGCTCGACCAGTGTTCTCACAGAGTGCTGATGTACGGATCAGAGCTTGATGCAGATCACCCAGTAAGTTAGTGTGTTCACTGCTTGGCCGGGTCATCATCGCAAAATTAGAATTGTCTCTCAACTGAATGACCAAAGGAAGTAAATAAGACTTAGACACATAGTGTTTTAATATACACTGAGTATACAAAACATTAAGACCTGCTCTTTCCATGACGTAGACTGACCGGGCAAATCCAGGTGAAAGCTATGATCCCTCAGTGTAGATGAAGGAGAGGAGACAGGTTAAAGAAGGATTGTTAAGCCTTCAGAAATGAAGACATGGATTGTGTATGTGTGCCATGAATGGGCCAGACAAAAGTTTTAAGTGGTGCCTTTGAACAGGGTGTGATAGTAGGCGTGTGTCAAAAACTGCAACACTGGACCATCAAGGATGGTCCACCACCCAAAGGACATCCAGCCAACTTGACACAATTGTGGGGAAGCAGTGGAGTCAACATAGGCCAGCATCCCTGTGGAACGCTTTTGACAACTTGTAGAGTCCATGCTCCTACAAATTGAGGCTGTTCTGAATCATTAGGTGTTCCTAATGTTTGGTATACTCAGTGTACAACTAATGATCATAATTCCATGGTTATATATATAAAAATATATGTATATTTGTGCTGATAATAATTCACAGGAACTACAGTATATCACCACTGTTGGCTGGTTGACTTGATAGATAACTCTGTGTGATCCTGTTCCTTATCTAACTTCTGGTCCCCTGCTCTGACTCCAGGGCTTCAAAGATAACGTATACCGCCAGAGGAGGAAGTACTTTGTGGAAATGGCCATGAATTACAAATAGTATGAGTAGTCTCTTCTCTTCTCTTTCTTTACTGTGGAATCACTCTGGTAACCTGTTATTAGTACTGTTATACTAATTGCAGTGTTAGCACACCATTTAGTTGGTATTACAATGTAAATACAGATAACAAGTAACAGCTCAGTGTGCATATGATGTAAGAAAAGAGTGTAATATAAGTGTGGTTATATCCTTATCTGCATCCACCTCCATTCCCCAGTGGCCAGCCTATCCCCCACATCAAGTACACCCTAGAGGAGGTGAGGACCTGGGGTGTGGTGTACAGGGAGCTCACCAAGCTCTACCCCACACACGCCTGTAGAGAGTACCTGAAGAACCTCCCCCTGCTCACTAAGCATTGTGGGTATCGGGAGGACAACATCCCCCAACTGGAGGACGTGTCCCTGTTCTTGAAAGGTATAGGCTGATGAATACCTCTAACAACCCTGATGACTGTAACAGCACATTGTTGTCACGATTATCAGTGTACAGTAGAACCATAACACATTCACTCATAACAGCAAGACTGAATCAGCCTCAGATAGTTTGGTAACACGTTCATCCTCACTAACACTGTCAGTCTCACCTGTGTAACCTCAGGCTGACCCTAAAAAAAACACATCTGTCATTGAAACTTCAGGTCCAAAGAAGAAGACATTTCCTTCCTTCAAAGTTCCTTAAAGGCATTGGCCATAATTATCATATATTGATCCTGTTGTTTGTGTGTGACTGTTTCAGAGACGTCTGGGTTCACAGTGAGGCCCGTGGCAGGATACCTGTCTCCTCGGGACTTCCTGGCCGGTCTGGCTTACCGGGTGTTTAACTGCACTCAATATGTCAGGCACAGCACTGACCCGCTCTACACACCCGAACCGTGAGTACATCATCACCAGAGGTATAACATGTTTCGAGTTTCACAGCACTTGGCATCGCATTACTTGTTCAAACTGAAGCACTCAACATCAAAGTAAAATAAACGATTGTATGATTATTCGAGAGGGAGAGAGAGATGGATAATGATAACAGGAGAGAAAGAGAGAGGGGATAACGATAATGTGGAGTTTAGTCTGTAGCATATTCTTAGTTTCGATAGATGCCGTTTGCATTTCAATAGCCCATATCTAATGATATCAGAATATGATCTGATATCTGGATACAGGGACACGTGTCATGAGCTGCTCGGTCATGTTCCGCTCCTGGCTGACCCCAAGTTCGCCCAGTTCTCCCAGGAGATAGGCCTGGCATCTCTAGGGGCATCTGACGAGGACGTACAGAAACTAGCCACTGTGAGTACAACACCCTGATAATGCACCTACTGCAGGGTGATTTGTTTAAAAAATAATACAAAAATAAGCGTGATTTGGATTTTGTTACTTTGATATTAAAAAAATAAATAAAGGCTTACTGACTGTTTTGTTCTATGCTGTTGACAGTGTTATTTCTTCACCATTGAGTTCGGCTTGTGCAAACAAGACGGCCAGCTGAGGGCCTATGGTGCAGGTTTGCTGTCATCTATTGGAGAGCTGAAGGTAAAGCGCAAACACACACACACACACACACACACACACACACACACACACACACACACACACACACACACACACACACACACACACACACACACACACACACACACACACACACACACACACACACACACACACACACACACACACACACACACACAGAGTGACAGGCTGATTATTTCCTCACAGCATGCCCTGTCTGACAAAGCCTCAGTGAAGATGTTTGACCCTGGGACCACCTGCTACCAGGAGTGCCTCATCACAACCTTCCAGGAGGTCTACTTTGTCTCTGACAGCTTTGAAGAAGCCAAAGAGAAGATGAGGTAAACCTAAGGGCAACCCTATGGCTTAATGGATAACAGTTTATTTTTAAGGATTGGGGCAGTGCCACTCCTCTCACAATTATTTGTTTGAAACCCATTTTGCAGCAGCATATGTGTTCTGGAGGCAGCGACTTAAACCGCTAGGCCAGACCATCCTAGGACATGAAGGTTGTGTGTTTGATTCCCACATGGGCCACATATACTGACTATGAGAGTCTAGGAATCAGGACAAAGTTATTAAAATTGCTGCTAAAAACTGCATGCTCTGATTTAGTAGGTTACATGCTGACAATACAGGAGTCCACTGGTTTAGTAGGTTACATGCTGACAATACAGGAGTCCACTGGTTTAGTAGGTTACATGCTGACAAGACAGGAATCCACTGGTTTAGTAGGTTACATGCTGACAAGACAGGAGTCCACTGGTTTAGTAGGTTACATGCTGACAAGACAGGAGTCCACTGGTTTAGTAGGTTACATGTTGACAAGACAGGAGTCCACTGGAGTAAGTCCTCTTTGCAGTCAGGTATATTCCTTCTACCAACAGGGAGTTTGCCAAGACGATCAAGAGGCCGTTCTCAGTGTACTACAACCCCTACACCCAGAGCATAGACCTGCTGAAGGACACCAGGAGCATCGAGAATGTGGTGCAAGACCTTCGCAGTGACCTCACCACCGTGTGTGATGCCCTGGGCAAGATGAACACATACCTGGGAATATAGCAGTTGTGTATCTTGGGCATACTTATCTTGGAAATATGTTACTTATCTTGTTGAATATAACATCTTTGTGGAAATGAAACAGACATGACCTATACAGTGCACAGATATCTCTTAAAATAAAAATAGATAAAATAGTAAGTTACACTTAAAACATAAATAACATGTTTGAAGTGACATGAAAAATAAATCAGATCTATTTTCCACTCAGAGTTTATTGTATAGAGCAGGGGTATTCAACTCTTGACCCTACGAGGTCCGGAGGCTGCTGGTTTTCTGTTTACCTGATAATTACACCCGTCTAAATCAGTCCCTGATTAGAGGGGAACAAATTAAAAAATGCAGTGGAACTGGCTTCACGTTCAGAGTTGAGTTTAAGAGGGATAGAGTATAATACAGAAAATAATATATGGATATGTTATACTTGAAATATATAGTATTTGAAATTGTTGGGGGAAATTCAGAGATATTTTTTGACTTATTCTGTACAGTGCATCAAATGTGAAGAATACAACAGGATATTCATAAGTATTGCATTGTTATGCAGTCGAAATGTGTCAAATGTAACTCGGCTGCCATTTACTTTGAAATAAAGAAATGTCCCAAATGTAATTCAAATACAATACAAACATTAGGAAAAGAGAATCACCGTTGTAATATTTTTAATGTCAGGCTTCTTTGGCCTTAATGTTGTAAGTATATGTATACATGTTATGCTAGGACTGGAATGGTTTATTCTCTCTGATGAGGTAACTGATGGAATGTTCCATTTGGAATCTCTGTGCTTTTGCTTTCATGTATCGTTCTACTATACTGTTTTCACTGCACATTGCAAATGTATAGTCTTCATTCACAGCTTTACAAAGAGGAAGACAATTATATTCAAAAGAATACAAATGAATGACTATTAAATGACAAAATAAATCTTTAATTCCTTTATGGTATCAAATCATTTGTACTTTATCACAGTAACACCACTGAAATAGCAACATATCCCACTAACACGACTTTATGTTGTAATATATCAAATCAAATCAAATCAAATCAAATTTATTTATATAGCCCTTCGTACATCAGCTGATATCTCAAAGTGCTGTACAGAAACCCAGCCTAAAACCCCAAACAGCAAACAATGCAGGTGTAAAAGCACGGTGGCTAGGAAAAACTCCCTAGAAAGGCCAAAACCTAGGAAGAAACCTAGAGAGGAACCGGGCTATGTGGGGTGGCCAGTCCTCTTCTGGCTGTGCCGGGTAGAGATTATAACAGAACATGACCAAGATGTTCAAATGTTCATAAATGACCAGCATGGTCAAATAATAATAAGGCAGAACAGTTGAAACTGGAGCAGCAGCACAGTCAGATGGACTGGGGACAGCAAGGAGCCATCATGTCAGGTAGTCCTGGGGCACGGTCCTAGGGCTCAGGTCCTCCGAGAGAGAGAAAGAAAGAGAGAATTAGAGAGAGCATATGTGGGGTGGCCAGTCCTCTTCTGGCTGTGCCAGGTGGAGATTATAACAGAACGTGGCCAAGATGTTCAAATGTTCATAAATGACCAGCATGGTTGAATAATAGTAAGGCAGAACAGTTGAAACTGGAGCAGGAGCATGGCCAGGTGGACTGGGGACAGCAAGGAGTCCTCATGTCAGGTAGTCCTGGGACATGGTCCTAGGGCCCAGGCCAGTTGAAACTGGAGCAGCAGCATGGCCAGGTGGACTGGGGACAGCAAGGAGTCATCATGTCAGGTAGTCCTGGGGCATGGTTCTAGGGCTCAGGTCCTCCGAGAGAGAGAAAGAAAGAGAGAAGGAGAGAATTAGAGAACGCACACTTAGATTTACACAGGACACCGAAAACTTTTAAACTACTGCAGCATAAATACTGGAGGCTGAGACAGGAGGGGTCAGGAGACACTATCCGAGGACACCCCCGTATAACCCCACCCACTTTGCCAAAGCACAGCCCCCAAGGGAAATCTTCAACCACCAACTTTCCTGAGACAAGGCCGAGTATAGCCCACAAAGATCTCCGACACGGTACAACCCAAGGGGTGGGGGGGGGAACCCAGACAGGCCGACCACAACAGTGAATCAACCCACCCACAACTTTTTGTGGGATAGAGGTTCATACACAATTTCCAAAACTAACAATCTAAAGATGATGATTGTTACTTTCATCACATACTGGCTGCAGAAATGGATTAACCATTAGATTTATCCCCACCATTTCAAGGCAATTCATTGATAATCCACACTGAGCAGTTCATTCATAAATCACAGGTTCAATGTCATTTTAGAGGTTAAGATAAACCCAAACATCTTGAAAACTATACATTCAGTATAGGCCCTAATATTTAAAAACTTAAAATAAGGTGACTTAACATGGACTTAAGTCAATAAAAAAATACTTTAGTCCATGTTTTAACGACTCAAGTCCATGTTAAGTCTATTTATTTCAAGTCTAAAGTGGGACCAATGTTCAGTATCTAACAGTACATAACTTTTGAAGGATCTCTTTAACATGAACAAAATGTAGTCAGTTTCACTAAGAAACAGCCTTATTCATGTAAGTACAGTAAGTGAATCCATAGTTTTAGGAGCAAATTAAACATGTAATATTCAGCTAAATGTAAATGGGTTCCCATGGCTGGTTGAAGCAGCTGAAATGCCTGGCAGGTCTAATCAGTGTCTTCACTGTCAAACACGTTATTCTGGAAGGAAGAAAAGACATAATTACAGAATGTAGAAAACAATACATTGTTTCCCCCTGTTCATTTTTCTATCTTTTCTCTCATTTAGGAATATCATCCACTTTAAGCTGCTATTCCCCTTACACTCTCCTGACAGACGACCCTGCTCTGGTTCTGCAGTACTCACCCAGCCCCCGTGTTTCTTCACCCAGGCCGTGTGGTGCTCCTGGAGGTAGCGTGTCCCAAAGCCCATGGCCCGGCTCATGGGATGGAGGTCCAGGGCATATAGCTTGCTAGTCACCTCGCAGGCCAGGGCAATCTTCTCCCTCTGGACCCTCTCCTCCTTCTCAGGGGCAGGGCAGCCTGTCCGGGCTACAGGACCATCACTCTCTACCCCCGTCACTCCCTGGAGCAGGTTGGAGGTCACCGTCTCAAACAGACTGTAAGTGAAGGAAGTCTGGAGGTGCCTCTGCAAGATGTGGTTACTCATGATCTGAGATGGGGGAGGGTGGAGGGAGGGTGAAAGGACGGGGAAGGAGGGTGCCGGGAGGGTGAGGTCAGCAAGAGTTTGGGTAGAGGGAGTTGAGAGGAAAGGAGACATTTGAACACATAATTGTGAAAGAAGAGTGTACTGTACCTGGTCTTGGACAGAGCCTTATACCGTATTTGGTATTTTTGCATTCGTAACATATAGAGTACTATATACTGTTAATGAGAGTTAAGGGATGTTTGACTATGGAACAAGGACATCTTGTGGTGATAAATGGAGCTGATCGTGGACTACAGGAAAAGGTGGGTCAAACAGGCCCGCATTAACATCAACAGGGCTGTAGTGGAGCAGGTCGAGAGTTTCAAGTTCCTTGGTGTCCACATCACCAACTAACTATCATGGTCCAAACACATCAAGACATTTGTGAAGCAGGCATGACAACACCTTTTCCCCTCAGGAGACTGAAAAGATTTGGCATGGGTCCCCAGATCCTCAAAAAGTTATACAGCTGCACCATTGAGAGCATCCTGACCGGTTGCATCACCACCTGGTATGGCATCTAACCATAAGGCGCTAGAGGGTAGTGCGTACGGCCCAGTACATCACTTTTGCATTTTTTTTTTTTCACCTTTATTTAACCAGGTACGCCAGTTGAGAAAAAGTTCTCAATTACAACTGTGACCTGGTCAAAATAAAGCAAAGCAGTGTGACAAAAACAACAACACAGAGTAACACATAAACAAACGTACAGTCAATAACACAATAGAAAAATCTATGTACAGTGTTCGCAAATGTAGAAGAGTAGGGAGGTAAGGCAATAAATAGGCCATGGAAGCGAAATAATTACAATCTAGCATTAACACTGGAGTGATAGATGTGCAGATGACGGCGTGCAAGTAGAGATACCGGGGTGCAAAAGAGCAAGAGGATAAGTAACAATATGGGGATGAGGTAGTTGGGTGTGCTATTTACAGATTGGATGTGTACAGGTACAGTGATCGGTAAGCTGCTCTGACAGCTGATGCTTAAAGTTAGAGAGGGAGATATAAGACTCCAGCTCCAGTGATTTTTTAAAATTCATTCCAGTCTTGGCAGCAGAGAACGGGAAGGAAAGGCGGCCAAAGGAAGTGTTGGCTTTGGGGATGACCAGTGAAATACACCTGCTGGAGCGCGTGCTACGGGTGGGTGTTGCTATGGTGACCAGTGAGCTGAGATAAGGTGGGGCTTTACCTAACAAATCAAATCAAATTTTATTTGTCACATACACATGGTTAGCAGATGTTAATGCGAGTGTAGCGAAATGCTTGTGCTTCTAGTTCCGACAATGCAGTGATAACCAACAAGTAATCTAACTAACAATTCCAAAACTACTGTCTTATACACAGTGTAAGGGGATAAGGAACATGTACATAAGGATATATGAATGAGTGATGGTACAGAGCAGCATACAGTAGATGGTATCGAGTACAGTATATACATATGAGATGAGTGTGTAGACAAAGTAAACAAAGTGGCATAGTTAAAGTGGCTAGTGATACATGTGTTACATAAGGATGCAGTCGATGTTGTAGAGTACAGTATATACATATGCATATGAGATGAATAATGTAGGGTAAGTAACATTATATAAGGTAGCATTGTTTAAAGTGGCTAGTGATATATTTACATCATTTCCCATCAATTCCCATTATTAAAATGGCTGGAGTTGGGTCAGTGTCAATGACAGTGTGTTGGCAGCAGCCACTCAATGTTAGTGGTGGCTATTTAACAGTCTGATGGCCTTGAGATAGAAGCTGTTTTTCAGTCTCTCGGTCCCAGCTTTGATGCACCTGTACTGACCTCGCCTTCTGGATGATAGCGGGGTGAACAGGCAGTGGTTCGGGTGGTTGATGTCCTTGATGATCTTTATGGCCTTCCTGTAACAACGGGTGGTGTAGGTGTCCTGGAGGGCAGGTAGTTTGCCCCCGGTGATGCGTTGTGCAGTCCTCACTACCCTCTGGAGAGCCTTACGGTTGAGGGCGGAGCAGTTGACTTATAGATGACCTGGAGCCATTGGGTTTGGCGACGAATATGCAGTGAGGGCCAGCCAACGTGAGCATACAGGTCGTAGTGGTGGGTAGTATATGGGGCTATATGGTGACAAAACGGATTTCACTGTGATAGACTACACCCAATTTTCTGAGTAGAGTGTTGGAGGCTATTTTGTAAATGACATCGCCGAAGTCGGGGATCGGTAGGATAGTCAGTTTTACGAGGGTATGTTTGACAGCATGAGTGAAGGAGGCTTTGTTGCGAAATAGGAAGCCGATTCTAGGTTTAATTTTGGATTGGAGATGCTTAATGTGAGTCTGGAAGGTGAGTTTACAGTCTAACCAGACACCTAGGTATTTGTAGTTTTCCACATATTCTAAGTCAGAACTGTCCAGAGTAGTGATGCTAGTCGGGTGGGAGGGTGCGGGCAGAGCGGTTGAAGAGCATGCATTTAGTTTTACTAAAGCAGTTGGAGGCCATGGAAGGAGTGTTGTATGGCATTGAAGCTTGTTTGGAGGTTTGTTAGCACAGTGTCCAAATAAGGGTCAGATGTATACAGAATGGTGTCATCTGCGTAGAGGTGGATCAGAGAATCACCAGCAGCAAGAGCGACATCACTGATATATACAGAGAAAAGAGTCGGCCCGAGAATCGAACCCTGTGGCACCCCACACCCCCATAGAGCCTGCCAGAGGTCCATCAATTTGACACACTGAACTCTATCAGAGAAGTAGTTGGTGAACCAGGCGAGGCAGTCATTTGAGAAGCGAAGGCTATTGAGTCTGCCAATAAGAATGCAGTGATTGACAGAGTCGAAAGCCTTGGCCAGGTCGAAGAAGACTGCTGCTCAGTACTGTCTTTTATCGATGGCGGTTATGATATGGTTTAGGACCTTGAGCGTGGCTGAGGTGCACCCATGGCCAATTCGGAAACCATATTGCATAGTGGAGAAGGTACGGTGGGATTCGAAATGGTCGGTGATCTGTTTGTTAACTTGGCTTTCAAAGATTTTAGGTCTATAACAGTTTGGGTCTAGAGTGTCTCCCCCTTTGAAGAGGGGGATGACCGCGGGATGACCGCGGGATGACCGCGGCAGCTTTCCAATCATTGGGGATCTCAGACAATACAAAAGAGAGGTTGAGCAGGCTAGTTGTTGAAATTCTCGATTATCGTAGATTTATCGCTGGTGACAAAGTTTCCTATCCTCAGTGCAGCGGGCAGCTGGGAGGAGGTGCTCTTATTCCCCATGTGTCCCAAACTTTTGGGAATTCATGCTACAGGATGCACATTTAAAAAAAAAAAGCTAGCCTTTGCTTTCCTAACTGACTGAGTATATTGGTTCCTGACTTCCCTGAAAAGGTGCATATCGCGGGGCTATTCAATGCTAAATGCAGAACGCCACAGGATGTTTTTATGCCGGTCAAGGGCAGTCAGGTCTGGAGTGAACCAAGAGCTATATCTGTTCTTAGTTCTACATTTTTTTATCTGGGCATGCTTATTTAAGATGGAGAGGAAAGCACTTTTAAAGAGCAACCAGGCATCCTCTACTGATGGGATGAGGTCAATATCTTACCCGGGCCAGGTCGATTAGAAAGGGCTGCTCGCTGAAGTGTTTTAGGGAGCGTTTGACAGCGGACCAAATACACACGCAGGCAATGAGGCAATGATCGTTGAGATCCTGGTTGAAGACAGCAGAGGTGTATTTAGAGGGCAAGTTGGTCAGGATGATATCTAAGATGGTGCCCATGGTTACAGATTTAGGGTTGTACCTAGTAGGTTCACTGATAATTTGTGTGAGATTGAGGGCATCTAGTTTAGATTGTAGGACGCCCGGGGTGTTAAGCATGTCCCAGTTTAGGTCACCTAACAGTACGAACTCTGAAGATAGATGGGGGCAATCAATTCACATATGGTGTCCAGGTCACAGCTGGGGGCTGAAGGGGGTCTATAACAAGCGGCAATGGTGAGAGACTTGTTTCTGGAAAGGTGGATTTTTAAAAGTAGAAGCTCGAATTGTTTGTGCACAGACCTGGATAGTATGACAGAACTCTGCAGGCTATCTCTGCAGTAGATTGCAACTTCACCCCCCTTGGCAGTTCTATCTTGTCGGAAAATGTTATAGTTAGGGATGGAAATATCAGGATTTTGGGTGGCCTTCCTAAGCCAGGATTCAGACAAGCCTAGGACATCCGGGTTGACGGAGTGTGCTAAAGTGTGCTAATACAACAAAGTTAGGGAGGAGGCTTCTAATGTTAACATGCATGAAACCAAGGCTTTTACGGTTACAGAAGTCAACAAATGAGAGCGCCTGTGGAATGGGAGTGGAGCTAGGTGCTGCAGGGCCTGGGTTAACCTCTAGGATGAGGATAAGGGTATGGCTAAAGGCTATAAGAACTGGTCGTCTAGTGCTTTCAGGAAAAAAAGAGTAAAAGGAGAAGATTTCTGGGCGTGGAAGAATAGATTTAAGGCATAATGTACATAAAAGGGTATGGTAGGATGTGAATACAGTGGAGGTAAACCTAGGCATTGAGTGACGATGAGAGGTTTTGTCTCTAGAGGCACCATTTAAACCAGGTGAGGTCCCCACATGTGTGGGGGGTGGAACAAAAGGGCTAGCTAAGGCAAAGCCCCGTCCTATTTCAGCTCGCTGGTCACCATAGCAGCACCCACTCGTAGCACACGCTCCAGCAGATATATCTCACTGGCCACCCCCAAAGCCAATTCCTCCTTTGGTTGCCTTTCCTTACAGTTCTCTGCTGCCACTGACTGGAACGAACTGCAAAAAATCACTGAAGCTGGAGATTCCCATCTCCCTCACTAGCTTTAAGAACCAGCTGTCAGAGCAGCTCACAGATCACTGCACCCGTTCATAGTCCATCTGTATACAGCCCATCTATCTACCTCCTTCCCATACTGTATTTATTTATTTTGCTCCTTTTGCACCGCTACTTGCACATCCATATTTTGCACATCTACCATTCAAGAAGTTTAAATGGCAAATTGTAATTACTTCGCCACCATGGCCTATTTATTGCCTTAACTCCCTTATTTGCACTCATTGAATATCACTGTATATTATTGTATTATTGACTGTATGTTTTGTTCATTCCATGTGTAACTCTGTGTTGTTGTATGTATCGAACTGCTATGCTTTATCTTGGCCAGGTCGCAGTTGCAAATAAGAACATGTTCTCAACTAGCTTACCTGGTTAAATAAAGGTGAATTTAAAAAATTTGTCGTGGAGAACGTTCTGCTGCATGCAACATCCGCCAGCTTGACCGGTTTGGCGGTGGGTCAGTCATGGTGTGGGGTGGCCAGAGGTAGCCTGACTGCCATTTTTATATATATATGGAGTTCCCTTAATTTTTTTGAGCATTATATATATATATATATATATATATATATAGATAGATAGATATAAATAAAGGGAACACTTAAACAACACAATGTAACTCCAAGTCAATCACACTTCTGTGAAATCAAACTGTCCACTTTGGAAGCAACACTTATTGACAATAAATTTCACATGCTGTTGTGCAAATGGAATAGACAACAGGTGGAAATTATAGGCAATTAGCAAGACACCCCCAATAAAGGAGTGGTTCTGCAGGTGGTGACCAGACCACATCTCTGTTCCTATGCTTCCTGGCTGATGTTTTGGTCACTTTTGAATGCTGGCGGTGCTTTCACTCTAGTGGTAGCATGAGACGGAGTCTACAACCCACACAAGTGGCTCAGGTAGTGCAGCTCATCCAGGATGGCACATCAATACGAGCTGTGGCAAGAAGGTTTGCTGTGTCTGTCAGCGTAGTGTCCAGAGCATGGAGGCGCTACCAGGAGACAGGTCAGTACATCAGGAGATGTGGAGGAGGCTGTAGGAGGGCAACAACCCAGCAGCAGGACCGCTACCTCCGCCTTTGTGCAAGGAGGAGCAGGAGGAGCACTGCCAGAGCCCTGCAAAATGACCTCCAGCAGGCCACAAATGTGCATGTGTCTGCTCAAACGGTCAGAAACAGACTCCATGAGGGTGGTATGAGGGCCCGATGTCCACAGGTGGGGGTTGTGCTTACAGCCCAACACCGTGCAGGACGTTTGGCATTTGCCAGAGAACACCAAGATTGGCAAATTCGCCACTGGCGCCCTGTGCTCTTCACAGATGAAAGCAGGTTCACACTGAGCACGTGACAGACGTGACAGAGTCTGGAGACGTCGTGGAGAACGTTCTGCTGCATGCAACATCCGCCAGCTTGACCGGTTTGGCGGTGGGTCAGTCATGGTGTGGGGTGGCATTTCTTTGGGGGGCCGCACAGCCCTCCATGTGCTCGCCAGAGGTAGCCTGACTGCCATTAGGTACCGAGATGAGATCCTCAGACCCCTTGTGAGACCATATGCTGGTGCGGTTGGCCCTGGGTTCCTCCTAATGCAAGACAATGCTAGACCTCATGTGGCTGGAGTGTCAGCAGTTCCTGCAAGAGGAAGGCATTGATGCTACTGGCCCACCCGTTCCCCAGACCTGAATCCAATTGAGCACATCTGGGACATCATGTCTCGGCTCCATCCACCAACGCCACGTTGCACCACAGACTGTCCAGGAGTTGTCGGATGCTTTAGTCCAGGTCTGGGAGGAGATCCCTCAGGAGACCATCCGCCACCTTATCAGGAGCATGCCCAGGCGTTGTAGGGAGGTCATACAGGCACGTGGAGGCCACACACACTACTGAGCCTCATTTTGACTTGTTTTAAGGACATTACATCAAAGTTGGATCAGCCTGTAGTGTGGTTTTCCACTTTAATTTTGAGTGTGACTCCAAATCCAGACCTCCATGGGTTGATAAATTAGATTTCCATTGATCATTTTTGTGTGATTTTGTAGTCAGCACATTCAACTATGTGAAGAAAAAAGTATTTAATAAGAATATTTCATTCAGATCTAGGATGTGTTATTTTAGTGTTCCCTTTATTTTTTTGAACAGTGTATATTGAGCAGGGCTGGAGGCGCTACAGTGAAATAAGACAATAATCACAAACCAAAACAGCAATGGACAAGGCATATTGACAGTAGGGAGAGGCATGCATAGACTAGTGATCATAGGATCCAGTGAGTAGCTTGGCGAGCTGGAGACACTGCGATTCAGACAGCTAGTGGGCCGAGGCTAACAGGATGGCAGAAGGGCCTTCGGGGGACGTCGCGACGGAAGAGTCAAAGCTTCCTAACAACCTGGACCTATATACTAGGCAGTGTCAGAGGAAGGCCCCCAAAAATTGTCAAAGTAATCAAAGTCATAGACTGTTGTCTCTGCTACCGCACGGCAAGCGGTACTGGAGCGCCAAGTCTAGGACCAAAAGGCTCCTTATAACAGCTAGAACTCCAAAGCCATAAGACTGCTGAGCAACTAATCAAATGGCCACTGGACTATTTACATTGCATCCCTTTGTTTTTACACTGCTGCTACTCGCTGTTCATTATCTATGCACAGTCACTTTACAAATTACCTCGACTAACCTGTACCCCCACACACTGACTCGGTACCGGTGCCCCCTGTATATAGCCTGAGTATTGTTTTGTAAATATCTTGTTACTTTTTGATTTAAAAAAAAACTTTAGTTTATTTAGTCAATAGTTTCTTAGCTCTATTTCTTGAACTGTATTGTTGGTAAAGGGTTGTATTCAGCATTTCACTGTAAGGTCTACACCAGTTGTATTCAGGATTTCACTGTAAGGTCTACACCAGTTGTATTCAGGATTTCACTGTAAGGTCTACACCAGTTGTATTCAGGATTTCACTGTAAGGTCTACACCAGTTGTATTCAGTTTCATTAAGGTCTACAGTTGTATTTTTCACTGTAAGGTCTACACCAGTTGTATTCAGCATTTCACTGTAAGGTCTACACCAGTTGTATTCAGCATTTCACTGTAAGGTCTACACCAGTTGTATTCAGGATTTCACTGTAAGGTCTACACCAGTTGTATTCAGCATTTCACTGTAAGGTCTACACCAGTTGTATTCAGGATTTCACTGTAAGGTCGACACCAGTTGTATTCAGCATTTCACTGTAAGGTCGACACCAGTTGTATTCCGCGCATGTGATAAGATTTTATTTGTAATGGGTAGTCCAATTGCATTTGAAACCCTTCCCCTTTCTCCCCATGAAAAGACACACACACCTCCTCATTCAGCTTATCTCCAGACACCTTCAGCAACTCCACTAGTCTTCGGATTACATCTGCAGGGAGACAAAACCAATCAGTAACTGTCCATTCACATCTGCGGCATCAGAAAGGCACTAAGTTCAAGTTCAACTTTATGCAAATCATTGCATTGCAGTACTTTGAAAGCTACAACTGTAAGGAAAATCACTTAAAGGTGCTACACATATCATTTCTCAGAATGGCTCCCCTATGTGGAAGCTAGGTAAATTGCAACAGCACTTGGCTGCATTCAAAACACATCTCCCCCTACCCACATCCTATTTCCCCGTAACATGGTGGAAACTCACGCTTGAGCCTTTTGTAATAATATTGTAAATATATGCCATTTAGCAGACGCTTTTATCCAAAGCGACTTACAGTCATGTGTGCATACATTCTACGTATGGGTGGTCCCGGGGATCGAACCCACTACCCTGGCGTTACAAGCGCCATGCTCTACCAACTGAGCTACAGAAGGACCACTTTACTTTCAGTTTCGGTCCACCAGCTTCAAACAGCTATAAAAATATATTTTTTGTTATTGAAAAATATATTTCTCAGCGATTTAGATGGTACAATGATTCCCTACACGACTCCGTGCTTGATTTCTCACATAAACTGAAATTGAACAGTATAATTTTTGCAACCAGGAAATGACAGTGACTTCTACATTGGCCGCTTGAACCATTTTCCACTAGATAACACAGCCACACAGCCATCCCATTTTGATAACAGATGCCGCTCCGGCGGGAGAAATCAATAGTCGAAAATCACAGCCAATCACAACACTGGCCGGTAAGTAATACTGTGAAACACTATAATTCCACTATTACTGCACATATATTACGGCCATTTTCTGAAATTACAATGCATCTTTAATAGCACCTTTAATAGCACCTTAAATAAATCGAATCCATTTATAATCATAAACGTTATTGTTGTAAGTGTGAAAGAGACCCACCATGTTGATCGTCTGTCCCGTCTGACTCTATGTCGTCTGTTGTGATCTGCACAGAGTCTGCAATCTGAGTCAACCTGTCTGCTACTCCATTCAAGGTATTGCCCTCTCCTCCTGCAGCTCCAGTAGCTGCTTTACACACACACCACCCACCCACCCACACACCACCCACCCAGACATACACACCACCCACACACACACCACCCACCCACAAGCACACACACCACCCACACACACACACACACACCACCCACACACAGTGTTTTTAGTTGCAGGGGTTACATAAATGTGTATGTTCTAAGTAGCACAATATTCTGTGATCAATCCATATATTTGACATATAATATTCTATGGTTCCGCACCAGAGGAGGCTGGTGAGAATATCTATAGGAGGCCGGGATAATAATAATAATAATAATATATGCCATTTAGCAGACGCTTTTATCCAAAGCGACTTACAGTCATGTGTGCATATGGAATCAAAACGCCAGAACAACTGAGCTATCAATGGAATCAATAGAACATAAGGAAACCACAGGTTCTATTCCATTCCAGCCATTATAATGAGTGTGTCCTCCTATAGCTCCACAGAATGTTCCAGTGCACAGAAACATACCTGTAACTGTATAGATACTAGGTGTGGATACACACCCCCCCCCCCCTCCGTCTTTGTTGCTCCCTTTTCCACCACCACTGTTTTCAACTACCTCTTACCTGCCACTGGGCCATGTCTGGACGGAGCACAACCATGAAATGTGTAGTGTATGGGACCGGTGTCATAAAATCTAGCATTATGTCTGGATGTGGGAGGACCTTCTTTTTGAATGAGGCCTTGACATTGAGGCATTGGGCCAGACCGCTGCCTCTTCCTTTTGCCACAGTAAGCCATGAGCAGTCGATACTCATCGCTACGTTGGTCCACTCCGCATGCATCCACGGCGGCCCCTGCTGTTGCATGGTTCTCCATCTCACTGCCACGCCACACACAACCTGACAGCCTGGAACACTGCAGGATCTGCAGAATTAAATAAAACTTTAAGAAATGTAATGTTGACTTACGTTGGTCGCTAACCATTTTAAAACAATAATCTCTAGTATAAAACAGGCGCCGTTTCCCTCTTCAATAATCATTCTGGGGGACCCACAGACAGTGCACGGTTTTGTTCCAGCACAGCAGGGTAGGCTATTCAAATAATAAAGTGGAATCAGGTGTGACATATTACTGGGCTGGAACAAAATGTTACACAGCATGTGGGTCCCCAGGACCGAACAACACCAAACACTTAGGCCTACAGTGCAAAATTAGCCTCCCTGAAGGCTGTGTTGGACAGTGGCAGCGCGTGGGCAAAATCACTAGGGAAGCCAAGCCGAGCCAGCAAAAAAAAAATCTATATTACAACCTGTGGTGATAATGGCTTTGTTCTCCCTATAACCCATTCATTCATACACCGCCGTGATGTACAGTACAATAAGGTCGAGACAACAAAAAGACAACACACAGTGGCAGAATAACTACAACTATGGTTGTTTCATCACAAAACTGGAGAGCAACATCTATCCACAAAGCAAATATTGCATTAAACAGTTACATGACCTGCAGCATGGTCAAGAAAGTTAATGTTTTCGACAGTTTACTAAACTACTACTGATCAGGGAGTTACCGCAAGTCAGAACAAAGACAACAGGAGCACTGCCTCCACTATCCAGCAACGTTTCAACTTAAACATCATCAAATCAACTAGGCTACATATGCTTAGTTTAATACACTGAAAACAAACTTAAAGATACCAAAAACAATTTAGTTAAATCGATGTTCTTAAATATCACGTGGCTGTCCATGGTAGGCCTACTGATTTCGGGCTGTGTGTGTGTGTGTGTCAGTGGTGGCTGCTGAGGGGAGGACAGCTCGTAGTAATGAGTATCAAACATGTGGTTTCCATGTGTTTGATAATGTTACATTGACTCCATCCCAGCCATTACTATAAGCCATCCTCCCCTCAGCAGCCTCCACTGGTGTGTGCGCAGGGTAGCCTAGTGGTTAGAGCGTTGCACTAGTAACCGGAAGGTTGCAAGTTCAAACCACCGAGCTGACAAGGTACAAATCTGTCGTTCTGCTCCTGAACAGGCAGTTAACCCACTGTTCCTAGGCTGTCATTGAAAATAAGAAATTGTTCCTAACTGACTTGCCTAGTTAAATAAAGGTAAAAAAAATAAATTGTTTCTGATACCACCCTCATGGAGACTGTTTCTGACTGTTTGAGCAGACACATTTTTGCACATTTGTGGCCTGCTGGAGGTCATTTTGCAGGGCTCTGGCAGTGCTCCTCCTGCTCCTCCTTGCACAAAGGTGGAGGTAGCGGTCCTGCTGCTGGGTTGTTGCCCTCCTACGGCCTCCTCCACGTCTCCTGATGTACTGGCCTGTCTCCTAGTTGTAGACTAGTTGAACTCCAATACCATCCTCCTCTCTGTCATGTTGGCCAAACGGTCTATGGCGCTGTCATACAGTACACTTTTAGTTTCTGTTTTCATAGGCTACCAAGCTAAAATGCTTGCTAGCCTAACTAGCTAGCTAGTTAACGTGAGTCTACTAGGCTACATATTGAACTTCAATCGTCTCAGGCCAGTAGCACAATATATTAATTTATGGTTAGATAAACGGATGTGATTTGATTGGTGTGAAGCCAAATTCAAACTGGCCTCCCTTACGGGGGGGGGTTTCTGCGCCAGGACAACCCACAGTTGAGCTCACCTCAACGCTGATTGTCTAATTCCTTTATATTTTATTTATCAAGGGAGGCCAAATCAAGTGCTTCACCGGCAACATGTCATACTCTTTTGGTCCAGACAGCATCTGATACGTGGGCTACCCATACTGAGACAGCTACCCATACTGATTTTTCCGGTGAAAATTGTGAAAACACAGAGACCAAAGACAGATCATTTTATAGGTAAATATTTGGGGAAGCCTGTTATGCAAGAATACACGCCACTGGTGGTGGACAAAATTATTTTATGTTATTTTATTTGTTTGGCCTTCGTTTTCTCATTTTGGTTCGCCATACTACCAGCTTCAGGGAGTTATGAAAGGTTTCGGTATTGTTTCACATCAAGTTAGTTTCACTTTCATGGTGAAAGTCAAATAGCGCATAAACTTTACATGTGATTGCTTATGCAAAAATATACTTACTGTAGCCATACAGTATGCCACGTAGACTAAATAATTTGCTGCTCGGTTACAGACAGTGAACGTGGGTTACCTACTTGAGTAAATAAGGTTACTTTCACTGTAATAATGGAGTAATCACTTTCTCGTTTTCAAAATTCTTTGACTGAAAATCGATGTGGCTGTAGGACAGTCTACACAAATAACATCGACAGAAAACCAAAAGCATACAAATAGTAGGCTAAACCGTAAACACTTACCTATAAATTCTCTCTATAAATATATGATGATGCTTTCACCTTGAATAAGGAACCATAACTAGATTTGAAATTCATAACGGGACATTCTACTTCCTCCTACACTTTTCTGGTGAAAACTACTCTGTACTGCCACCCCCTGGATGTGATGAACTATATATTTTGGGCGCGTTCCTCTAGTCTGGCTAACACCGAACTCTCATGTCCTCCAGACATTCATTATGGCTCTTCGATGATTTTCCTCTTCTATGTTATATTGGCGTTCACAGAATTTCATGTGCACCTACTGTGCGGGGTGGAAACAGGATTTTTCCCCCAAAACGGAACAAACTACCAAAAACAAATAAAATAAAAATACTAAATCAAACAACCGTTCTGTTAAAAATAGGTTATATCAGATCCCTCCACAGGCTCAAAGGGAGCCTGGGAGGGCGGGCCGTAATTCCGGCGCTTTACCCCTTGCAAGTCTTTAGATGTGAAATCGTTAACTCCCAAAAACGTTTGCCCTCTGGATCGTTACAACAATTGAGAGGCACACAGCGATGCGGTACTGAGCTCAACTTGGCCTCTGCATGCCTCCAGATGCTCTACAATTGCATCACACCCTCCATACGGAGCCTCCGACCACATTTTCAGATCAAGCATAAATAGGCTGTTACAGGGCACTCCAGGATCTCGTGATCATGATATGATCCCCACCACACTTGCAACACTGTAGTCCTTCTACACACCGTTCTTCAGTATACTCCATTCACCTGCACACACTTGAAATTCTTTACCATTTTTACACTGCTTTGGTTTGGGGACAAAAGCTCTTACTGTAGTATCATCTAAAATAAGGAGGCGCGACAACAAGGTTCTAGCTTCAGCATGTTTACTAGCCTAGTCTGCGCATGTCATACATAGTTACGGATACCCACAAGGGCCATCCTATTACGTCCTCCCTCTCAAATGAACAAGAATTCAACATTCATAACTACAGGAGCATAACTGAATTGGAAGCCAGTGTTAATTCTCTTTAACACCACATCCTGAAATAGTATGAAAGCATTCAATTACACAGTCTGAACTCCTATGCATTAATTTAGGTACAGTCTCTTTTTGCTGGGTATGGTCCCCAACAGTATTTCAGCCACTCTGGTGGCTTCACATCCCCTTTTGGGTGAGCTTGTGGCTCTGTGAGAATGCTCTCTCCTTCCCCCTATTTTTGTGCATTGTCTGTGGCCTCCTCAGTCTGTGTGGCTGGTAGATCTGGAAGAGCTCTGAGGTGTGTTTTGTTCCTTCGTACCTCCTCTGAGCCTGTGTCCACCACATAGGACATCTGCTTTCCTCAGCACTATTGCTGGTGTCTTTGAGTTTGTAATCCACACACGGTGTTGCTCCTCCACACAATGTGGATTAGCACGGTGTCTCTGATTAAAGTATCCAGTTTGTGTTTGTTTCAGTCATTTGTCCCTCTCAGCGAAGACCTTCCTGTTAGGCCATTTTGGTTTCAACTGAGCCAGCGAGACAGGTAATGGAGAGCGCAGCCTCCTGCCCACCAGGAGCTCGGCAGGCAACAGCCCATGATGCAGTGGTCTAACTCTGTAAGCTAACAGAGCCCTGTAAGGATCCTTGTTCTTTTTCAGCAGTCCCTTGACTGTTTTCACAGTTCCCTCTGCCTCACCATTACTCTGTTCATGGTAGGGGCTACTGGTCAGATGTGTGAAGCAGAAAATAAGCTATTGGAAAACTGGGGAGCGTTATCTGTAACCAGAGCCTCAGCGACCCCTTGCTTGGAAAAAATGGACTTTAATCCATTGACTTTAATCCAACACCAGCTGATGTGGTTATGGGTGTCTTTGCTATTTCAATGTATCTTGAAAAGTAATCTACCACTAGCGATAAGTGTAATTTTTCCAATAGAACATATCTGCCCCTACCTTTTGCCATGGCTGTTTTGGCAACTTCATTGACATCATTGGTTCAGGATGACAATATTGACATTATGCACACACCTCACACTGGACCACCAGTTTGGCAATCTGAGTACTCAGACCAAGCCACCAAGCCAGACTGTTGAGCCATCAGTATGCATTTGGTTATCCCCATGTGTCCCTCATGTTTTCCTTTCATGAGAAGGTCTCCATGACAGTGGAAGTCACTTTGATGCACCCAATAGGGCTTCAGCAGCTGAGGCAGTTCCTCCTGCCTGGGCCATCCCTTTTTCCATTGCTGCACTATCTGTTGGCAGATGTGGTCTCGTTGTTGCTCCTCTGCAATCTGCTGCAGTTTGGTCTGAGATGCAGGTAGACTGTCTCTTACTGCATTAATGGACACCTGTACCTCACCCTCCAGACATTGCTCCTCCTCTGTTAATGGACATTTAATTGGGGCATAGAAAGTGTGTCTGCTGTGATCAGTACCTTCCTTGGGACACACACCATCTTTTAGGTGAACCTCCGCAATCTGAGGCAGAAGCGCAGAACTCTGGGAGGCAAGTCATACAGTGCTTTAGTCACTAACAGAGCCAACAGTGGTTTGTGGTATGGCTCTGCTGTAATCTGCAGGCCAATAAGATATTGGCATAGCCTTTCACATTGCCATGTAATAGCCAACGCCTCCTTCTCCACTTGTGCATACCTTTGCTCCGTGTTGGATAAGCTTCGGGAGATGTATGCCATTGGACACCACTCTATGTTGTCCTGCATCTGTGTGAGTACCGCCCCTAGCCCAAAGGATGATGCATCTGCTGACACCTTTGTCTTAGCATGGGGACGGTACTGGGCCAGCACTCTCTGTGAGGCCAGGTCTCCTTTGATTTTGTCAAATTACAACTGTTGCATCTGACCCCATGACCAGTCATTTTCTTTGGCTATTAAGTCTCTCAGGGGTTTGGTTGTATCTGAAAACTGTGGGGGGAACCCAAATATGTGGCCATTCCTAAGAAGGTCCTGACTTCAGCCACGTTCTGGGGGATGGGCATATCTGTGATGGCGCCGATCTCCTCCCGGGTACGGCTCTATTCCAGCTGCACTGATTTTATGTCCCAAGAACAATACCTTTGACTGTGCATAGCTGCATTTTTCATTAAGTGTCAGGCCAGTTTCCTGGAGTCTGGTCTGAACTGCTGTGAGCATTTCATCATGTTCTGCTCTATCCCGTCTATCCTCTATCCTCTAGCACGTCGTCCGCGTGGACTATGTTGCCACTCAGCCCATCCATCAGCTGGGACCTGTGGACTATGTTGCCACTCAGCCCATCCATCAGCTGGGACATGTGGACTATGTTGCCACTCAGCCCATCCATCAGCTGGGACATGTGGACTATGTTGCCACTCAGCCCATCCATCAGCTGGGACATGTGGACTATGTTGCCACTCAGCACATACATCAGCTGGGACATGTGGACTATGTTGCCATCCAGCTGGGACATGTGGACTATGTTGCCACTCAGCCCATCCATCAGCTGGGACATGTGGACTATGTTGCCACTCAGCCCATCCATCAGCTGGGACATGTGGACTATGTTGCCACTCAGCCCATCCATCAGCTGGGACATGTGGACTATGTTGCCACTCAGCCCATCCATCAGCTGGGACATGTGGACTATGACGCCACTCAGCCCATCCATCAGCTGGGACGTGTGGACTATGACGCCACTCAGCCCATCCATCAGCTGGGACATGTGGACTATGCTGGGACGTGTGGACTATGCCACTCAGCCCATCCATCAGCTGGGACATGGCATGTGGACTGGACTCCATCAGCTGGGACGTGACGCCACTCAGCCCATCCATCAGCTGGGACATGTGGACTATGTTGCCACTCAGCCCATCCATCAGCTGGGACATGTGGACATCCATCCAGCTGGGACATGTGGACTATGCTGGGACATGCCCACTCAGCCCATCCATCAGCTGGGACATGTGGACTATGTTGCCACTCAGCCCATCCATCAGCTGGGACATGTGGACTATGACGCCACTCAGCCCATCCATCAGCTGGGACATGTGGACTATGTTGCCACTCAGCCCATCCATCAGCTGGGACATGTGGACTATGTTGCCACTCAGCCCATCCATCAGCTGGGACGTGTGGACTATGACGCCACTCAGCCCATCCATCAGCTGGGACATGTGGACTATGTTGCCACTCAGCCCATCCATCAGCTGGGACGTGTGGACTATGACGCCACTCAGCCCATCCATCAGCTGGGACATGTGTCTTTGGAAATGCTCAGGACCGAAAGCGATTCCAAATGGCAAAACGTTAAAACTTTACTGGCCAAACGGTGTTATAAACATGAGCGCCCTACTCTCTGGTGACAGGAGTATCTGCCAGAAGCCTGAGCTGGCATCCAGCTTTGTGAAGACTTGTGAGCCATCCAACTGAGCCAGCGACTGCTCTGCTGATGGTAAGATGTGTCTCTCTCTGCAGAGTGCCTCAATAAAGTTAGTTATGTCCACACAGATCCTCGTGTCCCCATTGGCTTTTGGGAGCACCACCATCCCTGCACACCAGTCAGTGGGACTCTCTGTTTAGACACAGACCCATTTCTTCCATCCTCCCAACTCTTCCTTTACTTTGTCCAATAAAGGGATAGGCACACGGCGGGGGTAGTAAGGGCATAGGGGACAGCATCCTCTTTCAGGCAGATTTTGGGGTCACCTTCTAGCCTTCCTAGGCCAGAAAAAACTTTTGGGAATGTCTTTTTGAAAACCTCCCCTGGGTCTTACAGTTTGCTCACTCTCTCAATGAGTTGCAATGCTTCAATTGCTGGCAGCCCCAGCAACGGTCTGGCTAGAGAGTAATAATAATAATAATAATATATGCCATTTAGCAGACGCTTTTATCCAAAGCTAGAGAGTCAATGACAAAGACAGGCTGGATAGTACTTCTGTCTTTACTCACCAACTGCCCTACCACTGGTAATATCTTATTACTTGGCCCGTACAGTTTTTTGTTTGTAGGGAGTAAAGGGCCATCCCTGCACACAAGGGCCATCCTTCTACACTTACAGTGTGTTTTACATAACCAAGCTTCACATGTGTAGGTAGGTGCTCTTTATAAAAAAACAACAGGACTGACTATCAGACCTCAGGATAAGACCCAGATGTAGACAGTTCGAAATAACAAAAGGTATTTACAAAATGACAGGTCAAGGGCAGGCAGAGGTCAGTAATCCATGGCTGAGTCCGTAAGGTACAGAACGGCAGGCAGGCTCAGGGCAGGCAGGGGTCAGTAATCCAGGGGGGGGACACTTGTAGGCGCGACAAGACAAGACGAACTGGCAACAGACAAACAGAAAACACAGGTATAAATGCACAGGGATAATGAGGAAGATGGGCCACACCTGGAGGGGGGTGGAGACAAGCACAAGACAGGTGAAACAGATCAGGGTGTGACACCGACAGACTTTCTTATTTTTCTCCATTCACCCAGAGGGTCACAAAACTTCTGTTCTCCGGATTCTTTTGAGGCCCACTGCAATCTTCCTCTGTTCTTCAGAAATACAATTAAACAATATAAGACCATGAGCATTCCACTGTCATTGAGGTTTCTTGTATCAGTACAGGTGGTGATCTACGCATTGAGGAAAGTTGTCTTTGTCTTCACACACATAAAAACAGGGAGGCTTCAAACACTGAATTCTGCTAGTCTCTCCAGACAGACAGGTTGCCTCACAAAATGTACCCACAATATACCAGTGTTCCAGCCGTAGGTCTCCGCTGGGCCTCGGCCTACATATATCAAGTTTTATTTGAAGTTTTCAATTATTATAATAAATAATAAAAAAGTAGCCAACCTTATGAAGTCTGTTTTGGACGATAGATTAAACATAGCTTAATTTGAAACGTTGGGGATGTTTTGAGTGAGAGGAGAGTAGGCCTACAGGAGAGAGTCAGGTAGCCTAGGCTGTCAATTCAACTTGACGTTTAATGATCACAGCCTCAATGATTTGGCCTGATGAATAATAAAGTATTATTCCATTCTATTTGACGTTATGCTGACAATTACATTGAATTGTTTGATAAATAACACAACCATAGGTTTAATTGGAGTTTGTTTATTTGACAGTGGGAATTGGTCAGATGTTCCTCAACATTGGAGGCAGATCAGTAAAAAATTGGCATGTACTGTCCAGTTCTTGTCAAGCCCATCATCATCACCAGTACCTCTCTGCTATGCCCTCCATCCACCGGGGTAAGGGTGGCCGGGGCCGCATGAAGTCAAGCCGCAGAGAGAACACAGGCTCCCCATGCTTCGTGAAGTCTGTCACCGTCCAACTGGCCTCCACGTCTTCATCCATCCTAGGCTTGATCCGGGACAGGACCCGCACGTAGCGCCGCCCTTTGAACTCCACCGACAACAGCTCATTACTGTCACTATGATCTTCGCTGGTCGGTGTGGAGCTAGGCAGGTTTGGTGATGACCCTGACCCATGCGGGGACATGGCGGCTGACGCCCAATGAGCACTCCAAGGGGACTGAACGGAGTCCAGAGAGGCTGCAGACGGACATGTGTAGAAATTCTCTGAACCGCTGCACAGAGACTGCTTGTCACTGCCTCTCAAATCTGGAGAGTCTATTACTGGAGAATCTTCAGGTTGTACTGCTGAATAGAAGCAGTCACCCTCCGGCGATACAGAGTTTGAGACAATCCCCGCGGGCGCATCATCTCGTGCTGAGCCCTGAACCTCTCCACCGTCCTCTCCCAAATAAAAGCAGCTCAATGGAGGAGCGAGGGACACCCCACTGTCTTTGTCTGGTTTGTCGGCAGGCACCGATGGCAGGTTGTACACCAATAAATGGCCATAGTGAAACAGGCCTACATGTTCCAGTGTTGTGTTGAGTCGCGTGTGAAGGCCCGGAATGCTGAAGGAAAGCGACTGCAAGTTGTCAGGTGTCAGCGGGACCCGCAGGCGGTTCGTCACACGCACGTCCACTCCCTTGCCCCAGGCGAAGCTTATATCTTTGCCTGGCAGGAAAGAGAATAGGTTGATGTTACTGCATGTGATAAAAACTTAGTACGTGTTTTAATCAAGGGCTCAGCATGAGCTCATAGGTCAGCATGCAACAAGACCCCTACGTGCTCTTGCACCATACCTGCAGAATCATCCTTTGAGTCAAGCATTGTTGTGTAGGTCAAGGTCATCAAATATCTATCTGGGCAGGGTGTTAAATAATCCATTTTTTGGCTAAAGACCCTGCCCCACCACCTTTACCGGCTTTGGAAACGTCCCGAGCGCAATTACCCAATCAAAAATAATAGAGTGTATGGGGATGGGGACTTAGTTCAGCAGTCAGGTGTCCCAAGAGGACAAGTGGTATGTTTCCTACATTCCAAAAAAGAATTCTGTGCATGGTAGCCAAATATGACATCATAAAGACAAATAACTCAATCTTCTATTTAAAGCGTTAATCTGCGCTAAAATAAAAATCTGAGGGATGGGGCTGGAGAAATGGAGCCACTCTCAAATTCATAGACAGAGCAAAAGATCCAAATGTATAGTTTTAACCACGTTTTGAGGCTATATAGTCTACTGCTTGTTTACATTTTATTTGTTTACAAACATTGGTGTAAAACACGCTTATATTTGGTCTGATGGGAAACAAAAGTTGAACTAAGCTCATTAGGCATTTGTAAGTTGTATTCTTCAAGAATCAATGGGTACATATCATTAATTTGTCAAAAAATGGATGTAGCAACTGCTGATTGCCACTTTAAAGGTCCAATGCGGCCATTTTTATCTCAATATCAAATCATTTCTGGGTAACAATTAAGTATCTTACTGTGATTGT
The DNA here is from genome assembly GCF_021184085.1 of Oncorhynchus gorbuscha. Classification (NCBI taxonomy): domain Eukaryota; kingdom Metazoa; phylum Chordata; class Actinopteri; order Salmoniformes; family Salmonidae; genus Oncorhynchus; species Oncorhynchus gorbuscha. Next base: position 16,378,563 of record NC_060173.1, read on the forward strand.
TTAAAATTGAAATGGTCAAAAAGAAATAAAAATAGCTTCTTAGCAAAGAGCAATTTCTCAAGCTGTTATTGGTAGAGAGGTTTGGAACTCTCGATCTTATTGGTCTATTAACTAATTTTCCCTCTGGTGATGTCACCCAGCAGGCTGAAATTTCAGGCCATTTTCCCAAACAACTCTTACATTAAAAAGGGCTTATCATAATAATCACAATTTCGTTATAGTGTGGAAATATACATAAAACACAGGAAAATCACGTTTTGACTCCACTGGGCCTTTAAAAACTGACAGACTCTAGGGTTAGGCTATTCACATGGAAACTGCATGCCTGTCAGAATTCAGTAAGTGTGAATGAATGCCGACATACAGTAGTGCAAAATAACTTACCTACAGCAGAGCCAAGACTACGACCTTCAATACAATGGGCCATAAGTACAATGGGCCATCATCAACTAGCAAAGATTATCTTGTGTTTGTATATGGCCTACACTTCTGTATTCTGTGATATCAGACCAACAATATGCATTGATCTACGTCCTAGTGATATACCTATTGAGCAACTCCCTTTGTATCTGTGGTATTATGGTGGTTCCCCTGGAGTTGCAACATGATGAGAGCCATACAAAGATAAAGTAAGGTGAAGGATGAACGGAAAGGCGAAGAAGTTACCAACCCCCATTGTTTCTGTGTTTCAGGGGATATTTGCATGGTGTAGTTTTAGTCAGGTTCAAAATACAAAACCGAGGAGAAGAAAAGCCCTGTACATGTCCTGACCCCTCCTGGGTCTAGCACCTTTTCATTTTCCACAAGTCCATCCCAGGAATATTCTCTCTCTCTCTCTGACAAATTACAAATGCAAAGGATGAGGGGGAGGGTTAGAAAACAGACAACCACCGTAGTTACATCACAGAGTCCTCATCAGCTATCTACCTTCATCTATCTGATCAGGTTAGTTCCCTCTTTTGTAAACTAAATCGCAAGTCTTCACTTTTCAATTACAAGAGATAAGATAGTACTTATTAATCCCCAAAGGTGGGAATTTGTATGTATCAACTGGTATAAACAAATTTCTCCTTTGGGGATTACAGATGTAGGATCTTAATTTGTTTCTAAGAATTTTCCAGTACAGCAGGAAATGAAAACCTGTAGTGTATTCAAGGTTTTAAAAGTATTATACATTTTGTAATTTCCACTTTATCAGACTTGATTTGCCAGAACAGAAAATGTATCAACCCTTGTATATTTCCCTATTTATTATACCCACAAAGTACTGTCTTATAATGTAATTATGATGTATATGGTTTATTACTTTGGTATCATAAGTTATATTGTTCAATGGCCCAGTGGAGTCAAGTAGATTTTTGTGAACAATTAAGATGTTCTGTAAATGGATTTCATTATTTTACATTTTGAAACCTAATCTCAGGTGTAAATGTCAGGATTGATAAACCTTATTTGTCAAATCTCAATGTATGTAGAGTGGAGGGGAGTGTTTGAGACTTACGTCAAAATGATTGAGATGCAACCTATACATAAGAGATTGATGACTTCTTGAGTGTTAATTGATTGTAAATAATAGTAATGATATCCCATTACCACAGGTGTTTCACTTTGAATGGTTGGTGGTACTTATCCTTATAAACATTCATTATTATGTAAATAAGGATTTGCATTTGTCTACTGCAGAGTCTTCTGATACGTTTCCTCAGAAGAGACACCATGGGCATCAATAGCACTTCCTCCTATGGGGGTAGCCCTTCGCCACCACCCTGCAACATAAGCAACACTTTTTTTTGCGGGGACCAAAACTCCAATGGCACCAATAGTTTTGCAACATCATCATTTGTTGAAATGTTATGGTCATTCTATGGCGTAGATAGCAGCATAGATGAGGTGATGCAACAGTGTCACATACTTGCAGATTCTATTGTGTGGTTGAGCATCAAGATCTTCACCCTGCTGACAGGTCTCCCAGCCAACGTGGGCCTGCTGTGGCTGTTGATGAGCAGCAAGAAGGCCCTGTCAGCCTCTAAGGTCTTGGGCCTCAACCTGTCCATCCTGGACATCCTCTACTGCCTCTGCCTGCCCATGGACATCTACATTGCCATGCACCACGATGCGTCCCAACAGATGCTCACGGCAGCTGAAGCCCTCTACGCCCTCAACATCTTCGGATGTCCTCTCCTGCTGGCCTGCATGTGTGTGGAGCGCTACCTGGCGGCAGCCCACCCCATGACTTACATACGGCTGAGGAAGTGGCAGTACCGCGCCGGGGTTTGTGTCCTGGCCTGGCTTCTCACCCTGGTGGTGATGCTGCTGGCCTACTTCCAGGGGGTGTTCTCCATGGCTTTGTACTTGGCCCTCACCACTTCAATCCTGTTCCTAATCATGCTGATGTGTCTGGTGGGCATTGTGTGGGTGCTGTGCAAGAGTAGGCCTGGAGAGGGCTCCGGATCTGGGGGAAGCATGAACCTGAAGAGGAGAGCTCTGAAGAACATCTTGGCTGTTCTGGTACCGTCCGTGGTGGCCTACACTCCTCTGGTGGCCCTGGTGCCCTTCATGTCCATGTGGCACCTGGAGGAGGAGGACCAGGAGGCTAACAGCATACACTGCCGCATCCTCCAGCTTCTCCTGGCCTTCCCTAACTTCGGCCTGTTCATTGGACCCCTGTTCTACCTGGCCCACATCCGGCTGCTGCTCCCCTGCTGCAGGAAGGGAAATAATAAAGCGCTAGCAGACTCCAAGACACAGGCAGAATAGGCTATATTTCAGGTGTCTTTAGATACACAGTAAATAGTTCAATATTCCTGTGCTCCAGTATGAAATGTATATTTATGACAGTTACCAAGGTAAAGTTGTTTTAATTACATTGATATTTTTCTAGCCTGGGCACCAGTCTGTTTGTGTCATCATGCCACTCCTTGTTATGAAAAACATGACGAGGAGTTGACATGATAGCACAAACAGATCTGAGACCAGGCTAATATATTTACAAGTTTAATGATATGAAGTTTGATATGATATGGAATGTTTTATTTAGCGCTGTCATCCAATTTAGTAAAAATGATGATAAAAACAGATGTTTTGTTGCCTCACTACCTTCCTCTCCACTTCCTCCAGGCGCCAGTCAAAGAGAGTTGACTGGAGTTAAAAGACCATGAAAAGGTTTGCGTAATATTTTCTTGTGACGCACCAAGGACTCATCCTCATCTTTTTCCATTCAGTGTGAAACTGAACCATGCAAATATCTAAGGAATGATAAACATTTGGGTCTGCCGTTTCACTCTCAACTCACAGAAACTGAGACCAATTTGCCTGCTGTATAATGAGCAGTGTGCTTTTTCTCTGTATAGTGCTTTCATAGAGTTAGTAGATAAAAACACCACATGTACAATTCTACAGAGGTTACTTCATGTCATAAACTAATATGAGCCAATCTGTATGAATCATCATGCCCATAGGAAATCAATTGCTAATTGTAGGAAAAGTTGTCGGCTCATCAAAGATAGCCAGTGTTTGTCCATGTTACTACATGACCTGATGCATTGTGATGATTACAAAGCCAAGACATCAGATGAGGGTATGTTGAAATTCAATTGAATATATTAAAATGAGAAAATACAGAGTGACTGTGTGTGGCTCTACTACCAACCCTCAGACTTGAGGCTTGAGGCCTAACCTTGGGATAAAACGTTTCTATAACCTCCACACAACCGTCTTCGAGGACCACCTCCTTAAGCTTTGGTCTGTCCATCAGTCTCTCCTTTAAGTCTACCGTATGCCTTGGGCGTGACTATATGATGACAATGCACTAGCAGTACTAGCGAAGGGCTCCACCACTGTGTTGTAGACGGCCTGGTACTCATTGCCACTCAGACCATGGATGAGCGGAGACGGTCAGTTGGCTTGGTTGGCTTAGTGCACACTTCAGATAGCAGTAGCGTTCTATATCTCCTTTGGGATACGGAGGGTAGACACTTTACACTGCATTAATGGAATTGTATATACTCCCCTTCTCATTATTCATCCCCCACCCCCTCTTTCCTTCTTCAGTTTATGTACAAGAAGAAGAGTGAACAGAATGTGAACAGATGGAATAGAGTACTATTCAAGTTGTCAGTACAGAGGAAGAGAAACTGCAATCCCTCTGGGACAGATTTATTAAGCATTTGCATCAAGTGCAAAGTTGGGACCAAGCTAGTACAGTAGTTTGCATCATAGAAAGAGTCATTTGGGTCGGGTGTTTTTAGCACTGATAATATAGTCTCAGATTTGTTTTTAGCTTTCTTGTCAACTTTGGTATGACAATGATTGACCGTAGGAGTTCACAATACATCATAAACAGATCTGGGACCAGGCTCATCAAAGTGTAGTCAGTGTAGCTCATAGAATTAGGAATTCGAAATTGGTGTAGTTTACCTGTCTTTGGGGATGGATGGCAGCCTGGTCTACAGCCTCCTCTGGTCTCCCGGTGGTTGGATTCAGAGCCAGGCATGGCTGTGTACCAACACTGACCCCCAGCTCTGCTAACCCTTGGCCTGTGTGGCACTGCCTTGTTTGAAATCTGGCTTAACCTTAGTGTCTGCTTCTGTCAAAGAGATAATGAGAAAAAATATGATTATCCATATCACATCATTTGAAATGTTTTATTTTGTCTGGGGCTACTAACTGTAGCTCGGCCAAAGCAATATTTAAATCTGTCCAATACCAATAGATATTATGAAAAATGCATTTGATTTAGAATTAGAAATTCATTTGACTTCATTAACAAGCTACTAACTTGCTACTGTAGCCTTTTCTAACTCAAGCTCTAATTATTTAGTCAATATATCAATATAAACCATAACAATAAAACATGTTTCAAATGCACAGCAGCAAATTATGCTTCTTTGTGAGACTAATTGCGTTGTAAAACACCAGTACAATAGAACAGTTTGTTTTCCCTGCCTCAACCATTTCAAGTTATTTCAGCGAAGAGAGCGCCAACTGTTTCACACTGTTATTTTTCCAGTGACTTGTTTTTTCTTAACAAACAAAAACACATTCAAACGCTTGCATGTTCTATAATTTGTGGGCTGATATAGAATTCTAGTCTTGGGCAATGAATGTAGGAGCACATAATAAAAGTGTCATGTCAACAACATGCACCCCGTCTCACAATGAAATCCCATAAGAATGAGGAATTAAAGGGGATATAAAACCAAAAGTGCATAATTCAGACAGACAGAAAAATAGACAGAAAGTGGGTGTATTTTCCTCCCTACAGCGAAGGACATTAAGTCACAATCAAACAGAGTAGATTGTGAAAAGCAAAAACTGCCCAAAGACCCTTCAGCTCAATCAATATGTGCCACCATAGAGCTATTATTTCAGCCTGATGGCTACAATTCAAGCTACATTGTTTTGAATTGAATGAATTCACAAGACAATTGAGTCACACATTAGCAAGTCCCTCCATGGACAACGGCTATTGACACACTGTTAGTGAGTGTAGGCTTGTGCACTGTTGAAATGAAGTGCTTTGTTACACCAAATCTAGTGGCAACTGAGCAGCCACCAACTTGAATGAGACAAAACTTTAACTTTGATGGAGTATTGAAACACATCATTCTGAGGTGTTTTGAAACATTACATGGTGTGTTGTAACAACACTTAATAAAGTGTTGTGCAACACCTTGCCAGGGACTGGGAGCACTAACAGAAAAAGGTGAAAATGCTATTTTGGTGTTTCAAGTCCTGTTTAGTGGAGAATAAGATCCCTTCTCCTTTGAAGTTGTTTCCTCCCTCTAAAGCTTGTAAACACCAGTATGATGTTTTGAATCCCGTCTATTACAGAATTAGATCATTTTTTCAGAAGTTTCTTAATGTGTAACATGATTTTATGTATTTGATCATTTGCCATTATACTGTATACTGTTTTGGCAGACATTGCCAAGCACAGTGTTCAAACTACGAGCAGTAACTGGAGGTAGAACGGCAAGAACTGAAAATGTTGCAATTTCTTCTTCCATTGACAATCATGAATGTGGGAATTGGTGCTGTCCTTACTAAATGTCAATTTGCCTGAATGTTTATTAATACGTTCATTGTGATCCATTACACCACAACCATCTTAATATTAATATAGACATATACTTTTATTTCTTCAAACATGCATACAACACTGTGTGAAAGAATCATGAAATCTAAAAATGTTGAATTACCCACAATCCTAAAAATAGAGTCACGTTCCAAGATGGGAAATTCAAGGTGATTAAAACCAAAGACATCTAATTAGTTCAATTACTCTATTGTCTCTCTCTTTGTTTATCCTCATGAAAGATACTTACATTTTGAGCAAAATATTAAAGATGTACTCTGCAGAAATCGCTCTGCCATCGGGGATTCCATATAAAACAATCTCCAGAGGCCCAATCAATATTTAGGCTATAAACTATTTGCATTTCTAAACCATTGATGGTATGGGAAACACGGTTTTTGTGTTTTGATGCTGCCTTTTACATGCACTGAAACCCCAAGAAGTGTTTACTGCACTCTCTTAAAAACACCAATATTCAGGTTAAAGAACCAATTTGGGTGTTTCAGAGTGCTACATTTCTGTTTTATAACACTTACTCTGGGTTTAAATTCAATCACCCTTCAAACACCAGATCTCAGTTCAGATGCACTACTGTTCACGGTTTCATTACACAATCATGGTGTTTTGAGACGTTTTATTTATACAGTATGCCCAGAATGTACCCAACTAAAACAGCAGAGGGTGATCAAATGCAGTGTGTTGTTGTCTGTGTCTGAAATACTGCTTTCCCATAGGATTTACGGTATTTTGCCTGTAAAATAAATTGGGCAATGTTTATGACCCCCTTACACACAGGCCAATTTTGACCACATTCTTGCCTGCATAGGCCTTTTATACCTCGCATGTGCATGCCGGCATGCAGGTGGGGCGTGGGAGAAGTGGTGTGCAGATTTGGGTGGGAATCTATTTTAATAAATCCATAACAAATAAACCATTGTTAATTTGCTTAGGCAGGTCCTAAGAAACATAATACGCATAATAAAATGTATTTCCAAACCAATAGAATGGCATATTTACAGTTTAATTATGTTACTTCCAAATGAATGAGATCAATAGTTCATTCTTTTTAAAAAATCATTAAACAGACAAGACACACCCACCCCATCACAGTCAACACATAGTAAGAATATAATGGAATTTAGATAACAGAATATATATAATACAAATAATATATTTCCCACACAACTTGTGTCATGGGAATATTTTGAAACAGAGGCAAACACCATGCTTGTTTGTATCCAGGTTTCATCTCTTTCCTACCCTCACTCCACTTTGTTAGGGAGTAGCCGTCGGGTTTTATATTGAGTGTATATTCATCAAGATACCGATAGAATATAATAGCAATCCTATTTTCAAAAGCATGTGAGTCTGGTATTCATATTTCACAACCTCTGCGGGATTTAGGACTTGCCTATACACAATCTAGCATAATAATTAGCAAAATAATAAACCTACACTGTGCTACATTATTATATGTTGAACGTTTCTGATCAGTGATAGATGAGCGAACGAGACGAGCTTTACCACAGTCACTAATTTGCCCATCCATAAACCAATTAACCAAATAGGCCTAGTCTATAGGCTACAGATGGAGATTCAGTGATACAAAATGACATTGATTTAGACAAATCAGTGAAGTCACAGGCTTTTGTTCAGGATTAGGCCTAGATGCTAAACAACTGCGAGTGAAGAGTAAAGTAATCTACTTGGTAAACTACATGACATGCAATCAAAATGTTTTGATAAATGATCCAACTAACCAAGATGATCATGAGCAGCACTCACTTAAATGTAGCTAGCATTTCCCTAGACTTATTGTAACCTAACCGATTGATTTATCAGGAGGAGTACCTATGCTTGTCTCAAAGCAGCGCGATGGCCCTGTCCCAATCAAAACGGCGTTGAAATGATCATCTAGTTGACCACACGCGGGTAGGCTATTGCTTCAAATGTATTACATAGAATGGATGATTTTGGGAGTTCCAGTAAACAACTATTTGATAGATGCCTTCAATTGTATTAACCTACTTTATTCCAAAATGTCCGTCAATCAGTGATATTCAGTGATATTTATTCCCACAGTAATTCTTTATGGGACCCATCAAATTGTTGATAAGGAAACAGTGCATGCTGGTGGGCTCTGCGAAGATGGGAGAAGTAACATGCCGTGCAAAGTTAAGAACTGGCAGGATGGTTAACTCGCGCTGCCTGGCGACCATCAAAGCTTTAAGAGAGTAGTGCGTGCCAATGTCGCCTCAGCATTGTGGCTACATTTCATACTAAACCCGTGGGCAGAAGTTTACCGAAATGATTTAGGCTACTATGGTCGTTAGGCGGAAATAAAGGTTTCGGCTATGATACCATCGATACCTTTCAGATATAAGGAAAAGGTGGAAAAAAGTTGGAGGTATAGTATAGTAAAGTTGACAGAACTTTACTATTGGTATGAAAGGGATAACATGTGTCAATATGCACTCTGATATGGCCTATAGTAGCTCTATGCCCTAATGACATTTAACGGGTGTTCTGTTTCAACAACAAATGCTGGATTGCTTTAAACAAGGTGTTAATCTCCTTCTGCATCTTGTATAAAGCAAAAGGATGACAGACAATAGGGTTTGTTCGTCAAGGTAGCCTATAAAAAAAATAAAACTCAAACAAAGGACACAGCACTCATTCATGCAGGCCATTCCAAAGGTCAATGTGGAAAATCAACAATATAGTTTTCTAGTGTATTATTTTACTTTCCACAATACATTTGAAATTAAAGACAACAACTTGTCATGTTTAAAGGATTATGCTCCTGTTAAATTGACACTTGATACATTAGTCGCCACATGTGTTATGCAAACAAACACACACATATACACAAGCTGGCACAACTGTAGGTCTTGCGGTTTCCAGACCTTTGAAGCACAAACTATTATTGTAGCGGTTGCCTGGCAGTGTCGGCAGTATCAGCTGCATCGCTTTCCCATGGGATTGCCAGAGATTTAGAGAGCAAGAAATAGAAGCAGGGAGATGCCGCGCTGCGCTCCACTCACACATTTGGCAAACCGCCCTTGTAGGCTAGCCTACTTCTCTCACCCTCGAGCTACTCTCCAATCCTCGCTAGACCTAATAAGTGAATTCAACAGACAACCAAGAACGTGACTGCGTTAATGGAACGCATGGCAAGAAGCAGTAAGGTTCGTTTTTTAAACATTTTGCAAAGATATGCGAAAGCTGAGTTTTCAGTCGTGATGCTGAGAGACATTGTTGTAAATCAACAACCTCGAGCGAGAGGAAATTGACTTTCGACGGACAAGCGCAAACTCTTCTCAGCTTCAAAGACTGATGGTTATTGCTACAGAGGTGAGTAGGCAAATCACGCCTTATTACTATGTTATTAATATGTTATATACAATGTTATACGACCTTACCTTTGTATGCTGAAATTGTTAGGGTATATTTTTGGTAACTATGTGGTACTATCTGAATGAGAAAATAATTAGCTTTTATTTTGTTTGAATTTCGACATAATTTCACAAAAGGGGAAATGACATGTTTTTGCATTCAAACCAAACACTGCGCTGTGTCCTGGCTTCTATGTGATGAAACTATCTTTAGGCTGCTTTATTCATATATTCCTGAATGGTTATCCCATCACGTGGAATGGCATTGTGCATACGTTCTCCGGAGGCATGGGAGATATGTTAAATACATACATTCATTCAAATTCATTTTACAGACTCCATTGCAGTCCCCTGAAATCAATATGTTATGAAAAACACCGTTGACATAAACCTTGCAAGCTAAGCCATATACTGTCAAATCAAGTTTCATTCATTGGCAGTAGGTTAAGATGAATAAATATCATGATTATTGGCCAGGCTTTGGCTGTGCTGCGCTATTCAGAGGAAGAAGACATCCATATCTCCAGTGTCTCCCTTGACAGCTCACAGAAAGGACTGGGGATTGAGCCATAACGCTTCTAACAGATATCATATCCCCACTGTCATGTATGGAGAATAGTGGTGGAGAGATAGGAAACAACCCCACTGTCATGAATGGAGAATAGTGGTGGAGAGATAGGACATATCCCCACTGTCGTGAATGAAGACTGATAGAGTGGTAGAGAGAGGAGAAGGGATGTTCGTCTTTTGCCTGTCTCCTCTGTGAAAAGAAGATTTGACCTGAATGGAGAGTAGATAGAGGAGACAGAGGGGATTCAAACAGATATCACCCCTTTCATTAATGGGGAGAGGTAGAGAAGGGGAACGAGAGGAGAGGGGATGTTCGTCTTTTCACTTCTCTCTGTCTCCTCTGTGAAAAGAAGACTTGAATGACCTGCACTCTGATCACACTGAATTATTTCTCTTCTCCTGGCTATAAATAGTCTCATCCTGTCTGTGCTCAGAGCACCTCACAGCCCCTGGCCGGGGAATCTGTGCACTACAGGCAGGGCTAGGAATCTGTATAGACACACACACGCACGCACGCACGCACGCACGCACGCACGCACGCACGCACGCACACACACACACACACACACACACACACACACACACACACACACACACACACACACACACACACACACACACACACACACACACACACACACACACACACACACACACACACACACACACGCACACTGCAGTACAGTTCACTGTAGGAGCAGTCAACTGTGTCGGCTAGTATAGAGATGACCGTTCTTTAAAATAACATCGAAAACTTATGTCATATGTCATGACAGTTTGTCATGAACTGATATACGCTATGGTTCCTTAATAACCTAATAAAATCTACTGGAAAGTATCTTAGAGATTACTGATAGCATAGAGCTTTCTAAATGGCATTAAATTCACTTAAGCTCCAAAGCATGAGCTGGAAATATCAAGCCTAATTTCAGACCCACTTTCTGTATTAGGATTCAGTTCCCATAAAGACATTTAAAAGGCTGGCATATTACATCCCCTCTCACAGAGAAAATAGTATCCTTCCTCCTTCTTCTAATGAGGAAAGCTACACGTCTTGATCATTCATCCGGATGTCAAATACCCCCCCCCCCCCCAAATAAGTATTTATATAAAGGTTGAGAGCCATTAATAATACTTTTTGAAGGATCCCCTTATTTCGGTCTCAGATAGAAAGGGGACAGATCTCTGCTTGTTTTGTTCCCTCTCCAGGTCAACATATCCCCCAGAGAGTAGCAGCAGCAGCGTCATCCCACAATGACCTTTGCTGCCACTGCTAGGTTGTGGTTGTTTGGTCCCTTGGGACAGGACAGTGGTGATCCGGATGGGTTCATAGTGTGCGTCCCAAATGCTCCCTACATAGTGCACAAATGTTGACCAGGGCCCATAGGGCATCTCGCCAAAAGTTGTGCATTGGACCCTAGTCAAAAGTGATACACTATATAGGGAATAGGATGCCATTTGGGACGCAACCATGGTGGTTAGGTATGGGAGGGTTTCGATGGCTGCCTTCCATTTAAAGGAAACAAGACTCCCTAGGGATCCCTGATGCATCTTATAGCGCTATGCTAATGGCTGCTAAGCATCTTCACAGAGCTGTGATGTTTTACACCAAGTCAGTGCTTTTATGTGGAGTGAAGTTACTTTAACTCTCCTCCTCTCAAGTTGTCTGTTTTTTTGGTTGACTATGTGCCCATGAGTTCCTTTGAAGGGTTCCAATAGAACTCTCTGGAAACCCAAATGAATTATATTTCAGGGGAAGGAGGAAGCTGATGTGTGTGTAGTTCTATGCTTTGTGTAATTTCAGTTAGACCAGTATATGAGTGACTGAGAGTAATGTGCATAGGCTGGATTGTTGTGTAATCACTTGAGTTCCATTTCAGTTATGGAAATATTTTATTGGTTGAAAGCATCAATTGCCTTTCATCTGATAATCCATCTGATGAGGGCCACTGAGTGTGAGGTGACCTTATTCTGTTCAAATCAAATCAAATCAAATCAAATTTTATTTGTCACATACACATGGTTAGCAGATGTTAATGCGAGTGTAGCGAAATGCTTGTGCTTCTAGTTCTGACAATGCAGTGATAACCAACAAGTAATCTAACTAACAATTCCAAAACTACTGTCTTATACACAGTGTAAGGGGATAAGGAACATGTACATAAGGATATATGAATGAGTGATGGTACAGAGCAGCATACAGTAGATGGTATCGAGTACAGTATATACATATGAGATGAGTGTGTAGACAAAGTAAACAAAGTGGCATAGTTAAAGTGGCTAGTGATACATGTGTTACATAAGGATGCAGTCGATGATGTAGAGTACAGTATATACATATGCATATGAGATGAATAATGTAGGGTAAGTAACATTATATAAGGTATAAGGTAGCATTGTTTAAAGTGGCTAGTGATATATTTAAGACCATTAGCAGGTAGCCTAGCGGTTAAGAGCGTTGGGTCAGTAACCAAAATGTTTCACCGAGCCGACTAGGTGAAAAATCTGTCGATGTGCCTTTAATTTAGCAAATGCGCTTGTAAATTGCTGTGGATAAGAGTGTCTGCTAAATGACTATTGTTATTGGAAAGATTGCCTTATTGCTAGAATAATGTGACTGTATTCAGTAGCTTATAGTTTGATGTAAGGATGAATCTGTGAAATGACTTTTGCAGTTTTCTAATCATGAATCTTTGTCTGATCCTGACACTTTTACAGCAGTATACCTGACACTTTTACAACAATATCCCTGACACGTTTACAGCAATATCCCTGACACGTTTACAGCAATATCCCTGACACGCTAAATGGCATATATTATTATTATTATTATTACGTTTACAGCAATATCCCTGACACGTTTACAGCAAAATCCCTGACACGTTTACAGCAATATCCCTGAAACGTTTACAGAAATATCCCTGAAACGTTTACAGCAAAATCCCTGACACGTTTACAACAATATCCCTGACACGTTTACAGCAATATCCCTGACACGTTTACAGCAATATCCCTGACACGTTTACAGAAATATCCCTGAAACATTTACAGCAATATCCCTGACACGTTTACTGCAATATCCCTGAAAGGTTTACAGAAATATCCCTGACACGTTTACAGCCATATCCCTAACACGTTTACTGCAATATCCGTGAAAGGTTTACAGCAACATCCTCATGATCAGGAAGAGCTGTGGTGTTTTTTTATTTGATTTATTTCACCTTTATTTAACCAGGTAGGCTAGTTGAGAACAAGTTCTAATTTGCAACTGCGACCTGGCCAAGATAAAGCATAGCAGTGTGAACAGACAACACAGAGTTACACATGGAGTAAACAATTCAACAAGTCAATAACACAGTAGAAAAAAAGGGGGAGTCTATATACAATGTGTGCAAAAGGCATGAGGAGGTAGGCGATTAATTACAATTTTGCAGATTAACACTGGAGTGATAAATGATCAGATGGTCATGTACAGGTAGAGATATTGGTGTGCAAAAGAGCAGAAAAGTAAATAAATAAAAACAGTATAAAAACAGTATGGGAATGAGGTAGGTGAAAATGGGTGGGCTATTTACCAATAGACTATGTACAGTTGCAGCGATCGGTTAGCTGCTCAGATAGCTGATGTTTGAAGTTGGTGAGGGAGATAAAAGTCTCCAACTTCAGCGATTTTTGCAGTTCGTTCCAGTCACAGGCAGCAGAGTACTGGAACGAAAGGCGGCCAAATGAGGTGTTGGCTTTAGGGATGATCAGTGAGATACACCTGCTGGAGCGCGTGCTACGGATGGGTGTTGCCATCGTGACCAGTGAACTGAGATAAGGCGGAGTTTTACCTAGCATGGACTTGTAGATGACCTGGAGCCAGTGGGTCTGGCGACGAATATGTAGCGAGGGCCAGCCGACTAGAGCATACAAGTCGCAGTGGTGGGTGGTATAAGGTGCTTTAGTGACAAAACAGATGGCACTGTGATAGACTGCATCCAGTTTGCTGAGTAGAGTGTTGGAAGCCATTTTGTAGATGACATCGCAGAAGTCGAGGATCGGTAGGATAGTCAGTTTTACTAGGGTAAGCTTGGCGGCGTGAGTGAAGGAGGCTTTGTTGCGGAATAGAAAGCCGACTCTTGATTTGATTTTCAATTGGATATGTTTGATATGAGTCTGGAAGGAGAGTTTGCAGTCTAGCCAGACACCTAGGTACTTATAGATGTCCACATATTCAAGGTCGGAACCATCCAGGGTGGAGATGCTAGTCGGGCATGCGGGTGCAGGCAGCGATCGGTTGAAAAGCATGCATTTGGTTTTACTAGCGTTTAAGAGCAGTTGGAGGCCACGGAAGGAGTGTTGTATGGCATTGAAGGTTATTGGAGGTTAGATAGCACAGTATCCAATGACGGGCCGAAAGTATATAGAATGGTGTCGTCTGCGTAGAGGTGGATCAGGGAATCGCCCGCAACAAGAGCAACATCATTGATATATACAGAGAAAAGAGTCGGCCCGAGAATTGAACCCTGTGGCACCCGCATAGAGACTGCCAGAGGACCGGACAGCATGCCCTCCGATTTGACACACTGAACTCTGTCTGCAAAGTAATTGGTGAACCAGGCAAGGCAGTCATCCAAAAAACCGAGGCTACTGAGTCTGCCGATAAGAATATGGTGATTGACAAGAGTCGAAAGCCTTGGCAAGGTCGATGAAGACGGCTGCACAGTACTGTCTTTTATCGATGGCGGTTATGATATCGTTTAGTACCTTGAGTGTGGCTGAGGTGCACCCGTGACCGGCTCGGAAACCAGATTGCACAGCGGAGAAGGTACGGTGGGATTCGAGATGGTCAGTGACCTGTTTGTTGACTTGGCTTTCAAAGACCTTAGATAGGCAGGGCAGGATGGATATAGGTCTATAACAGTTTGGGTCCAGGGTGTCTCCCCCTTTGAAGAGGGGGATGACTGCGGCAGCTTTCCAATCCTTGGGGATCTCAGACGATATGAAAGAGAGGTTGAACAGGTTGGTAATAGGGGTTGCGACAATGGCGGCGGATAGTTTCAGAAATAGAGGGTCCAGATTGTCAAGCCCAACTGATTTGTACGGGTCCAGGTTTTGCAGCTCTTTCAGAACATCTGCTATCTGGATTTGGGTAAAGGAGAACCTGGAGAGGCTTGGGCGAGGAGCTGCGGGGGGGGGCGGAGCTGTTGGCCGAGGTTGGAGTAGCCAGGCGGAAGGCATGGCCAGCCTTTGAGAAATGCTTATTGTTTTGTGATAGAAGAAAGTGCATCCAGTCTTTCTCTCCTCCTCTCCTCCATAAAGGGCGTTCATATGGTGGCAACAAAGCAATAAAGGAAAAATGTGTCATATGTACTCATGCTGGAATACACTATATAACTTACAAAGGAAAAGCTTGGATGAAATTATTCATTCTTCAGAGTTAATGAAAGGGGCAAATACAGTTTCGTTCAGATCAGGACTCTATACTAGAATATGGAACTTGAGTGCAAGAGAAGGTGATGTTGAAATAGGGTTTCCCAAAGCAGTTTGATAACTGTGCGGCTTTCAATTTCCGCGCTCCCTTGGGAGCATGACATTTCGATAATTCACACCAATTTATTCCCTTGCTCATACTCCAACCCCTTTTTAGCATGGGTAAAGTCTTTCCAAAATCACATGTAATGACTGAAATAATATGAGAGCTCACAGAAAGAATATCAATAGAGCTGCAAGCAGCATTAAAACGTGGTGCTGGCTTCAGAGTGGGCTGAAAGACAGTTGCTCTGCAGCATTATACATCCTCCCTCGTGTACATGTAACAATTGAAAACACTTTAGGTGCACGTTTCAAATTGATAGAGCGAAGAACAGTGGAGTTATTAGGGTTAATTGAGGACGCAATATATATATATATTTTTTACAAAGATGCCATGCAAATGTGTTTCTTATGATGAGCAAAACTGACAATCTGCTAATCTGCCAAGGCTGACCTCGTTACTCTTGTGTACGTTCTGGTATTACCTGGCCCTTAAATGGACTCCAAAACACTACAACAACCTTTACAACAGCTTTTCAAGTTTTGTGTTACACTCATGCTAACGTCAAACCATAGGGCAGAGCTAACATCTTTCATTATCCTGTCTAAGTGATATACACTGAGTGTACAGAACATTATGAACACCTGCTCTTTCCATGACATAGACCGACCAGGTGAATCCAGGCGAAAGCTGTGATCCCTTATTGATGTCACCTGTTAAATCCACTTCAATTGGTGTAGTTGAAGGGGAAGATACAGGCTAAAGAATGATTTTTAAGCCTTGAGACAATTTAGACATGGATTGGGCGCACCGGTTTGAGTCACCAGTTTGAGTGTGTCAAGAACTGCCATGCTGTAGGGTATTTCACGCTCAACAGTTTCCTGTGTGTATCAAGAATGGTCCACCACCCAAAGGACATCCAGCCAGCTTGACACAACTGTGGGAAGCATTGGAGTCATCATGGGCCAGCATCCCTGTGGAACTCTTTCGACACCTTGTAGAGTCCATGCCCATGTTGCCGATGCGAAATGGCTAGCTAGTTAGCGGTGGTGCGCGCTGGTAGCGTTTCAATCGGTTACGTCACTCGCTCTGAGACCTTGAAGTAAGGGGTCCCCTTGCACTGCAAGGGCTGCGGCTTTTGTGGAGCGATGTGCAGAGCATCCCTGGTTCACGCCCAGGTCGGGGCGAGGGGACGGACGTAAAGTCTATACTGTTACACCCAGATGAATTGAGGCTGTTGTGAGGGCAAAAGGGGGTGCAACTCAATATTAGGATGATGTTCCTAGTGTTTTGTACACTCAGTGTACTTTGATATTGGAAAAATTGCAATTGGGCATTGAGATATTGCAACGTGTGGAAGAATAATAATAAGAAAGAAGAATTCCATCAAAAACAATAGGTTTGCTTAAATATCGGAGTCAGTGCAGATAGAAAGATCAATTCACAGATACTAGGAAATGTAGATCATGATATCAGCAGTATAATCTGATAATGTTATGGGTGAAGACCTCCTCCTCTTCCTCCGCAGTATGAAAATGCCTTCCATGTCAGTTTAGGAGATTATTAATCCCTCTTCATACTCTGATTAAACATATCATCTTATACTTAATGATGTGGAGCCAGCTACAAACGACAGTACAGTACAGTAAATCGTGCTCTGTAGCATCTATGTGTATGTTTATCCAACAATATGTTTGTTTGGACCACTAACTGAACTGAGGTAAGGTAAAGGTTACATTATGGCCAAGAACAGCAGAACACAGAACTGTGGATAAGCATCTAAACTGCAATTGTATTACGTTTCTTTTTGTCCTTTATGACCGGTTAACTCTTAAAGGACAACTACAACCACAAACTGGACTGGGAGATATGGTCTAGGCCAGGGCTATTCAACTCTGACCCTACGAGGTCCAGAGCTTGCTGCTTTTCTGTTCTACCTGATAATTCATTACACCCTCCAGGTCTAATTCAGTCCCTGATTAGAGGAGAGCAATGAAAAAAAGCAGTGGAACTGGCTTTGAGGTCTGGAGTTGAGTTTGATGGGTTGTTTTGCCGAAAAGCAGACTTCAAATCACTACTTTCGAGCCGTTTGTCTGAATTGTCAATGGTGAATCACACAGGTTTGTCTTTTTTTATTCCTCCTGTTTTCTTTTCAGTAGAGCTTTGTACCAGGATCTAAACCAATAAGTCACTAGTAGTATTGCAGCAGCAGACAGCACCGGCTGCTCTCAAAGGACCCACTTCATCCATTCTTCAAATCATAACAGCTAGAGTCACAATATTGATACAGCAAACACGTTCTGAACGGTTAAATTTTACCAAACGTTTCCAATTTCAGAGTGCTGATGATCCACCTTGGGGATAAATTGTGTGGTGATCAGCTGTGTGATGGATGGGTGGTTGCAATCGTTGTCTCTCTGTCCATTCTGCGGATAGAGCTATTGTCTGTAGGTTATCATCAGACAGCTCCAGACCTGGGTTCCAATACTATTGGAAAGTCATTTAAAATACTTTATCTGGGCTTGATTAAGCTTGCTTGGCGCACTGGAACCAATATAACAGTCCAGTATAACAATGTGCAAACCCCACCCATCTGGCACTCCAGTCAGGCTAAAGCATACTTTATAAGTATTTGAAAGATTTAGAATAGTATTTGAACCCAGGTCTGGATTGCTCATACAGTGGGATTGAGATCACCATGTACTGTCGACAGTTATTGATCTGAGTGAGAGTTCTCCATCTGTCACGTTAATCTGTGCACCGTGGTAGATCTATAGACCTCTATAGGATACAGTCTTCTCAGTTCCAGATCTGATAAAAGTAGCTTCCGTTCCGCCTGAGAGTTATGACTCAAAGAGGTCAGCAGGGAATTTACTGTAGTTAAGTCTCTATCCTCCTCCAAGCATTTGTTTTTGTGTTTCAAGTTTTAATGTCACATGCACAAGAAATGCCTTTCTTGCAAGCTCTAAACCCAACAATGCAGTAATTAATAACAACGTAATACAACAAAAATAACATAAGGTAGAACAAAAACACAGGAGAAATAAGAACACAAGAAAGTAAGTAAGCAAACTATACAGGGTCAGTCAGTTCCAGACCATATTTACAATGTGCAGTGATACTGGCGTGAAAGTGGTTGACTTATTCCACATTGTTGTGTTACAGCTTTTCTCAACCATGTACACACAATAGTGTGTACAAAGTGAAAACATGTTTTTAGACATTTTTGTAAATTGACAGTTTTCTTATATCGCTTTGGTACTATTTTCACAAGTTTGAGTTTGAGTTTAATTTTGTATTTTTACAGGGAGTCAACATTTCAATAAAAGTGCTGGTTTTAGCCAGCCGGCACATTTTCAACCGCAGTCCCTAGGCAGGTTATTAAAAACAATTACAATAATAATACAGACAATCAATGAGCAGTGAGCACACGCAGTGCAACATAGGACAAGCAACATATAGCATGCGGACAGAGAAACTTATAGGAAGCAGACCATCGGTAAATAGCCCACCCAATTTACCTACCTCATCCCCATACTGTTTTTATTGATTTACCTTTCTGCTCTTTTGCACACCAGTATCTCTACCTGTACATGACCATCTGATCATTTATCACTCCAGTGTTAATCTGCAAAATTGTAATTATTCGCCTACCTCCTCATGCCTTTTGCACACAATGTATATAGACTCCCCTTTTTTTCTACTGTGTTATTGACTTGTTAATTGTTTACTCCATGTGTAACTCTGTGTTGTCTGTTCACACTGCTATGCTTTATCTTGGCCAGGTCGCAGTTGCAAATGAGAACTTGTTCTCAACTAGCCTACCTGGTTAAATAAAGGTGGAATTTTTTTTTGTCCTGCTGAAAGGTGAATTAATCTCCCAGTGTCTGTTGGAAAGCAGACTGAACCAGGTTTCCTCTAAGATTTTGCTTGTGCTTAGCTCCATTCTATTTATTTTTTTTTATCCTGAAAAACTCCCCAGTCCTTAACGATTACAAGCATACCCATAACACGATGCAGACACCACTATGTTTGAAAATATGGAGAGTGGTACTCAGTAATGTGTTGTATTGGATTTTCCCCAAACATAACACTTTGTTTTCAGGACAATTTTTTTGTTGTTGCAATATTACTTTAGTGCTTTGTTGCAAACAGGATGCATATTCTGTGCAGGCTTCCTTCTTTTCACTCTGTCAATTAGGTTAGTATTGTAGAGTAACTACAACGTTGTTGATCAATCCTCAGTTTTCTCCTATCACAGCCAGTAACCTCTGTAAATGTTTTAAAGTCACCATTGGCCTCATAGTGAAATACCTTAGCAGTTTCCTTCCTCTACGGCAACTGAGTTAGGAAGGACGCCTGTACCTTTGTAGTGACTGGGTGTATTTATACACCATCCAAACTGTAATTAATAACATCAGCAGCTCAAAAGGATATTCAATGTCTGCTTTTTTGTTTTTGTTTACCCATCTACCAATAAGTGCCCTTTGCGAGGCATTGGAAAACCTCCCTGGTCTTTGTGGTAAATCTATGTTTGAAATTCCCTGCTCGACTGACCTTACAGATATGTGTGGGGTACAGAGATGAGGAAGTCGTTCAAAAATCATGTTAAACACCATTACACACAAAGTCCACGCAAGTAATAACTTGCACATTTTTACTCCTGAACTTATTTAGGGGTTGTATACTTATTGGCTCAAGACATTTCAGCTTTTCATTTTTTATTAATTTGCAAAAATGTCTAGAAACCTAATTCCACTTGGACAATATGGGGTATTGTGTGTAGGCCAGTGACACAATCTCAATTTCATAAATGTTAAATTCAGGCTGTAACACAACAAAATGTGGAAAAAGTCAAGTGGTGTGAATACCTTCTGAAGGCACTGTATATGATAAACAGCGTAGCAGCAGCATATATGATGATTGTATGTGAGTGGGTGTGCGTGTGTGTAGAGTCAGTATAAATGTATGTGTATTACGTGCATGAGCAAATTATGAAGTAAGTGTTTGTGTGTGTGTGTGTGTGTGTGTGTATGTGTGTGTGTGTGTTTGTGTGTTGGAGTGTCAGTGTGTGTAAGTGTGTATGGCCCTGTGAGTGTGCACAGAGAATAAAAACATAAATAAATTAAGTGAAAGGGTCAACTTAGATAGTCCTGGTAGCCATTTTGTTAGCTATTTAGTTAGCTATTTAGCAGTCTTATGGCTGGGGGATGGAAGCTGTTCAGGAACCTGTTGGTGTCAGACTTGATGCATCTGTGCCGCTTGCGGAAGCCTATGGCTTGGGTGGCTGAAGTCTTTAACAATTTCCGGGTCCTTCCTTTTACACCATCTGGTATAAAGTTCCTGGATGGCTGGGAGCTCGGCCCCAGTGATGCACCGGACTGTCCGCACCACCCTCTATAGCGCCATGCGATCGAGGGTGGTGCTATTGCCATACCCATACCAAGCAGTGATGCAGCCAGTCAAGATGCTATCAATGGTACAGCTGTAGAACCTTTTGAGGATTTGAGGGCCTATGCCAAGCCATTTTTATCACTGGTGCCGAGGTCCCTGCCATCCAGTACCTCTATATGGTAGTCATTGTGTGTGTGTGTGTGTCTGTGTGTGTGTGTGTGTGTGTGTGGGGGGGGGGGGGGGGGGTCATCGTGGGGCGGCAGGTAGAGCGTTGGACTAGTAACTGGAACCTTGCAAGATCGAATCCCCCGAGCTGACAAGGTAAAAATCTGTCGTTCTGCCCCTGAACAAGGCAGTTTAACCCACTGTTCCTAGGCCGTCATTGAAAATAAGAATTTGTTCTTAACTGACTTGCCTAGTTAAATTAAAGTCTTAGAGTTCTTGGCAAAGGGAATGCTGACGGTCATCTTAAAATGTGTGGATTACAGACTGGAACAAGGAGAAGTTGAAAATGACTGTAAACATGCCTGCCAGCTGTTCTGTGCATGCTCTGAGAATGCACCCTGGAATACCGTCGGGCCTTCCGGGTATTGAACGGTTTAAAGACCTTTCTCACGTCGACCTCAAAGAGCGAGATCACCCAGTCCTCTGGGTCAGTGACGGCCCTCACACCCAGCACGATGTTGTTATTGTCGAAGCGTGCATGAAATGCATTTTATTTCGTCTTTTACATTTTTTATTTATTTCACCTTTATTTAACCAGGTAGGCTAGTTGAGAACAAGTTCTCATTTGTAACTGCGACCTGGCCAAAATAAAGCAAAGCAGTGTGACACAGACAACAACACAGAGTTAAACATGGAGTAAACAATAAACAAGCCAATAACACAATAAACAAATCAATGACACAGTAGTAAAAAGAAAGTCTATATACAGTGTGTGGAAAAGGCATGAGGAGGTAGGCAATAAATAGGCCATAGGAGCGAAAAGTTACAATTTAGCAGATTAACACTGGAGTGATAAATGATCAGATGAACATGTGCAAGTAGAGATACTGGTGTGCAAAAGAGCAGAAAAGTAAATTAAATAAAAACAGTATGGGGATGAGGTAGGTAAATTGGGTGGGCTATTTACAGATGGACTATGTACAGCTGCAGCGATCGGTTAGCTGCTCAGAAAGTTGGTGAGGGAAATAAAGGTCTCCAACTTCAGCAATTTTTGCAATTCGTTCCAGTCACTTGCAGCTGATAACTGGAAGGAAAGATGGCCGAATGAGGTGTTGGCCTTGGGGATGATCAGTGAGATATACCTGCTGGAACATGTGCTACGGGCGGGTGTTGTTATCATGACCGAAGAACTGAGATAAGGCGGAGCTTTACCTAGCATAGACTTATAGATGACCTGGAGCCAGTGGGTCTGGCGACGAATATGTAGCGAGGGCCAGCCGACTAGAGCATACAAGTCGCAGTGGTGGGTGGCATAAGGTTATTTGGTAACAAAACTGATTGCAGTGTGATAGACTGCATCCAGTTTGCTGAGTAGAGAGTTGGAAGCTATTTTGTAGATGACATTGCCGAAGTCAAGGATCGGTAGGATAGTCAGTTTTACTAGGGTAAGTTTGGCGGCGTGAGTGAAGGAGCCTTTGTTGCGAAATAGAAAGCCGATTCTAGATTTGGTTTTTGATTGGAGATGTTTAATATGAGTCTGTAAGGAGAGTTTACAGTCTAGCCAGACTCCTGGGTATTTATAGTTGTCCACATATTCTAGGTCGGAACCGTCCAGGGTGGTGATGCTAGTCGGGCAGGCGGCTGCGGGCAGCGAACGGTTCAATAGCATGCATTTGGATTTACTAGCGTTTAAGAGCAGTTGGAGGCCACGGAAGGAGTGTTGTATGGCATTGAAGCTCTCTTTTATCAATGGCGGTTATGATATCGTTTAGTACCTTGAGCGTGGCTGAGGTACACCCGTGACCGGCTCGGAAGCCGGATTGCACAGCGGAGAAGGTACGGTGGGATTCGAAATGGTCAGTGATCTGTTTATTAACTTGGCTTTCGAAGACTTTAGATAGGCAGGGCAGGATGGATATAGGTCTGTAACAGTTTGGGTCTAGGGTGTCACCCCTTTGAAGAGGGGGATGACCGCGGCAGCTTTCCAATCTTTAGGAATCTCGGACGATACGAAAGAAAGGTTGAACAGGCTGGTAATAGGGGTTGCAACAATGGCGCCGGATATTTTTAGAAAGAGAAGGTCCAGATTGTCTGGTAGAGGCATCGTTGGGCTGATCACGGCTGGGTCTTCATTTGTAGTCCGTAATAGACTGTAGCCTCTGCCACATGCTGCGGGCTTCAGAGCCTATGTAATATTATTCCACTTTATTCCTATATTGTTATTTTCCTCGTTTGACGTCTCTGTACTTGTTCCTGTTCTCCGCCGTAGCCTCAGGGTTGTCTGTGATAGCTCTGTGTGCGGTAGCCCTGTCCTTTAGTTTAGCTCCATCCTCAGTGTTAATCCAGGGATTTTGATTGGGGAAGCAGCGAGTCTTCACTGTTGGGATAATGTCGCAAATTAATTTCCTAATGAAGCCAGTGACGGAGGTGGGTAGCTCGTCGATGTTTTTGGCATATTCCAATCAAAACATATTCCAATCAGCTCTAGCAAAGCAGTCCTGTATCTCTGATTCTATCTCTGATTCTGGTGACCATTTCTCAATGGAGTGAGTCACGGGTACTTCCTGTTTGAGATTCTGCTTGTAAACAGGGAGCAGGAGTACGTAGTCATGATCTGATTTGACGAATAGAACAGCAGCAATACCTGTGTAAGTTTGTGTAAGTTTTGAGTGTGTGTGTTAACCCTAGCTGTCTCCCTGCACAGACCTGCACCTTAGAGACTATCTGCACTTTAAGGATGATTTGCACTGACTACCCAAATATCCAACCCTTACACACAAACTTACACATACTGTAAACACACAAGTACACACACTCAGAACTCTCCCATAAATGTTCCATACACACAAAGAAATTCTTTCTCTCCAATTTTGGCCACAAATGTATGAGCATATCTATTTTGCCAAGATAATCCATCCACTTGACAGGTGTGGCATATCAAGAAGCTGATTAAACAGCATGATCATTACACAGGTGCACCTTGTGATGGGTACAATAATAGGCCACTTTAAAATGTCCAGTTTTGTCACACAACAAAACTGGACTCTAAGGTGCAGGTCTGTGCAGGGAGACAGCTAGGGTTAACACACACACTCAAAACTTCCACCACAGATGTCTCAAGTTTTGAGGGAACTTGCAATTAGCATACTGACTGCAGGAATGTCCACCAGAGCTGTTGCCAGATAATTGAATGTTAATTTTTCTACCATAAGCCGCCTCCAATGTCATTTTTGAGAATTTGACAGTGCGTACAACAGGCCTCACAATCGCGGACCACGTGTAACCACACCAGCCCAGGACCATCACATCTGGCTTCTTCATAGGCAGGATCTTCTGAGACCAGCCACCCGAACAGCTGATGAAACTGAGGAGTGTTTCTGTCTATAATAAAGCCCTTTTGTGATGAAAAACAAATTCTGAATGGCTGGGTGGGCCTTGCTCCCAAGTGGTTGGGCCTATGCCCTCCCAGGCCTAATGGACCTAATGAATTTATTTCAATTGACTGATTTCCTTAAATGAACTGAAATTGTTGCATGTTGCCTTTATATGTTTGCTCAGTATATTTATTCTACTGCGTGACGAAGTCCCTACCCACTTTATAGTATATTTGTAAATACAGTCTATTATTACTATGCAAATCACCTGTAACTTATACGCCAGGAGTCAGGAAGCAGGTGCAGAAGGTCAGTGTAATAATGAAAGGATAAACAAGAACAAACATAAGCAGCGTACTGAAGGTGATAGAGAACAATACCACCTAATGACTGATGACAACTTCAATCAAATCACATTTTATTTGTCACATTAAAATAACAGTAGCGAGGCTATATACAGGGGATACCGGTACAGAGTCAATGTGCGGGGGCACAGGTTAGTCGAGGTAATTGAGGTAATATGTACATGTAGGTAGAGTTAAAGTGACTATGCATAGATAATAAACAGGGTTAAATAAAGGGCTAAATAAAGGCTGAGAAATCAAGGAGAAAATGATGAGCAGGTGTGCATAATGATGGGGAGCAGGTGTGCGCAATGATGGTTGCCAGGTGTGCGCAATGTGGGTTGCCAGGACCAGTGGTTAGTAGACTGGTGACTTCGAGGGCCGGAGGGAGGGAGCAGGAGTAAGCGTGACACCACATCTCTTATTGCTTAAAATAGTTTATATTTTGGACTCTTATTGTTTTTATTGATTAATGTACTGCATTGTTCTGGGAGATAACACATAAGCATTTCACTGCACAATTTACACCGGCTTTATACAGTGTATGTGACGATTGCAATTTGATTTAATTTGAGTGTGGGTGTGGAGCTGCAGGCTGGATTGTGTTTCTCTGTCTGTCAGAACCTTCTTATTCTAACTTTGTTAGACTGTTAGCCATTCATCACTCCCCCCCTCATCTGAGCTCAAATGTTTCTAATCACAGTTCATTATCATGCATCATTCTTTTTATATCATCATAATTATTAAACAATGCAGTCAAAATAACACCAGAGTTCAACTCAGTCACGTTTCAATATCATTTCCATTTATATTATTTTATTAGACCCTCTTTATATTGATATATTATGAGGTCAGGTCAGGTTGCTGTCTGATTATTGAAAATGAACTACACAACCTACTGCTGGGAAGAATATGAGACGGTTCACAGGTGCTACTTAATTAGCAGGAGGAGATAGTACGTGTATTTTCCTCGTCAAAGCCTTCCTCTCGACGACAAGGCTGTGAGGGGTAAGTGCACTATGCAAATTTCATTTGAATGAACAAAATAATTGAAAAATAGCTTGAACGTATTGTGAGGAAATTATGAAATAGAATTATAACATTTGTGTGCCACACCATAACCTGGTGAACAAAAAGTCTAATTTTAATTCTAAGAATATACATTTTCTAGGCATACAACATATGTTCTTAGTGGCTTGAACCATAGCGTTTGAAATTATAGAATGTTTTAGTATGTTTATAACTATATAAGTGGATTATCAGTAGTGACTAATGTGTTATGGGTTAGATGGAATGATTTATGTGCAAATGTATTCCATCTGAAATGTCATTATCAGTTGTCCGACGAGAGATGGAAATAAGAGTGTGCACAGTGTGATTTATAGATCAGAGGCCATAAGTCTCGGAGGTGTAAATTGACAAATCAACTGCGAATGTCAATCATGTTTTATTTTTTGTTGTTGCTGTTTTATTTTTGATTCATTTATAAGTAATTTCAAAGTTTATGTGATGTTAAACAGTATGGAATTACTATTCAAATAGGGTTGTATTGGGTTGTAATTTGAAATACTTGCTACACCAGAAGTGAATGTTTATATATAGGAGGAATATATATGGTGGGGTCAATTAAGGGTGGATATGAGCCATGGGCTTGGAGAGTTACTAAGTGAGGGAAAAGGCAATCACGCAATCATAAATACTTGTGCTGGTGGGAACATGTCTTTGTCTGTTCAGCTGTCTGACCCATTGGGTGAAAAAACTTGGTTTGAGCTTTTCCTAGTTGTCCGTTAGTTTTTACTCTGTTTTTTTTTTTTTTTACTTAACAGATGTAATTGCCAAACGCAACACCAAATGGCTGCAGGTACCTCCACCATGAAAGGAACATTGATATGAATCAGAATGCCTATTTTATCTCTTTTAATCTATGGGCTAGACCAGAGGGAAAAGCAATCACCACAAGAGAAAGAGGGTAGTTAGATTTCAGGGAAAAGCAATCAACACCCAAAACAACAACAAGAAATGATGAAGCATGGGGGTAGGTGTAGTGGGTGTATTTCTTACCTGGTATTGTCTTGTTTTAGGAGATATCCAAATCACCCATAGCTGAACGTTTGTTTGTGTGTGAGTGCATTCTTGCTTCCATAGGTATGTCTGTGTATTTGTGTGTGTGTGGACACCTGATTTGTGAAGCTTGCCACACCTGCTGAGTGCTATTCTTTGAGCATGCTCCAGAGAGACAGATGTACTCCACATGGCCTCTTGGGAACAGAAAGCCTGTAGTCAGCAGGACGCTCCTCCTCAGGACTCCTGGAGAGTACACACACACACACACACACACACACACACACACACACACACACACACACACACACACACACACACACACACACACACACACACACACACACACACACACACACACACACACACACACACACACACACACACACACACACACACACACACACACACACACACACACACACACACGTGCCAGTAATGACAACATTCACGCAACAGCTCCTCTAACCACCTCTTCTCTCTGCAGACTCCATCCTCACTGCTTCCGACACCAATCCGTGAAAATACTCACAATATTCACACTGCCACTCTGTTTGTAGCAAATAAATATTTTTTACCATCTAAGTTGTGTTTAAATTGGATCTCTGGTTTATTAGCATATTTCACCACTACCTTACTGTACACTCTGCTTTTAAAGGCTCTCTACTGTTATAAACCATTTATTTTAAATCATTTTGTACAGTCTTTTGCCTCTCGTCATCTCTGGTGTAATTCACTACACTCTTTTTGTAATCTGTATACATGGTGTTATTCATTTGTTACCTATTACGTATTTATTATGACTAGTCTATTTGTTTTTCTGCTGTTTTCTTGTTGTCATTTCTTTTCAAAAACAGTATGCCGCAAGTAAATTAACTCTAACTCCCCCCTACAGCAGGTTCCCGTGGCAGGGCTGAGGAGGGATGCTCTTGGGGGAGTGCAGTAGTACCAGTAGGTTGCTGGAGGCTCTGTGTGGCAAGAGAAGGGTGGTTGTGTCGGCCATGAAGCTGCCCTGCTCCTTCTACTGTTCCCTCTGGTTCCTCCTGCTCCTGGGGGCCGCGTCCTTACTCCTCCTAGTCCACCTCCAGGGCCTCTCAGACATGCTCCAGCAACAGACCCCAGGTCAGTGTACTAGTCTACAGCGCTTTTCAAAGAGGTGTACACACATCCAGTAACTTGCATGATGAAGACCTTTGAGTTGAAGCGTTGCACAACAACACTGCAGGAGCATTCAACAGTATACTGGTATCTACCTATCTACTTTTTGTGTTGGTGTGGTAATTGTAGTTTTACTGATGTCAGATAATGTGGGTTGTTTTGTGTTTTTTGTTGTTGTGAATGTCCAATAAATGAAAGCCAATAAGAATACAGTAGTAGTAATCATGATTGAAAAGCCATTTAAAATGTCATGAGTTTTGAGAGAACCCTTGAGACACCCAGTAAAACTGTCATCTTTATTAAGCCTGTGAGGAGATCTTTGTGTTTGTCTAGAGCTGTACTGTGCTGTACTATACTGCTGTGCTGTACTGTGTCCACAACCTGGTGTGAGTGGATGCTATGATCTCTGTGGCAACAGTGTCTCTACTGATAACAGCTATGGACTGGGAGACAGTAGAGATTTCCAGAGCTGTTATATTCTACTCGCGGTCTGATACAAACCTGTGACATAAAACACAGACACAGAGTGGATATACTGTAACTCTCTGGTATTGAATTTGGCTCACTGTTGTGCTTTGTGACTTTGCATTTATCCTCTCATTGTTGGGATTTATGTGGAGTAATGAAGAGAATATGTTTTAAAATACGTTCTCTTTTCAATTAGGCTAAACCCGTTCTAGACGTTTTTTATTGAACACTCAGCATTTTTATCATCGAGGTTGTTGAAATGACACACCTCGTTTGTGGAATAGAAAGAAGGAAAAAAAAGCTGGGCAGAAAAAGCTGAAAAGCCGTTCAGTGGAGAGAACATGTTTTGGAAATGGCCGAGTTAGTAAATTACATTTCACAGATCAATATAGCGGCATAGAATAAGCAACACATCAGAGGCCATGTTTAAATTGCCTCTGTTTGAGAATCATCAGTGAGAAACGCACAGTACCCTGAAATTGGTTTGTAATGCCTTTATTGGAAATTGCTTTTGAAATCCTTCACAGACAAAATACATTAAACAAATGTAGATGTTCAATAATTATATAACCCCACGTAAGGAAATGTATGTAATTGTCAAAGTTAGAGCGCAGTGCGGTTCCACTGTCGGAGAACCGTTGTTGTTATGCTTCTGTTGTTGACTCATGAAATACTAAAGAAACAAATCAAATTACCCAGACGTAAACAAACTTGGAGACTAAATGTGCTCGTTTGCAAATAAATGATTAGCATGCCACTAGCTGATTTACCTAATGTTAAATAATTACCGCCTGTACCCCTCAGACTGTAAATCCAGTGAGTAAATTCAGCGTCTTTCTAGCACACATAGTTGCATAGTCAAGTTTAACAGATCACCACGTCTTTAGTGTTACTTAGAACACTTCTCAATGATCTTGGCAGACCTTCACCTTTACAGTCTGCTGTCTGACTCCTGTGCAGTAAGGAAAGGGGCCAGGGAGTGTCCTACTCATTAAACACATACTGTAATCAGTCCAGTGGCAGTACAGTATGGCCTCACTCTCTCACTCACAGCTGAGTCAACTGTCAATGTGGGCTGCCCAAAATATCATCCCCAAAACATCTGTTTGGCTCCTGTGCCCATATGGTGAGGGTTGAGGGGAGGTAAGGGGAGGCAGAGGAGGGGGATAAGGGGAGGTGAGGGGAGGAAGAGGAGTGGGGGCTGAGGAGAGGTAAGGGGAGGAAGAGGAGTCTGGGCTAAGGAGAGGTGAGGGGAGGAAGAGGAGTGGGGACTGAGGAGAGGTATGGGGAGGAAGAGGAGTCTGGGCTAAGGAGAGATGAGGGGAGGAAAAGGAGGGGACTAAAGGGAGGTGAGGAAGAGGAGGGGGGCTAAGGGGAGGTGAGGAAGAGGAGTGGGGGTTGAGGAGAGGTGAGGTGAGATGTGAGATGACAGTGATTAACTCATACCTGAGCCTGCCACTCCCTCACCCTTCATCAGACATTGGCCCTCTTGAAATACCACAGCTAGTGGTTCTACACAGGTATGAGAGCAACTCCACCCTATTAATGAATACTCAAACCAACAATAATTCAGTTCATTGTCTATCTACCACTATCCTTTATTAATCTATATTGACTTCAAGGTTGGGAGCTAAAAGTATAGTTGTCTCCTCTCAATGATTGTTACAGTGTTACTCTGGTATTACACATGAATTTATCTGATATTTAGGCTTAGGCTGCTTGAATAGGTTATAGGACAAGCTTGGATATCCTCTAGCCCCAAACTCTAATTGATTAGCACATCATTGATTGCACTGCTCTCAGGAAGGGAAGAAAGTGCAC
This sequence comes from Oncorhynchus gorbuscha, assembly GCF_021184085.1. Lineage (NCBI taxonomy): Eukaryota > Metazoa > Chordata > Actinopteri > Salmoniformes > Salmonidae > Oncorhynchus > Oncorhynchus gorbuscha. Next base: position 16,408,907 of record NC_060173.1, read on the forward strand.
AATGAGACTACAGAGAGTGATAATAACTCAGATGCCGTTTCGGATGATTGTTCCTCTTTAATTGAATCAATGCACATCTCAATTTCAGAGATGCTTGTAAAAACAGCACTGTGCAGAATTTATAATCCAACTGGCATTTTGAAGTACCACTATTTCTTTTCTCACTTTCACTCTTTCTTTCCCCTCTATTTTCTCCAAAGGAGGCCTACTCAGTATCGTATTTAAAAAAACTGCAACTCACAGCACACAAATTCTGCTGCTAATTCAAATGAATCTACTAAGCTACTGAAGTGCATCTCTTTCAAATGACCTCTTCATTTTACACTGATAGCTTTTTATTCAATAGCCCTCATCCAGAGCATATGCTATTAATTTATTTTGCCAGGCTTTCTATATTTTTTTGTTGTCTAATGAGAGACTACCTTGGGTAGCTAACTGGTAGTTACCTTATCAATGGCGCTGAAAAATTTGTGAAGGGCTCTTGTTCAGAAATTGGGGCTTTTCAAACAGAAGGTGTGAACAGTGGGTATGGCTGCATTCAGCTGAGGTGAGCCCGAGACAGTAGAGCTCGTTATTAAATCACATCAAAGCTTTCCTGGCTTCTTTTTGTCCTTCTCTTTCTCCCTCTCCCTCCACATCTCCCTCCACATCTCCCTCCAAATCTCACTCCACATCTCACTCTCTCCCTCCACATCTCCCTCCAAATCTCCCTCAACATCTCACTCTCTCCCTCCACATCTCACTCTCTCCCTCCCCATCTCCCTCCCCATCTCACTCTCTCCCTCCACATCTCCCTCCCCATCTCACTCTCTCCCTCCACATCTCCCTCCCCATCTCACTCTCTCCCTCCACATCTCCCTCCACATCTCTCTCTCCCTCCACATCTCTCTCCTTCCACATTTCCACATCTCACTCTCTCCCTCCACATCTCCCTCCACATCTCTCTCTCCCTCCACATCTCTCTCCTTCCACATTTCCCTCTCTCCCTCCCCATCTCACTCTCTCCCTCCCCATCTCACTCTCTCCCTCCCCATCTCACTCTCTCCCTCCCCATCTCCCTCCCCATCTCACTCTCTCCCTCCACATCTCCCTCCACATCTCCCTCCCCATCTCACTCTCTCCCTCCCCATCTCACTCTCTCCCTCCACATCTCCCTCCACATCTCCCTCCCCATCTCACTCTCTCCCTCCACATCTCACTCTCTCCCTCCACATCTCACTCTCTCCCTCCCCATCTCACTCTCTCCCTCCCCATCTCACTCTCTCCCTCCCCATCTCCCTCCCCATCTCACTCTCTCCCCCACATCTCCCTCCACATCTCCCTCCCCATCTCACTCTCTCCCTCCCCATCTCACTCTCTCCCTGCACATCACTCTGTCCATCACTCTGTCCTCACTCTCTCCCTCCACATCTCCCTCCCCATCTCACTCTCTCCCTCCCCATCTCACTCTCTCCCTCCCCATCTCACTCTCTCCCTCCCCATCTCACTCTCTCCCTCCACATCTTCCTCCACATCTCCCTCCCCATCTCACTCTCTCCCTCCCCATCTCACTCTCTCCCTGCACATCACTCTGTTCATCACTCTGTCCTCTCTCCCTCCCTCTATTCTCCCTGTGCAACAAATTGAATTCTCTCCCTGAAGTGACCTAATGCAATTTGAAAGTTTAACTATGGGTGTGTGAGACGTGTGATGTGTGTCCTATTTGAGTCAAAACAAAAAACATGTCACAGCAAGCTAAACCCTAATTTGAAAGGCAAGATTTAATGAATGTTCATCGGGGGTGGTCCAACAGCAGCCTACCCAATACACTTTCATTGGCAGACACCCTGCTCTTCAAGATAAGAACATTGAAATGCATATTTATTCTAGTCTGTTTGAATATCTTTAGTGACATTCCCATTATTTTCTTTTGCCATTGTTATGCCGTTCTCGGGATAAGCCGTGAGTTTACATCCAGGGTATCAATTGTCAATTCTGCTGCTGTGTCTTGAGCAAATGCAAACTCTCTCACATTGACAAGACATGTGAGCATTTCTATGCCTGTCCGCCTGTTAGAAAATGTCTCTGTAACAATACGTTGAGAATAAACTCAGTTTTGTTTAGAACTAAACCCACCTCGATCCAGGGATTTGTGAGCCCACACAATGGAGGTAGTCTTTTCAATCCACACAGTTCAAGATTGAGGCTAATGGTTGCTTGGCAGTAACCATTCCACACAGGGAAGCAAAAGGGTTCTTCGACTGCCTACAGACTTTATCTCCCTGCTTGACCCACCTCCCTCAGATGACCATTCCGCTACCCAAGAAAAGCAAAGGACCCTTTAAAGGCTCAAACAGCTGGCCTGTCACCAACCCTTATTACACTTTTGGAAAAAAGTATGTTTGACAAAGTACAATGCTATTTCACAGTAAACAAATGAACAAATGAACGCATATAGGGAAGGGCATTCAACATGTCCGGCACTTACACAAATGACTGATGATTGGCTGAGAGCAACTGATAATATTAAGATTGTGGTTCACTTGCCTCATGAGGTTAGGCCAAAACAAAGTGTGTATAGTAGGACACTTTGTTTTTTCGATACTGTGTCATGACCTGTCTTTGCAAGGAGATCTCATTAAAAGAAATGGACAAACAGACAGTGAGGGAGCATTGTATGGAATGGGCCTGTTGCACCAGGTTAGCAAGGTCATGACTCGGTGTGCTGCCTTTCTGGAGGCACCGTAGGGAGGACACTCAACAACCCTGGGGAACACAGACAGCAGTGACTTACTGCCTGCCTGGCTACTGTGACTAGTGGCTGTACACTCTTAGCATAAAAGTTGCCATCTAGAACCTAAAAGGGTTCTTTGGCTGTACCCATAGGAGAACCCTTTGAAGAACCCTTTGGTTCCAATTCAAACTGTTTTTGTAAAACTTCTGACCCACTGGGAATGTGATGAAATAAATAAAAGCTGAAACAAATCATTCTCCCTACTAATTATTCTGACATTTCACATTCTTAAAATAATGTCAAGCAAAGAGGCACTGAGTTTGAAGGTAAGCCTTGAAATACATTCACAGGTAGACCTCCAATTTACACAAATGATGTCAATTTGCCTGTCAGAAGCTTCTAAAGCCATGACATAATTTTCTGGAATTTTCCAAGCTGTTTAAAGGCACAGTCAACTTAGTGTATGTAAACTTCTGACCCACTGGAAAAGTGAAATAATCTGTCTGTAAACAATTGTTCAACCGATGAGCAGCAGGTGTTTCTAATCAGGGTTGCCACTCATCTGCCAATCAGGGATGTTGCTTTTCTGGTTTACCTGTATAGAAATTAGTCACAAATAATTATAATGTATGGGAGCAGGCAAGACGGGCAACTCACAAATCAACCGCCAAGGTGTCTGCTCACCTGAACTGGGGGGCCCTTTCTTGTTTGGGTAACTGATTAACAACTTTAAAAAAAAAACTGCATACTAAATAAATGTGACTGGTCAATTGTGTGAGTCGGGGGCTGGGCCCAAGCCCGTAGGGGGCCCAAGATGCAAAACAAATTAAATTAGAAATAATGTAATTTTTGTATTATTATCATTTTTATCCAACCACGGGAGTCCGCTCTCAATGTTCAAAATACACCAGAGAGCATAATTAAGCCACAGAGGATCAATAGATTACAAAAAATAACTGGAGTAAGTTTTACCACAAGCACATATAAGTACTGTATCTGCCAAAATGAAGGAAACACCAACATAAAGTGTCTTAAAAGGGTGCTCTGCCACCACGAGCTGCCAGAACAGCTTCCTTGATATAGATTCTGCAAGTGGACCTAAACCATGTCAGGAAAATGCACCCCATACTGTAAGGTTCTGCTTTTCTTTTCTTAGTCAACCTTGTGTTCTTTTTCTTTGTATTCTTGACCGTAGCCCTGTTTCTTTGTGTTCTGGAACGTAGCCCTGTTTCTTTGTGTTCTGGTAGCCCTGTCTTTAATTTTTGTTCATTGATTTCACCTGTGTTCGTTTCTCACCTGGTCTCATCAGCTCCCTATTTAGTTCAGTTCTTTCTATTTGTATGGTTGTGAGGTATTGTTTGTTTTTGAATACCTACCTGTGTTTGTCCATTGCCTGTGACCACGATTCCTGCCTTCTGCGAAGGCTTAATAGACATCTGCCGCGTTCTGCGCATGGACCTACAACTTTTCTCCCTGAATATTCATTACAGAATACCTCACCTAAAAACAGAATGGATTCAGCGGAGCTACAGCGGTGCCTAACCCAGCAAGAGGAGAATATGGAGGAAATCTGCCATCTTCTCCGCCAGCCTATCCCTACTCCTCCGATGCCAGGAATCATAACCCATAGCCCCCCTTCGTTCATACCCATGCCTGGAAAATATGACGTTTCGCCTGGGAAATGTCAGGGATTTCTGATACAATGCAGCAAATATGCTGCTGGAAGTGGTGTTGGAGGGCCAGTGGGAGGCACTCTTTCCTCTGGTCTAAAAATGATCCCAATGCCCCAGCGATTGGGGACACTGCCCTGTGTAGGGTGCAGTCTTTCGTATGGGATGTTAAACGGATGTCCTAACTCTCTGAGGTCATTAAAGATCCCATGGCACTTATCGTAAGAGTAGGGGTGTTAACCCCGGTGTCCTGGCTAAATTCCCAATCTGGCCCTCAAACCATCATGGTCACCTAATAATCCCCAGTTTACAATTGGCTCATTCATCCCCCTCCTCTCCCCTGTAACTATTCCCCAGGTTGTTGCTGTAAATGAGAACGTGTTCTCAGTCAACTTACCTGGTAAAATAACGGAGAAATAAAAATACAGTGAGCACAACCCCACGAAGTTCGCCACCGACAAGAACAGGGTGGATTTTGTTGTCTCTACTCACAGGCAAAACCCTGCCAGCAGCACAGAACTCAGATCCGAGACCCATTTCCACACCCTCTTCAAAGTGGTATTCGATCACTCTCCTTCCGATAGTCCTAGAGGAGACCTCCTCATAGAACTTCAACAAGGATGCAATTCAGCTGCCGACTATGCCCTCGCGTTCCGCACCAAGGCTGCAGGGAGTAGATGGAGTGAGGCTGCCGACTATGCCCTCGCGGTCCGCACCAAGGCTGCAGGCAGTAGATGGAGTGAGGCTGCCGACTAGGCCCTCGCGGTCCGCACCAAGGCTGCAGGCAGTAGATGGAGTGAGGCTGCCGACTAGGCCCTCGCGGTCCGCACCAAGGCTGCAGGGAGTAGATGGAGTGAGGCTGCCGACTATGCCCTCGCGGTCCGCACCAAGGCTGCAGGCAGTAGATGGAGTGAGGCTGCCGACTATGCCCTCGCGGTCCGCACCAAGGAAGCAGGGAGTAGATAGAGTGAGGCTGCCGACTATGCCCTCGCGTTCCGCACCAAGGCTGCAGGCAGTAGATGGAGTGAGGCTGACGACTATGCCCTCGCGGTCCGCACCAAGGCTGCAGGGAGTAGATGGAGTGAGGCTGCCGACTATGCCCTCGCGGTCCGCACCAAGGCTGCAGGGAGTGGATGGAGTGAGGCTGCCGACTATGCCCTCGCGTTCCGCACCAAGGCTGTAGGGAGTGGATGGAGTGAGGCTGCCGACTATGCCCTCGCGTTCCGCACCAAGGCTGCAGGGAGTAGATGGAGTGAGGCTGCCGACTATGCCCTCGCGTTCCGCACCATGGCTGCAGGGAGTGGATGGAGTGAGGCTCCCGACTATGCCCTCGCGTTCCGCACCAAGGCTGCAGGGAGTGGATGGAGTGAGGCTGCCGACTATGCCCTCGCGTTCCGCACCATGGCTGCAGGGAGTGGATGGAGTGAGGCTGCCGACTATGCCCTCGCGTTCCGCACCAAGGTTGCAGGGAGTAGATGGAGTGAGGCTGCCGACTATGCCCTCGCGTTCCGCACCAAGGCTGCAGGGAGTAGATGGAGTGAGGCTGCCGACTATGCCCTCGCGTTCCGCACCAAGGCTGCAGGGAGTAGATGGAGTGAGGCTGCCGACTATGCCCTCGCGTTCCGCACCAAGGCTGCAGGGAGTAGATGGAGTGAGGCTGCCGACTATGCCCTCGCGGTCCGCACCAAGGCTGCAGGCAGTAGATGGAGTGAGGCTGCCGACTAGGCCCTCGCGGTCCGCACCAAGGCTGCAGGCAGTAGATGGAGTGAGGCTGCCGACTAGGCCCTCGCGGTCCGCACCAAGGCTGCAGGGAGTAGATGGAGTGAGGCTGCCGACTATGCCCTCGCGGTCCGCACCAAGGCTGCAGGCAGTAGATGGAGTGAGGCTGCCGACTATGCCCTCGCGGTCCGCACCAAGGAAGCAGGGAGTAGATAGAGTGAGGCTGCCGACTATGCCCTCGCGTTCCGCACCAAGGCTGCAGGCAGTAGATGGAGTGAGGCTGACGACTATGCCCTCGCGGTCCGCACCAAGGCTGCAGGGAGTAGATGGAGTGAGGCTGCCGACTATGCCCTCGCGGTCCGCACCAAGGCTGCAGGGAGTGGATGGAGTGAGGCTGCCGACTATGCCCTCGCGTTCCGCACCAAGGCTGTAGGGAGTGGATGGAGTGAGGCTGCCGACTATGCCCTCGCGTTCCGCACCAAGGCTGCAGGGAGTAGATGGAGTGAGGCTGCCGACTATGCCCTCGCGTTCCGCACCATGGCTGCAGGGAGTGGATGGAGTGAGGCTCCCGACTATGCCCTCGCGTTCCGCACCAAGGCTGCAGGGAGTGGATGGAGTGAGGCTGCCGACTATGCCCTCGCGTTCCGCACCATGGCTGCAGGGAGTGGATGGAGTGAGGCTGCCGACTATGCCCTCACGTTCCGCACCAAGGTTGCAGGGAGTAGATGGAGTGAGGCTGCCGACTATGCCCTCGCGTTCCGCACCAAGGCTGCAGGGAGTAGATGGAGTGAGGCTGCCGACTATGCCCTCGCGTTCCGCACCAAGGCTGCAGGGAGTAGATGGAGTGAGGCTGCCGACTATGCCCTCGCGTTCCGCACCAAGGCTGCAGGGAGTAGATGGAGTGAGGCTGCCGACTATGCCCTCGCGTTCCGCACCAAGGCTGCAGGGAGTAGATGGAGTGAGGCTGCCGACTATGCCCTCGCGTTCCGCACCATGGCTGCAGGGAGTAGATGGAGTGAGGCTGCCGACTATGCCCTCGCGTTCCGCACCAAGGCTGCAGGGAGTAGATGGAGTGAGGCTGCCGACTATGCCCTCGCGTTCCGCACCAAGGCTGCAGGGAGTAGATGGAGTGAGGCTGCCGACTATGCCCTCGCGTTCCGCACCAAGGCTGCAGGGAGTAGATGGAGTGAGGCTGCCGACTATGCCCTCGCGTTCCGCACCATGGCTGCAGGGAGTGGATGGAGTGAGGTTGCTTTATTTACCGTTTACTGAAGAGGACTCAACAGGGAACTTCAGGCGGAGCTGGCCTGTAGAGGTGACCTTCAGGATTTAAATCAATACATTCTTATGTCCATCTCCATTGACCACCTCATCGCCGACCGCTGAAGAACTCTGCCACCCAGGAACCCGACACCTTCTCTTTTCATGATTCCGTCATCCCGTCCAAGTCTTCCAGAGCCCATGCAGTTGGGCCAAGCTCTTCTCCCGTGTATCGAACATCAAGCGCATCCAAGGAGGGCTCTGCCTATACTGTGGTGGGAAAGATCATCTACTCAGCCATTGCCCTGTTCACCCCCCTCGGAGAGATGAGAAGGGTCCCTCCGCTGCCATGCAGGTAGGTGTGTCCTTATTTCTAAATATCTCCCAGAAGCAATTCTCCATCCCGGTATTGATAACCTTGAAGCGGGTTACCAAGTACGTAGAAGGCTTGATAGATTTGTGAACAGCAGGTCATTTTATAAGATCACCAGCTAGTACAAGAGTTTGACATTGATCTGACACCTGTCACCCCTCCCTTAAGGATTAACACCCTGGACAGGCAGCCATTGGGCACAGGCTCCATTACGCACCTGATACTGAGCGTTATCCTCCAGATTGGAGTCTTTCACACCAAAACCATTCAACTCATGGAACTCTCATCCCCCAAACGACCCTGCCATCTCGTGGAAACAAGGTGAACTACTGTCCTGGTCTTTTACCTGCTTCTCCAGTTGTCTCAGCCTACCCTGCAGAGCCACCACCATTGAGGACTCTCTGCAGTGCCACCCACCATACCATCTGAATTCCCCCAGAACAGCAATGTCTTCAGCAAAATCAAGGCCTCCACTCTGCCACCACATCGCCCAGGAAACTGTGCTGTTGACTTACTCCCTGGAATGTCACCACAGACGGGCCGTGTTTACCCCCTATCTATCCCGGGAAAATGAGGCAATGGAGAACTACATTGATGAATCACTCAAAAGGTTTCATCCGTTCTTCTTCCCCGGCTGCGTCTAGCTTCTTCTTCGTTGGAAAAAAGGACAGTGGTGTCCGTCCATGTATTGATTATCGTTCCCTGAATGACGTCACGGTCAATAACTATTTCCCTCTGATCCAGTGACCCTTGAACAAGTGGGCCCAGCCAACATCTATCCTATACTAAACTCGACCTGTGGAGTGCATATAACCTTGTCTGCATACGTGAAGGCGACGAATGGAAGACGGCCTTTATCACCGCTCGAGGGCAATACGAATACCTGGTGATGCCTTACGAGCGCACCCTGCCGTCTTCCAATCCTTTATGAATGAGGTTTTCTAGGATATGATCATCTTGATTTACTCCAACTCCCTGAAGGAACACATACAGCATGTGCAAAAGCTTCTTCAACGGCTCCTTGACATAATATTTATGTGAAGACTGAAAAGAGCACCTTCCATGTAACCTCGGTAAACCTCCTCGGTTTCGTACTGACACCTGGAGAGGTCAGCATGGATGAGAACAAAGTCACTGCCGTAAGTAACTGGCCCAAACCCACCACCGTTAAGGAACTCCAACGTTTCAATTGGTTCTCCAACTACTATCGCCGGTTCATTCAGAACTTTAGTTCTACTGCCGCCCCCTCACTGCCCTTACCAGCCAAAAGACCCAGACCCTTCAATGGACTGATACCGTCCTGACTGTGTTCCACAACTTGAAATGCCTCTTCACCTCAGCTCCTGTCCTTCGCCAACCTGATCAGACCCTTCCTTTCACCCCTGGAGGTGAATGCCTCCAAAGTAGGAGTAGAAGCCATACTCTCTCAGCAGGTGGGAACCCCTCCCACATCACATCCCTGTGCCTTCTTCTCCAGGAAGTTATCCTCCACTGAGAGGAATTACGATGTGGGGCACAGAACTCCTGGCCCTTGAGGAGTGGCGCCACTGGTTGAAGGGCGCATAACATCCCTTTCTTGTCCTAACAGATCATCGTAATCTGGACTATATCAGAGGGGCCAAGAGGTTAAACTCCAGACAAGCCCGCTCTCTTCACATGCTTCCATTTTCATGTTACTTACATCCCTGGAAAGAATTGTAAAAGCTGATGCTCTCTCCCGCCAGTTTGACCTTCCGACCAGTAACTCAGACCCTACACCCATCCTTCCTCTTGCATTATGGGACCAGTACAGTGAGAGGTTCACTCTGCCATACAAGAAGCCCAAACCTCAGACCCGGCTCCTTCTGAGACACCAGCTGGGAAGAGTTACTTACCAGCAGCTGTTAGACCCCAACTGATGCAATGGTGTCACACGTCCTTGGGGTCAGGACATCTGGGCATTACACGAACCACCGAACTTCTGGTGGTCCTCACTGGCATCTGACGTAAGGGATTACATACTCTCCTGTCCAGTCTGTGCCCAAACCAAAAGCCCTTGTCATCTCCCTTCGGGAAGCTTCAGCCTTTGCCAAACCCTCACAGACCCTGGTCCAACATAGACGTTGACTTCATCACAGACCTTCCTGAATCCTCTGGTAACACCACTATCCTTGTCATAGTAGGCCATTTTTCAAATATGTGTCTGGTTTCTCTTTCTCATCAAACCTACTGCATGGAATTCGTGGAGTGTATGTTCCAGCAGGTTTTCCTTATGTATGGGATTCCCACTAACACCTACAAATTCAAGGATTTTTCTTTATTTGTACTATTTTATACATTGTAGAATAATAGTGAAGACATCCACTATGAAATGACACATGGAATCATGTAGTAACCAAAAAAGTGTTAAACAAATCCAAATAGATTTTAGATTCTTCAAAGTAGTCACCCTTTACCTTGATGACAGCTTTGCACACTCTTGGCATTCTCTCAACCAGCTTCATGAGGTAGCCACCTGGAATGCATTTCAATTAACAGGTGTGCTTGTTAAGTTAATTTGTGGAGTTTCCTTCCTTCTTAATGTGTTTGTTTAACACTTTTTTTGTTTACTACATGATTCCATATGTGTTATTTCATAGTTTATGTCTTCACTATTATTCTGAAATGTAGAAAATAGTAAAGATAAAGAAACCCTGGAATGAGTAGGTATGTCCAAAGCTTTGACTGTTACTGTATGTCATATCACAAACTAGTTTTAAATTATTACATGTTTTAGTTTTTTTTTAAATGAACTTAGTTTCAAGTAGACTGTGACAGGGTTGTGTTGACAACCCAGTCTGGGTGGGAGATTATACAATTCCTTCAACATTTTTCACATCAGTCATTAATTCAATCATTTAGACATTCAGAAAATCTCCAGGCAGACTGGAAGAGTTGGCATAGTTTACATCAAAATGTCAGTTTGATGTCTCTGTTGACATGCTGCTCTAGTCTAGGGAAAGATGCATATACATGCTACTTCCCTTATGCTGCTTTTATTCCAGACAAGTTTGATCATGACATCTGCTCCAGACTACTTATTAGCGACACAGCGTTAGCAGCAATGTCTGGGACAAGCCACCCACAGAGAGAGAATAGAACATCAGGATGCCAGTGGGCAAATAGTCTCCACCACTCCCCTCCCCCCTTTTAACTACATGAAATACAAGGGAGAGTGGCAGTTGCACAAAGAGAAAGGAGAGGTGACAATAAAATGTCCCAAACATAGTTACACTGAACAGCAATGACAGAGAAAGAGATGTTTTTATTAACACTCCCTATCCGTTTTGCAGAAGAGACACAGATCACAGAACTAAATCCTATTCCCAGCTCACATAGGTGCAACACCTAACTTCTACTTAAATCACATTTTTACTTAGTCATCCATTGACATCAATGACATAATTTCAGACAATTTTTGTGACCTTAGAACTCAGGTTGCTTAAGTTTTTTGTGTAGTGTGAACACTCCAAAAGAACTCAGTCCCTCAAAAGAGCCCCCAAAGCGACCCGAACTGAGACCATCTTTAGAGGTGGTCTAAGTTCGGTTTGCTTGAATTCCGCGGTCCGGTTCCCTTTAAGGCAATGTGAACGCAAAGCTCCCTAGGTTCGCTTGTCATTATTCCCACACCACAGACTAGACTACTGCCTCACTGTTTCCCCTGCCATAAACCCTCACATTGGTGCCGCAAAAGAGAGACGATGATGTGCAGGTTCGTGGAAAAATATGTGTGCTGTTTTTGGATATTGATTGGTGATTTTCAAGGACGCACAGAAACTCCATAATGTGTGGTTTTTAGTTCAGATTATTTCAATACATTTTTCAATCAAATGTATTTATATAGCCCTTCTTACTTCAGCTGATGTCACAAAGTGCTGTACAGAAACCCAGCCTAAAACCCTAAACAGCAAGCAATGCAGGTGTAGAAGTACGGTGGCTAGGAAAAACTCCCTAGAAAGGCCAGAACCTAGGAAGAAACCTAGAGAGGAACCAGGCTATGAGAAGTGGCCAGTCCTCTTCTGGCTGGGCCGGGTGGAGATTATAACAGAACTTGGCCAAAATGTTCAAATGTTCATAGATGACCAGCAGGGTCAAATAATAATAATCACAGTGGTTGTCGAAGGTGCACCTCAGGAGTAAATATCAGTTGGCTTTTCAAAGCCAATCATTCAGAGTATCTCTACCGCTCCTGCTGTGTCTAGAGAGTTGAAAACAGCAAGTCTGGGACAAGATAGCACGTCCAGTGAACAGGTCAGGGTTCCATAGCCTCAGGCAGAACAGTTGAAACTGGAGCAGCAGCACGGCCAGGTGGACTGGGGACAGCAAGGAGTCATCAGGCCAGATAGTCCTGATGCATGGTCCTAGGGCTCAGGTCCTCTGAGAGAAAGAAAAAAAGAGAGAAAGAAAAATAGAAAAAGATTTAGAGAGAGCATACTTAAATTCACACAGGACACCGGATAAGACAGGAGAAGTACTCCAGATATAACAGACTGAACCTAGCCCCCCGACACAAACTACTGCAGCATAAATACTGGAGGCTGAGACAGGAGGGGTCGGGAGACACCGTTTGTTTGCAATAAGTGACCTATATGCTAAGAGAGAGTCATAAGCGGTTTATTGATTGTGGGGTTCGAAAAGTGTGAGAAGACAATATACAGTGCCTTCAGAAAGTGTTCAGACCCCTTGACTTTTTCCACATTTTGTTATGATACAGCCTTATTCTAAAATGGATGACATTTTTTTTTATCGTCAGCAATCGACACACAATAGCCCTAATGACAAAGCGGAATTTTTTTGTTGTTGAAATTTTTACAAATGTATTGAAAATTTAAAAAACGAATTCCTTATTTACGTAAGTATTCAGAACCTTTGTTATGAGACTCAAAATTGAGCTCATGTGAATCCTTTTTCAATTGATCTTTTACATTTATTTAACTAGGCAAGTCAGTTAAGAATAATTCCTTATATTCAATGACAGCCTAGGAACAGTGGGTTAACTGCTTTGTTCCAGGGCAGAATGGCAGATTTTTACATTGTCAGCTCTGGGATTTGATCTAGCAATCTTTTGGTTACTGGCCCAACTCTCTAACCACTGGGCTACCCCGACATTATCTTTGAGCTGTTTCTACAACTTCATTGGAGTCCATCTGTGGTAAATCCAATTGATTGGACATGATTTGGAAAGGCACACAACTGTTCAAATAAGATCCCACTGTTGACAGTGCATGTCAGAGGAAAAACAAAGCCATGAGTTGTCCGTAGAGAAGCGAGACAGGATTGTGTCGAGGCACAGATCTGGGAAAGGGTACCAAAACATTTCTGTAGCATTGGATTTCCCCAAGAACAATGGCCTACATCATTATTAAATGGAAGAAGTTTGCAACCACCAAGACTTTTCCTAGAGCTGGCCACCTGGCCAAATTGGGCAATCTGGGGAGAAGGTCACCTCCCAGACCAAGGCCCAAGAACCGATGGTCACTCTGACAGAGCTCTAGAGTTCCTCTGTGGAGATGGGAGAACCTTCCAGAAGGACAATCATCTCTGCAGCACTCCGCCAATCAGGCATTTACGGTAGAATAGCCAGACAGAAGTCACTACTCAGTAAAAGGCACATGACAGCCAGCTTGAAGTTTGCCAAATGCACATAAAGTCTCTCAGACTATGAGAAACAAGATTCTCTGGTCTGATGAAACCAAGATGGAACACTTTGGCCTGAATGCCAAGTGTCACTTCTAGAGGAAACATGGCAACATCCCTGCGGTGAATCATGGTGGTGGCATTATCTCACTGTCCGGATGTTTTTCAGTGGCCCGGGCTGGGAGACAAGTCAGGATCGAAGCAAAGTGGAGCGGAGCGAAGTACAGAGAGATCCTTGATGAAAATCTGCTCCAGAGCACTCAGGACCTTATACTGGGATGAAGGTTCACCTTCCAACAGGACAACGACCCTAAGCACACAGCCAAGACAACGCAGGAGTGTTTTCAGGACAAGTCTCTGAATGTCCTTGAGTGGCCCAGCTAGAGCCAGGACTTGAACCCGATCCAACATCTCTGGAGAGACCTGAAAATATCTGTGCATCCAACCTGACAGAGCTTGAACGGATCTGCAGAGAAGAATGGGAGAAACTCCCAAAACACAGGTGTGCCAAGCTTGTAGCATCATACCCAAGAAGACCAGAGGCTGTAATCGCTGCCAAAGGTCCTTCAACAAAGTACTGAGTAAAGAATCTGAATACTTATGTAAATTAGCAAACATTTCTGAAAACCTGTTCTTGCTTTGTCATTATCGGGTAATGTATGTAGATAGATGAGAGAAAAAATATATAATCAGTTTTAGAATAAAGCTGTAACCTAACAAAATCAAGAGGTCTGAATACTTTCCGAAGGCACTGTATTTGGTGAGAATCACAACATAGGGTACAAAATTGATTCTAGTTCTTAAAGGGGGAGTAGCCTACCTTGGGTGTACAATTTTAAATTACAGAATCATATATTCTGCAGTTATTCTATTGCTATTTATTCTGTTACCAATCAAATGTACATGTTAATAGTATCTTCTGACTACAATGACTATTTCTCATAGTTTAACTAAACACAATCTATTAGCTTCCAAAATGTAAGTAGGTATATCTAGCTGTCTTGTCTTGCACTTTGTAAAAACCCAGAGCGCATGTTAGAAAAAGACCTTCGTTCCTTTCTAAACATAGCAATGTGAATGCAAAGAGGACTTGGTCCACAGAATAAGTGAACTGGCAAAAGAGTTGAGTCCTCGTTCAAAGCCGAGTTCTTTTGCTCTTTTTTTTTTACCACAGAGTTCACTTTAAAGAGGACTGAGAATGGTTATTTTCAAGAGGACTATATCATAAATCCAACTTAAGTGGAAGTGTTAGTGGAATTCTAAATTCCTATATGTTTTGTAGCCAAAACCAAATTCGCACTCTTTCTTCTTCATTAATGAGTTGTAAGTTCATTAATTATGCATGAAGTAGATCGAGACCAGTCTTAAAAGCCAGGTAACAGCGTTTAATTCAAGAGAGTACTCCCACATACACATATTTCCACAGGTTATAAACTAAAATGACGTCAGCGTTTGCTAAACGTTCTATCTTTTAGAGGCCCTATAGTTTCTCGAGCTTTCGCTCCACGCCTGAAGTCAAGGTCAGTCAGTATAAATCAGCATTCTAGACAGTCTGGAGATGGGCCGTTCCTGCCACCTGGAGATTGTACAAATGAATGAACTAAGGAACAGACCTTCATTGTTACTAAACTCCTGACTACATTATATACAATTGGGAAAGGGAGCAAGAGAGAAAAGTCATATGTAGAGTACATTATAGCATTTGGACTAGTCAGTTCTGATTGGAATGTATACATAATTAGTCATTTCAACCATAATTTCCTCCAACAGGAAGTTAATACATTATAGATCATCTTGGAGACAGCCTTAGCCAAGCTGAATGGATAGAGTGTAAAAGGATCATGTCAACAGGGGAGGATTGGCTCAGATTGGTTCAGGGTCATGGAGGAAAGCCAGTCATCCTCAGCTCCAAATGACGGGTTCAGTCACAGTTCAGGAGGTAACGGTCAGGGCGCTCATCTTGCTGAAGCATGCCCCGCTACTTAACTTCAAATAACGTTTGCGTCCTAAATGATAACCTATTCCCTATGTAGAGCACTTCTTTTGATCAGGGCCCATAGAGCTCTGGTCAAAAGTAGTGATAGATAGATAGATAGATAGATAGATAGATAGATAGATAGATAGATAGATAGATAGATAGATAGATAGATAGATAGATATAAATAATAGGGTGCCATTTGGGATGCGCACAAAAGGTTCCATCCTCATAGTCTGACTGCTGAGTCAGAAAGACAGAAAGACATGACTGGGCCACAGCAGAGGTGCTATCCAAGGAATCTCTTCACCTTTACCGTCAGGCAGGCCATTCTTCACTCCACACTACAGAGAGGAAACTATTTGCGTCAACTAAAGCAACGATTTCTCTGCCAAATTGTCATAATAATAATTTGTTTAATGTGGTGCGCTGCACAGTACAGTAAAACAAAATGTGCATCTATGTAAAAAATAATATGCATATTTTTCTGCATATGTAAGAATATCCGCTTGAGCTGTCGGTATCCCCCTGCCTGGTGCTACTTTTTTTTTTAAAGAAATGAAATATACTTCTCTGCATCTGCTAAAATCGGGGTAAAAGATTCAAAGGAATGTGAGTCTTATTCAGACAGTACATTTAGTTACTGCTTGCTTTTCTAAAGTCTACCAAACCTTGCCTGCAGGCATGCCAGCTGAGATAGTTAGACAAGCTAGCTAATTAGGAGACTGAGAGATTAGGAACCTATGAAACAAAATTAGAACAGGACAAATCTGAAGGGGCACCTGTGCACACTTTGGGCATGACGCTGATAACAATCATCTAGATTTGGCAGACTACCTACACTATCTTACAGATACAGTATCATGGTGTATTGTGCAGGACTGTTAATTAGAGCCAGCCTACTATACATATGGCATGCAACAACAGTAAGGAGCCATTTCTGCTGAACGTTTCACTGCTTCATTTTTTTGTGTACTTCTGAAAAAGACGAGACTGACCATATGGAGAGAGAAACTGCAGTCATCGTACAGTCATCGTGCAGTCCACGTGCAGTCATCGTACAGTCATCGTGCAGTCATCGTGCAGTCATCGTACAGTCATTGTGCAGTCATCGTGCAGTCATCGTACAGTCATCATGCAGCCATCGTAAAGTCATCGTACAGTCATCGCGCAGTCATCGTGCAGTCATCGTGCAGTCATCGTACAGTCAGCGTCTCAGGAAGCGTGTTGCACATCAATGGTTCATTAGCACTGGATTCTCTTAAAGACACATACCGGATTCCTCTCAGGAGTGTCATGAGAATCTTGGGTTGTACGGGAAATGTGTCTGGTGTGGTGTGCGCACTTGTTTGAGGGAGATGACGGCCAAAGCTGGGCCAATTGCACGCCACCCTATGGGACTCCCAATCACAGCCGGTTGTGATACAGCCTGGATTCAAACGAGGGTGTCTGTAGTGACACCTCTAGCACTGAGATGCAGTGAGATGCAGTGCCTTAGACTGCTGTGCCACTCAGGAGTCCATATGATCAGGACTATTTTATAAGTAAGAGAACATTAAACTTATTTCTTTCCTGAATGATATGAATTGCCACAATTATGTTTGTTCTTCAAATTATGTATTTTATTCAAACAGAAAAATGAACTTAATAGCCCAAAGTATATTGAAACAAATAATTCAAGGTTACATTTAAAATCAAACAAATTGTGTGATGGGCACTTTTTCAATGGAAAAATGGGTCTAAAATGAACAGAACAGATGCTCAATTAATTTCTGTGTCCATACCTGTTCAGAGAAGAGCGAGAACAACATCAGTTAAATTCGTGAAAGAATTTCAACAAGCGTTTGCAACTCTCTTTGTGAATTACAGTGTCATTTATCCTAAACAATATTTCTTTAACTGACCCACAGATTTCTTGTGAAAGAATCTTGTAAGAATCTGCAGACTTCCACAGGCTTCAAGCTTCCCTTTAAGAGGCATTTTCTCAACTATCTGCAATACAGGTATGATGGAAGAATGAAGCAGGTGTTGGGCTTTGCTACACAGGAAGCAGCAGTTGACTATTCCATTGTCAACACTTTCATTAAATCAGCAGACCTATCTCAATATATTTGACAATACCATATAAAGTATTCATACCCCTTGACTTATTCCAATTTTTTGTGTTATATTCTGAATTCAAAATGGATTAAATTGATTTTCTTTCTCACCCATGTACACATAATACCCCATAATGACGAAGGCAAAACATGTTTAGACATTTTTGCAAATATATTTAAAATGAAATACAGAAATATCTAATTTACATAAGCATTCACATCCCTGATTCAGCTATTCGGCTATTACAGCTTTCAGTAGTATTGGGTATGTTTGTATCAGCTTTGCACTTCTAGAGATAGGGAGCTGTGGTTATCAGCAATATTAAAATCTTTCCACAGATTTTCAGTCTTTCATGTGCCTTTTTGCAAACTCCAGGCGTTCTCTCACGTGCCTTTTTGCAAACTCCAGGCGTGCTGTCACGTGCCTTTTTGCAAACTCCAGGCATGCTGTTACGTGCCTTTTTGCAAACTCCAGGCATGCTGTCACGTGCCTTTTTGCAAACTCCAGGCGTGCTGTCACGTGCCTTTTTGCAAACTCCAGGCGTGCTGTCACGTGCCTTTTTGCAAACTCCAGGCGTGCTGTGTCACGCCTTGGTCATTGTATTTTGTGTTTTTGTTATATGTTTGGGTAGGCCAGGGTGTGACATGGGTTTATATGTCGTTTTTCGTGTTGGGGTTTGTAGATTTTGGGATCGCGGCTGATTAGGGGTGTTTTATTAGGCTTGGCTGCCTGAGACGATTCTCAATCAGAGTCAGGCGATTCTCGTTGTCTCTGATTGGGAACCGTATTTAGGGAGCCTGAGTTTCGCTTTGTATTTCGTGGGTGATTGTTCTTGTCTCTGTGTAGTTGTTCACCAGACAGGCTGTATAGGTTTTTCACGTTCCGTTTGTTGTTTTGTATTGTATAGTTATTTCATGTATCACGTTTTCATTCATTAAAGATCATGAGTAACAAACACGCTGCATTTCGGTCCGACTCTCTTCCTTCAACAGACGAACGCCGTTACAGAATCACCCACCACTCACGGACCGAGCAGCGTGTTAACAGGCAGCAGCGAAAGGAGGACGTTATGGACGGTAGAGGCATGGAGTATACGACGTGGGAAGAAATCGACAGGTGGGCGGCCGACCCAGAGAGAGTGCAGGTGCCCGCCTGGGATTCGCTGGAGCAATGCGAAGAGGGCTATAGGCGAATGGAGTCGAAAAGGAAAACACGGCGACACAGAGCGAAAACCGAAAGTAACCCCCAAATATTTATTGGCGCAGAGAGAGAGTGGCTGAGTCAGAGTTCAGACCTGAGCCAACTATCCCTGTTAATCGTGAAGAGCAGTTGCAGTGAGAGAGGCTGCACCACTTGGAGATTTGGTCATGGGAGGAGGAATTAGACGGGAAAGGACCCTGGGCTCAGCCTGGAGAATATCGCCGTCCCAAGGAAGAAATAGATGCAGATAAAGCGGAGAGGTGCTGGTATGAGGAGGCAGCACGGCGACGCGGTTGGAAGCCCGAAAAGCAGCCCAAAAAAATTATTGGGGTTGGGCTAGAAGGGAGTATGGCTATGCCAGGTAGGAGACCTGCGCAAACTCCCTGTGCTCACCGTTGGGCTAGAGAGACCGGGCAGGCACCGTGTTATGCTATGGAGCGCACGGTGTTTCCAGTGCGGGAGCATAGCCCGGTGCGGCACATACCAGTTCTTCCTATTGGCCGGGCTAGAGTGGGCATCAAGCCAGGTAAGTTTGGGCAGGCTCGGTGCTCAAGAGCTCCAGTGCGCCTGCACGGTCCGGTCTATCCAGAGCCACCTCCACACACCAGTCCTCCGGTAGCAGCTCCCCGCACCAGGCCTCCTGTGCGTGTCCTCAATCCTGTAGCACCAGTTCCAGCACCACGCACCAGGCCTTCTGTGCGCCTCGCCTGTTCAGCACAGCCAGAGCCTTCCTTCCCTCCTGCGCTACTGGAGTCTCCTGTCTGTTCAGCGCTATTAGAGCCTTCCTTCCCTCCTGCGCTGTCGGAGTCTCCCGCCTGTTCAGCGCTATCAGAGCCTTCCTTCTCTACAGCGCTGCCGGAGCCTCCTGCCTGTTCGGAGCAGCCTGAGCTGTCAGTCTGCATGAAGCAGCTAGAACTGCCAGTCTGCAAGGAGCTGCTAGTCTGCAAGGTGCTGCCAGCCTGCATGGAGCACTCAGAGCTGTCAGCCTGCATGGAGCAGTCAGAGCTGTCAGCCTGCATGGAGCAGTCAGAGCTGTCAGTCTGCATGAAGCAGCCAGAGCTGTCAGTCTGCATGAAGCAGCCAGAGCTGTCAGTCTGCATGAAGCAGCCAGAGCTGTCAGTCTGCATGAAGCAGCCAGAGCTGTCAGTCTGTAAGAAGCAGCCAGAGCTGTCAGTCTGCATAGAGCAGCTAGATCCGCCAGTCAGCCATGATCTTCTAGATCTGCCAGACAACCAGTCTCTTCCAGATCTGCCAGTCAAACAGTCTCTTCCAGATCTGCCAGTCAAACAGTCTCTTCCAGATCTGCTAGTCAACCAGAATCTTCCAGTTCCGCCAGCCAGCCAGGATCTACCGGAGCCTACTACCTGCCTAAGCTTCATCTCAGTACTGGGCTTCCTCTCAGTACTGGGCTTCCTCTCAGTACTGGGCTTCCCCTCAGTCCCGGGCTGCTTCTGTCCCGAGATGCTCCTCTGTCCCGAGATGCCCCTCTGTCCCGAGCTGCCCCTCTGTCCCGAGCTGCCCCTCTGTCCCGAGCTGCCCCTCTGTCCCGAGCTGCCCCTCTGTCCCAAGCTGCCCCTCAGTCCGGAGATGCCCCTCAGTCACGAGCTGCTCCTCAGTTATGTGGGGATCTGGGTGAGGACTATTAGGCCATGGTCGGCGGAGAGGGTGAATTATCCCAGGACGCGAAGGGGAGGAACTAGGACATTAATGAAGTGGGGTCCACGTCCCGAGCCGGAGCCGCCACCATGGACAGACGCCCACCCGGACCCTCCCTATGGTTTGAGGTGCGTCCGGGACAGGCTGTATAGTTTTTTTTTTTTCCTTCAACAGACGAACGGCGTTACATGCTGTCATGTGCCTTTTTGCAAACTCCAGGCGTGCTGTCACGTGCCTTTTTGCAAACTCCAGGCGTGCTGTCATGTGCCTTTTTGCAAACTCCAGGCGTGCTGTCATGTGCCTTTTTGCAAACTCCAGGCGTGCTGTCACGTGCCTTTTTGCAAACTCCAGGCGTGCTGTCATGTGCCTTTTTGCAAACTCCAGGCGTGCTGTCATGTGCCTTTTTGCAAACTCCAGGCGTGCTGTCATGTGCCTTTTTGCAAACTCCAGGCGCGCTGTCATGTGCCTTTTTGCAAACTCCAGGCGTGCTGTTATGTGCCTTTTTCTTACATGTGGCTTCTGTCTGGCCACACTCCCATAAAGCCCAGATTGGTGGAGTGCTGTAGAGACTTTTGTCCTTCTGATAGGTTCTCCCATCATAGCTGACTTTGAAAGGGCTTTTCAGAAATTATGATATATAAATGCCTGGAATATTTCAATTTTGGAAAATCTCTTTTAAAATGGGTTAAAGTTATGTATAGCAACCCTAGGTGGAAAATAGTAAATAATGGCTGTCTCAGAAAGTTTTAAACTGTCAAGAGTAAAACAAGGCTGTCCACTATTGGCATATATATGTATTATTATCAGTGAAATGTTAGCTGTTAAAATTAGATCCAACAATAATATTAAGGGATTATAAATCCATGGCTTAAAAACAAAGATATCATTGTATGCTGATGATTCATGTTTTCTTTCAAAACCACAATTAGAATCCCTCGTCAGCCTCATAGAGGATCTAGATACTTTTTGTAACCTCTCTGTATTAAAACCAAATTATGATAAGTGTACTTCCTATATTACGTATTGGATCACAAAAAAAATGGAACTTTTACATTACGGTGTAGTTTACCAATAGAATGGTCTGAGGGGGATGTGGACATACTCAGTATGCATATCCCGAAATAAAGAAATTCTCACTCCAATACATTTTTATAGAAAGTTAGCAATGATACCAATGAAATGTTACCATGGGAAGGAAAATACCTGTCTATGTGGAAAAATCACCCTGATGAACTCTTTAGTCATATCACAGTTTACAGTTGAAGTCAGAAGTTTACATACACTCAGGTTGGAGTCATTAAAAATCATTTTTCGGGCCTCCCGGGTGGCTCAGTGATTAAGGGCGCTGTACTGCAGCGCCAGCTGTGCCATCAGAGTCCCTGGGTTTGCGCCCAGTCTCTGTCGTAACCGGCCGCGACCGGGAGGTCCGCGGGGCGACGCACAATTGGCCTAGCATCGTCCGGGTTAGGGAGGGCTTGGTCGGTAGGGATGTCCTTGTCTCATCGTGCACCAGCGACTCCTGTTGTGGGCCGGGCTCAGTGCGCTCTAACCAAGGTTTCCAGGTACACGGTGTTTCCTCCGACACATTGGTGCGGCTGGCTTCCGGGTTGGATGCGTTATGTGTTAAGAAGCAGTGCGGCTTGGTTGGGTTGTGTATCGGAGGACGCATGACTTTCAACCTTCGTCTCTCCCGAGCCCGTACGGGAGTTGTAGCGATGAGACAAGATAGTAGCTACTACAACAATTGGATACTTTGAAATTGGGGAGAAAAATGGGGTAAACAAAAAAAACTCATTTTTCAACCAATCCACAAATGTCTTGTTGAAAAACTATAATTTTCACAAGTTGGTTAGGTTCTACTTTGTGCATGTCACAAGTAATTTTTTCCAACAATTGTTTACAGATTATTTCACTTATAATTCACTGTATCACAATTCCAGTTGGTCAGAAGTTTACATACACTACGTTGACTGTGCCTTTAAACAGCTTGGAAAATTCTGTCATGGCTTTAGAAGCTTCTGATAGGCTAATTGACATCATTTGAGTCAATTGGAGGTGTACCTGTGGATGTGATTCAAGACCTACCTTCAAACTCAGTGCCTCTGCTTGACATCATGGGAAAATCAAAGGAAATCAGCCAAGACCTCAGAAAAGCAAGTGTGTAGACCCTCACAAGTCTGGTTCATCCTTGGGAGCAATTTCCAAACGCCTGAAAGTACCACGTTCATTGGTACAAACAATAGTATGCAACACCATGGGACCACTTTGCTGTCATACCGCTCAGGAAGGAGATGCGTTCGGTTTCCTAGAGATTAATCTACTTTGTTGCAAAAAGTGCAAATGAATCCCAGAACAACAGCAAAGGACCTTGTGAAGATGCTGTAGTAAACAGGTACGAAAGTATCAATATCCACAGTAAAATGAGTCCTATGTCGACATAACCTGAAAGGCCGATCAGCAAGGAAGAAGCCACTGCTCCAAAACCACCATAAGAAAAAACAGACTACGGTTTGCAACAGCACATGGGGACAAAGATCGTACCTTTTGGAGAAATGTACTCTGGTCTGATGAAACAAAAATAGAACTGTTTGGCCATAATGACCATCGTTATCTTTGGAGGAAAAAAGGGGAGGCTTATACTAGTTCTCTAGTAAATTAGTAAGAATGTCTCAGCCCATGTTCAAGAATGGCCTTTTTCAGATTACAACTGCTCACTTTCGGTTATTTGAAAATGAAATAATCTCCAAAATGTTGTTATTTTTTAAACAAGCCTTAGAAAGTTGCTTGCAATTTCAGTTTAATCCACCTGAAAAGACAGAACAAATAATACAACAAATTGTGGTTAAACTCAAATATACTAATTGATTTAAAAAAACATATTTTTCAATACAATTATAAAAGGTATAATCTTTGTAAATTATATCATAAATAGGACTGGTGGAGTTTTGTCACACATGCAGCTAACACAGACATATGGAAATGTCTGCTCTACCCAAAATTACAACCAACTAATTGCAGCATTACCATAAAAATGGAAGAGGCATGTGGAGGCGAAAAAAGTAAGGAACTTGTCTGTCGGCCATGTATTAAAGACCAACAATGGATAAAGAAAATTGTGATGAGTAAAAATATATACCAGTTTCATTTAAGGACCAAAAAATAGACAGCTGTGCCATATACATTGCAAAATAGTTGGGAAGAGATTTTCAATGTACCGATTCCATGGCACATGGTTTATGAACTGATACGCAAAACGACGCTGGATTCAAAACTCTTGAAACCAATAGAATGTTATATATAAGGGGGATACAGTCTTCCCAGCTCTGTAGATTTTGCCGTGAGGAGGCAGAGTCATTAGATCATTTATTTTGGTACTGTCCATGCGTATCTCGTTTTCGGTCGCAGGTCCAGGAAGAATTGCAACATTCACCTAGAACCAACGCTGCAGATAGCAATACTGGGTGATTTGAAAAGTTGTAGTCAGTCGATCAATAATATAATAATTATTTTAGCAAAAATCTGTAGACACTATGAGAATAGAAAGGTTCAGTACTTTTGTGAAGCATCACAGCACAGTTGAAAAATATATTGCAAATAGAAATCCAGAATGGATGGTGTCAGAAGATAGATGGGAGGGGTTCAATGGAGCTGAAGGTTGGGACTAATAACAACAAGATAACAAATGTAAAACATACAGCGTCTGTGGAATGTATATAGGTTTGTTACTTTTGTGAAATAGCACAGTTACAAATAGAAATCAAACTGGATGGACATCAGAAATAGAGAAAGGCCAGGACTAAAACCCAAACAAAATATAACTATTGTAAAATAGATGGGTGGGTGTTGCTATGGTGACCAGTGAGCTGAGATAAGGCAGGGCTTAACCTAGCAAAGACTTATAGATGACCTGTAGCCAGTGGGTTTGGCGACGTATGAAGCGAGGGCCAGCCAAGGAGAGCATATAGGTCGCAGTGGTGGGTAGTGTATGGGGTTTTGGTGACAAAACGGATGGCAATGTGATAGACTGCATCCAATTTGTTGAGTAGAGTGTTGGAGGCTATTTTGTAAATGACATCGTCGAAGTCAAGGATCGGTAGGATAGTCAGTTTTACGAGGGTATGTTTAGCAGCATGAGTGAAGGAGGCTTTGTTGCGAAATAGAAAGCCGATTCTAGATTTTTGATTGGAGATGCTTAATGTGAATCTAACCAGACACCAAGATATTTGTAGTTGTTCACATGTTCTAAGTCAGAACCGTCCAGAGTGATGCTAGTCAGGCAGACGGGTGCAGGCAGCGATCGGGTGAAAAGAATGCATTTAGTTTTACTAGCATGTAAGAGCAGTTGGAGGCCAGGGAAGTTGTGTTGTATGGCATTGAAGCTCGTCTGGAGGTTTGTTAACACAGTGTCCAAAGAAGGGCCAGAAGTATACAGAATGGTGTTGTCTGCGTAGAGGTGGATCAGAGAATCACCAGCAGCATGAGTGACATCATTGATATATACAGAGAAAAGAGTCGGCCCGAGAATTGAACCCTATGGCACCCCTATGAACCTTTTCTTCAAGATCAGTTGCAAAAAGCATCAAGCGCTATGATGAAACAGAGTTACCTCTGCTGCAAAGGATAAGTTCATTATAGTTAACAGACTCAGAAATTGCTTCACAGAGATGCTTCACAGAGATCAAGTAACAGACACATCTAGACATCAACTGTACAGAGGAGACTGTGTCAATAAGGCCTTCATCGAATTGCTGCAAAGAAACCCCTTCTAAAAGGACACCAATAATAAAAAGGGACTTGCTTTGGCCAAGAATCACGAGCAATGGACATTAAACCGGTGGAAATCTGAGTCCAAATCGGAGATTTTTGGTTCCAACCGCCGTGTCTTTGTGAGACGTAGAGTAGGTGAATGGATGATCTCTGCATGTGTGGTTCCCACTGTGAATCATGGAGGAGGAGGTGTGATGGTGCTTTGCTGGTGACATTGTCTGGCATTTATTTAGAATTCAAGGCATACTTTAACCAGCATGGCTTCCACAGCATTCTGCAGCGATACGCCATCCCATCTGGTATGTGCTTAGTGGGACTATCATTTGTTTTTTAACAGGACAATGACCAAACACACTACTAGGATGTGTAAGGGACAAGTGCTGCATCAGATGACCTGGCCTCCACAATCACCAGACCTCAACCCAATTGAGATGGTTTGGAATGAGTTGGACTGCAGAGTGAACGACAAGCAGCCAACAAGTATATGTGGGAACTCCTTCAAGATGGTTGGAAAAGCATTCCAGGTGAAGCTGGTTGAGAGAATTCCAAGAGTGTGCAAAGCTATCATGAAGGAAAAGGGTGGCTACTTTGAAGAATCTAAAATATAACATATATGTTGTATTTGTTTAACACTTTTTTGGTTACTACAGTACATGATTCTATATGTGTATTTCATAGTTTTGATGTCTTCATTATCATTTTACAATGTAGAAAATAGTAAAATAATGAGTAGGTGCGTCCAAACGTTTGACTGGTGCTGTATATTACTATGAATATGAGAATAGGTTGACTCCCATAGCAGATCTCAAACCGAGGCCACCAGCACCAGTAACAACCATCCTAACCACTGTCCCAATAAATGATATCTCCATGGCATATGCTTATTCAGAAAGTATAGTTTGGCCCTGTCCAGAAAAGACCCTAATCCCTCCTCCCTAGACACTGTAAATCTGAAATAACTTGATAGGTGTAAGCAACAGGGTAAATGCACTTTGAAGTAAGTCTCAGCTCTGTCAAAAGTATACTCAATAAAAACTTGTATTGATCATTGTGATTCAGGAGTATCATTAAACAGGTTAATATATTACCCACCAACATTAGACAACTATACAAAAAGCCCTTAAATTGTTGAAATAAGTAAATCAAATCACTGGTGAGAGAATAAACAAAGTAACTGATAACTGACACAGACATGGTGGTATAGCAGGAACATCTAAATGCCTCGAACCAAGAAGTTGTGAGTTCAAATCCTAGATAAATACATGTTGAATAGTAATTACTGTATAAATGAATATGCACAATGTATTTGTGTGTTAAATATGTTGAAAAGTTGAAAACACTGTAGGTTAAAAATACTGTGTGTGAGTAATCCTGACCTTGCCAAAAGACAGAAAGGGCTGTGAGTGGTTCACCAATCAGGATTTAGATGGCTTTGGCAAAGGTACATGTTGTGTAAGAACTTTTTGGGGGAGGGAGAACATTTATTTGGGAAATGTCATTGTGTAACAGTATAGACTTTACGTCCGTCCCCTCGCCCCGACCTGGGCGCGAACCAGGGATACTCTGCACACGTCAACAGTCACCCTCGAAGCATTGTTACCCATCGCTCCACAAAAAAGGTCTCAGAGCAAGTGGCTTCACCGATTGAAATGCCACTAGCGCACACCACCGCTAACTAGCTAGCCATTTCACATCGGCTACAATTGCAACGTTTCAATGAAATGTGTCTCAAACATTAGTATTTTACATTCTGAGAACATGGCATGGCCTGTGTATGTTTGGTGGGACATTAAAGGAATATTCTCCAAACCCTCAGAAAACTGCACACATGAATGTTCTTGCTACATCCCATAAAACATGACGAGAACATTAATGTTGTTTGTTTTGAGAAGATTATAACAATGTTCTAGATAAGTTCTGCTTGACATTAAGGGATTGTTCTCTGAACTTGAACACCAAAACATGGTAAAAAGATTATCAGAATGTTTTGCTAACATACTGTAGATAGAATGTTCTCCTAACTAATGGAAAATTGAACACTCCAACATTAGGGGAACATTGCTGGTAATATTACAAAAACTATCTCCCTAGAATTGTTAGCTGGGATAGGGCCCTGAAGGATTTGGGTCAGTCATCAGGCTCATCACTAATGTCATCAGTGGGTTTCCTTAGTTTCCTCAAAATACAAATTAACATGAATATTATCTGTCATGGAATATTACCTATCATCATCTCACAAGTATCAGACACCTCAAGCTCCAGGCTACTATCCAATCCTTTCCACATTGACATTATACCACCACCTAGTTAGCCACAATTGGCTTTAAAAAACAAATGTAAAACAATATCTGCCAAATAATTTCCAGCAATATTGCCTCCTTATGTCTGTGTGGTGCGTGTGTTTTTCTATCATTCATTTCATGTAGCCAGTTAGCTATAATAGCTGTCTTCTGGGTAGATAGAAAGACGTTCCCCAAAACCTTCTCAAATAACTGTTAGCAAAGTTAGCTTACCTGGCAGAATTATATAGTGATTAATTGTATCAACCGGATGGGCTTTGTATTGCAAACTCTGTCATGACATATGCAGCAGTAAAAACATCGCTAGACCAGCACATTCCTCTCGTGCAAAACAAAATGCACAATTTAAGGGGTATTACACTCAAATCAAAATGTGTCCGTTTTTTCCAGCACTCAAAAATGGTCTTCAGATGGAATTTAAGCATTGACATTGACTCAGAACATCACATTTAATTGTTTCTCTATAAATGGTAATGGTAATTTTGAGAGTTAAGAATAAATGAGAGAAAACATAATTTGTGAAAATACAGAGTGTATTTGAAAGCTAGGAAAAATTAGTAGCTCAAAACATAATTTAAAAGTAGCTTGGGCTAGAAAAGGTTGGAGACCCCTGGTCTAGACACTCCAGTTTCATGACACTCCAGTTTCATTCACCCTTATGGGCCCTTGTCAAAAGTAGTGCACTAAATAGGGAATACGACCTTATTTGGGATGCACCACTAGTAATCAAATTGACGCAGTCTGAAGTCTTCATAACATCACACAGTTACACAGTGATTGATTGGGTGAAATGCATTAGTCTGGCTTTTAGCTGGAGTCTGGACCACAACACATTATCTCATGTTGTTAGCGGATCTCAATAAAACGACTTCCTGCCATGCTGTCTTAATTGTCTTTTTCACCTTTCTGACACTGGGCTCCAATTCAATTTATGGCCATTTCCTTATGAGCGAAGATGTCAAGGGGCACATAAAAGGTCTGTGTTTTGATAGACTAGTAGTGGGATACCATTCGATTTAGTCATTAATGAGTACATGTTGTGCATCTCAATCAAATTGCAGTCTGTACCTTTATGAATAAAAAGAGTCGCTTGTGTTGTGAGGCCAGGATGACTAGAGAAGATGTGTCTAACTACTTATAACAGGGTTAATGTAAATTGGTATCTATGCAGCAGGCTATTGGATTGATACACATAAGAGAAGTGCTACAGTGTGCTACACTATGCAGGCGTGTGGATTGATACTGTACACAGAGAATGCCTGTTTCGTTCCTCTGCCATAAATAGTACCTTTGTTCTCAAATAGTCCATAGAGAATCCTCTTGAAAGTCACCCACACTGCATTGTCAACAAGTAAGCCGCTCGTCTGCCTGTACAGAAATATTGACTCTCTTCCTCACATTGTGGTTCATGATCAAAGTC
This sequence comes from Oncorhynchus gorbuscha, assembly GCF_021184085.1. Taxonomy (NCBI): domain Eukaryota; kingdom Metazoa; phylum Chordata; class Actinopteri; order Salmoniformes; family Salmonidae; genus Oncorhynchus; species Oncorhynchus gorbuscha. The sequence goes on from NC_060173.1 coordinate 16,437,715, forward strand.
TTACTGGTGTAGATCTCAGGAACTAACTAACTCCACTGATCAATAATATAAAAGGCAACATGCAAAAATGTCAAAGATTTTACTGAATTACACTTCATATAGGGAAATCAGTCAATTTAAATAAATTCATTAGGCTGTAATCTATGGAAGAAATGGGTCATTTTCAGCTTCCAGGAATTGTGTACAGGTCCTTGTGATAATAGGCCATGCATAATCATGCTGAAACATGCGGTAATGGCAGCTGATGAATGGCACCACAATGGGCCTCAGGATGTCATCACGGGGTCTCAGTGCATTCAAATTGCCATTGATAAAATGCAATTGTGTTTGATGTCTGTAGCTTATGCCTGCCTATACCATAACCCCACCTCCACCACCACCACCACCATGGGGCTCTCTGTTCACAACGTTGACATCTGCAAACTGCTCGCCCACATGATGCCAAAAATGCTGTCTGCAACCTGCCCGGTACAGTTGAAATTGGGATTATCTGTGAAGAGCACACTTCTCCAGCGTGCCAGTGGCCATCGAAGGTGAGCATTTCTAATCAAATCATCAAATCAAATTTTATTTTTCACGTGCCAAATAAAACAGGTGTTTATTTTTTATACAAGCCCTTAACCAACAGGTGTAGACCAAATAAAAACAGGTGTAGACCTTACAGTGAAATGCTTACTTACAAGCCCTTAACCAACAGGTGTAGACCTTACAGTGAAATGCTTACTTACAAGCCCTTAACCAACAGGTGTAGACCTTACAGTGAAATGCTTACTTACAAGCCCTTAACCAACAATGCAGTTAAGAAAAATAAGTGTTAAGAAAGTATTTACTAAAATAAACTGAAGTAAAAAAATAAAAACAATTAAAAATTAAAGAGCAGCGATAGAATATCAGTAACAAGGCTAAATACAGGGGCTACCAGTACAGAGTCAACGTGCGGGGGCACAGGTTAGTCGAGGTAATTGAGGTAATATGTACATGTACATTAGGTAGAGGTAAAGTGACTATGCATAGCTAATAAACAGAGAGTAGCAGCAGCGTACACATGGTCCAGGTAGCCATTTGTTTAGCTGTCCGGGAATCTTATGGCTAGTCTTGGAGCTCTGGTACCACTTGCCATGCTGTATCAGAGAGAACAGTCTATGACTAGGGTGGCTGGAGTCTTTGGCAATTTTTAGGGCCTTCCTCTGACACCACCTGGTATAGAGGTCCTGGATGGCAGGAAGCTTGGCTCCAGTGATGTAATGGGTCATACGCATTGCCCTCTGTAGCAGGTCATACCACCTGGGGGTGGCCCATCAGGAAGTCCAGGATCCAGTTGCAGAGGGAGGTGTTTAGTCCCAGGGTCCTTAGTGATGAGCTTTGAGGGCACTAAGGTGTTGAACGTTGAGCTATAGTCAGTGAATAGCATTCTCATGTACACTACCGGTCAAAAGTTTTAGAACACCTACTCATTCAAGGATTTTTCTTTATTTTGACTATTTTCTACATTGTAGAATAATAGTGAAGACATCAAAACTATGAAATAACACATATGGAATCATTTAGTAACCCCAAAAAAGTGTTAAACAAATCTAAATATATTTTATATTTGACATTCTTCAAATAGCCACATTTTGCCTTGATGACAGCTTTGCACACTCTTGAAATTCTGGAATGCATTTCAATTAACAGGTGTGCCTCCTTAAGTTTGTTTGTGGAATTTCTTTCCTTCTTAATGCGTTTGAGCCAATCAGTTGTGCTATGACAAGGTATGGGGGTATACAGAAGATAGCCTTATTTGGCAAAAGTCCATATTATGGCAAGAACAGCTCAAACAAGCATAGAAATTACAGTCCATCATTACTTCAAGACATGAAGGTCAGTCAATAAGGACATTTCAAAAACGTTGAAAGTTTCTTCAAGTGCAGTTGCAAAAAACATCAAGTGCTATGATGAAACTGGCTCTCATGAGGACCGCCACAGGAATGGAAGACCCAGAGTTACCTCTGTTGCAGATACGTTAATTGGAGTTACCAGCCTCAGAAATTGCAGGCCAAATAAATGCTTTACAGACTTCAAGTAACATGCACATCAACATTAACTGTTCAGAGAAGACTATGTGAATCAGACCTTCATGGTTGAATTGCTGCAAAGAAACCACTACTAAAGGACACCGATAAGAAGAAGAGACGTGCTTGGGCCAAGAAACACAAACAATGGACATTAGACTGGTGGAAATCTGTCCTTTGGTCTGATGAGTCCAAATTGGGGATTTTTGGTTCCAACCGTTGTGTCTTTGTGAGATGCCTTGTGGGTGAACGAATTATCTCCACATGTGTATTTCCCACCGTATAAAGCATGGAGGAGGTGTTATGGTGTGGGGGTGCTTTGCAGGTGACACGGTCTGTGATTTATTTAGAATTCTAGGCATTCTTAACCAGCATGGCTGCCACAGTTTTCTGCAGTGATACGCAATCCCATCTGTTTTGGGCTTAGTGGGACTATAATTGGTTTTTCAACAGGACAATGACCAAACACCTCCAGGCTGTGTAAGGGCTATTTTACCAAGGAGGAGAGTGATGGAGTGCTGCATCAGATGATCTTCATAGTCTGTAATAGTTTGCAAGACCTGCAACATCCAACGAGCATCAATGCCGGTGTAGTAGTATTCAATCTTAGTCCTGTATTGACGCTTTGCCTGTTTTATGCTTCGTCAGAGGGGATAGCAGGATTTCTTATTAGCGTCCCGCTCCTTAAAAGAGGCAGCTCTACCCTTTAGCTCAGTGCGGATGTTGCCTGTAATCCATGACTTCTGGTTGGGGTGAACATACGGTCACTGTGGGGACGACATGATCAAGCACTTATTGATGAAGCCAGTGACTGATGTGGTCTACTCCTCAATGCCATTGGAAGAATGTAGGAACCTATTCAAGTCTGTGCTAGCAAAACAGTCCTGTAGCTTAGCATTTGCATCATCTGACCACTTCCGTATATATTGAGTCACTGGTACTTCCTGCTTTAGTTTTAGCTTGTAAGCAGGAATCAGGAGGATAGAGTTATGGTCAGATTTGCCAAATAGAGGGCGAGGGAATGCTTTGTATGCATCTCTGTGTGTGGATAAAGGTGGTCCACAGTTTTTTTTCCTCTGGTTGCACATACTGGTAGAAATGAGGTAAAACAGATTTTAGTAACGCGTTTCAAAAAATTCTAAAATAAAATAAAATAGAAAAGTGGTGTGTGTGAAGCCCCTAAATAAGATCTCGTGCAAGCAATTACCTTCAGAAGTCACAACATTAGTTAAATAAAGTACACCTGTGTACAATCTAAGCGTCACATGATCTGTCACACGATCTCAGTATATACACACACACACACACCTGTTCTGAAAGGCCCCAGTGTCACGCCCTGACCTTAAGAGATCCTTTATTCTCTATTTTGGTTAGGTCGGGGTGAGCACTGCGTTGACCTCACGTATCATGCACCGTGTCTCCAGTGCACCGCCACAGGCCAGTGCGTCCTGTGCCAGCTCTACGCTCCAGACCTCCAGTGCGTCTGCAGTCCAGAACATCCAGCGACGGTTCCCATTCCAGAGCCTCCTGCGAGGGTTCCCAGTCCAGAGCCTCCTGCCTCCTGCGAGGGTTCCCGGTTCAGAGCCTTCGGCGAGGGTTCCTGGTCCGGAGCTTCCGGCGACGATCCACGGTCCGGTTCCTCCAGCGTCCAGATCCACAGTCCAGTTCCTCCGGTGACGATCCACAGTCCAGTTCCTCCGGCGACGATCCATGCTCCGGTTCCTCTGGCGACAATCTACGGGCTGGAGCTTCTAGCGACGATCCATGGGCCAATCCCCGCACCAGGGTACTGTCACGCCCTGACCTTAGAGCTCCTTTATTCTTTATTTTGGTTAGGTCGGGGTGTGACTAGGGTGGGCATTCTAGTTTCTTTATTTCTAGGTTGGCTTGGTATGGTTCCCAATCAGAGGCAGCTCTCTATCGTTGTCTGATTGGGGATCATATTTAGGCAGCTTTTTCCCGCCGGTTTGTTGTGGGATCTTGTTTTTGTGTAGTGCCTGGGAGCACTACATTGACTTCACGTTTAGTTTGTTCTGTATTGTTTTGGTGAGTTTCATTTATTAAACATGTGGAACTCTACGCACGCTGCGCCTTGGATGGGTTATAAAAGAATATCCGAAACTTTGAACATCCCACAAAGCACCATTAAATCCATTATTAAAAAATGGGAAACTAGTCAGAATTGAAGGATGGCGCTAAATACAGGGGTATTCTTTCGAGAAACCTGAGGCCGGTTGGATATACTGCCAAATTTTCAAACTTGACATTGGAGGCATAGCCATGGGAATGAGGGGTGCTGAGGGTGCTGGAGCACCCCTCAAAAATATATATTCATAAAAAATACAAATAAACACGATTAAAATGCAATGGCTGTTTACTGTAATGGCAGACTTTAGGACCATGGAGAGTATTCCTTGGAGAGCAGCTGCCAGTCTGTGCTCATTTTCTGTCACTTTTAGAAAGCAGAGGGCAGAATCAGTACTATTTGCTTTGCCGGTCAGCTGTTTAGGCAGTGCGCCGATTGCTTTGAATTTGATGTTGGTATTTGAAATTGGCCTTGTGAGCCCTGTTGTAATCTGATAGCCAGTGTCACGGTCGTCCTCCTCTTCATCTGAAGAGGAGAGGCGAGAAGGATCGGAGGACCAAAATGCAGCGTGATATGTGTTCTAGTTGAATGTTTAATTAAAGAAAGAACTGAACACTGAAACACTATACAAAAACAGTAAACAAAATAACAACCGTGAAGCTAATGCGAGCTGCGCTGAAACAAGCCATCAACATAGACAATCACCCACAAACAAACAGTGCAACCCAGGCTACCTAAGTATGATTCTCAATCAGAGACAACTAATGACACCTGCCTCTGATTGAGAACCATACTAGGCCGAAACATAGAAATACCCAAATCATAGAAAAACAAACAGACTGCCCACCCAACTCACGCCCTGACCATACTAAATAAATACAAAACAAAGGAAATAAAGGTCAGAACGTGACAGCCAGGGGTTAATTTAATTTGGAATTGGAAGGTGGGGGGCTCTTCTTTTTGGTGACCATTCGAAACCAAAAACTGTTTTATTGTGATTAAAATATAGATTGTGATAGCTGTAAGCATAATTAATTTAATGTAGGCCTATTGGTATGAAAATAAATAACTGAACAATTTGCTATTTAGAGCATTTCCCCAAAATACATGTCTTATTTTTGGCTTCAAAGACAAATTGTAGGCTATAACAAATGTGCGTTGTCATGCAGTGACAGAATGATAATTGAGATAATGCAAATATTTAATGATAACCTAGTTGGGATAACTTTAACTTCTTGTTGTAGGCCTACATCATCATCCTCTGCCTGCACCCCTACCTGTAGCCTACCTGACTCTGGTATAATGCATTTCCACCTCTCACTCTCAGTCTTACTTGTCCATCTTCCTCAATTAAAATGTGATATTCTAACAGATCAATCTTGCTGGCAAAACGTCATTCAATATAGCCAAGTTATTTAGCTATAGTGTGGATGTAGGGCTGTTTTTGTACATAATGAGCTCCCAGATGCTGCGTAGGCAACACAATAATATCAGACAGAGACTAGCTGGTCTGGGGAAAAATGTTTGTGTTGGCTACTATGTTGCAATATTAATATTCTCAGAGCAGTCTTATTCCATTGTGAATAATGCACAGGCAAATACAAAAATGAGCTGAGCGTACACATTATAAGGAACATCTCTGAATGCAGAGCAACAATTTTGGTGTGGAGCGCACGAGACAATCCCAATCAGGAGGCTTACACTGTATGCGCCGTAACACAAGGCTGATTTCCTATAGCCTATTTGCAGGGGGTCTGCAACCTTTTTCATATGAGTGACAATTTACAATTGATCCTACAATTTCTAAAGATCTGCGTGCCAGTTATCATTGTAATTTAAGCATTGTAGGCTACTCAACTGTGCCCACAAACTGAATAGCCTAATTCTAGCTGGCTACTAGACAGAGACGCTGTACATTCAGCCACACCCCATGGAGCTCCACTATGCCTACCTGTACCGAGGCGCTTAGTGTGTAGATCCCTCACGACGCCAGGACAGCGGAGTCAATCACCACCTTCCGGAGACACCTGAAACCCCACCTCTTTAAGGAATACCTAGGATAGGATAAGTAATCCCTCTCACCCCCCCCCCTTTAAGATCTAGATGCACTATTGTAAAGTGACTGTTCCACTCGATGTCATAAGGTGAATGCACCAATTTGTAAGTCGCTCTGGATAAGAGCGTCTGCTAAATGACTTAAATGTAATGTAAATGTAGATGTTTCTTCATTCCTTGGTTGAGTTTGTCTGTCTATGTGTCCCTGTCGATTGTAGGTCTAAGTCATTCCTTTGATGCATACCTTTTATTTCAATGCATGTGTAGGATTTACCTTTATCTCTTTTGCATTTAGCTGTTTTACGCTCTGGTTACTTTCACATTGATGTCGGCATAATACACGCCTTGATAGCGTGTATTATGCATCTACTTCATGTTGCATTGTATGCACTGTTCCACAAGTATGATGAGGTTGTACACGCCATTGTACACGCCATTCCACAGATTTCAAACCAAATATATTGCAGTGATAATTTCCAGGGGGCATTTTTTTTTTTTTTGCTGTTCTCTCACCCCCCAAGTCAGGGAACAAAAATGCAGTACATGTAAAAAACTTCCGCAGGTATGATTGGAGGCGACTTATGGTGGAGAAATGAACATCACATTCTCTGTCAACAGCTCTGGTGGACATTCCTGCAGTCAGCATGCCAACTGCCCGCTCCATCAAAACTGTGGCATTGTATTGTGAGACAAAACTGCATATTTTAGAGTGGCCCTTTTATCGTCCACAGAACAAGGTAAAGCTGTGTAATGATCGTGCTGTTTAATCAGCTTCTTGACATGCCACACTTATCAGGGAGATGGATTATCTTGGCAAAGGAGAAATACTCACTAACAGGGATATAAACATCAGTATAAATACCTTGTCACGTTACTGTTATCATAAAGGAAGGTTCAGGAATGTATATTTATTGCAGATGCATTTTGGAGTGCGCTCCTTCAACACTTTATTAGTGGTCTGGTCTCTGTGTCTGCAGCCTGTAGCCTGTGTATTCAGACTGTAGCCTGTGTATTCAGACTGTAGCCTGTGTATTCAGACTGTAGCCTGTGTATTCAGACTGTAGCCTGTGTATTCAGACTGTAAAGCTTCCAGTGTTTTAACATTTAGTTGTACATTTCTCACAGTAATCATCTGGTCGTTTACCTAAACAGATTAGTTCCTCCTGATGTTTTATTCAAAAGATTCTCTCAGAGGCCTTGCTTCATATCATATCGTTGCTGTTGCCTTGAATAGACATGAGCTCAACAACTGTCATATGAATAACAAAGCCCAATGAATAATACATTACAGAGGACTGTGTGTGTGTGGGTGAGAGTGGGGTTGAGTGGAATGGTGCCAAACAAACCATGAGATCACTTTAAAGGTTAAAACACTGCCCCCCTCTCTTATATACAGTACCAGTCAAAAGTTTGGACACACCTTCTCATTCAAAGATTTTTCTTCTACATTGTAGAAGAATAGTGAAGATATCAAACCTATGAAAAAACACACATGGAATCATGTAATTATAAGGGCACAAGGCGAGAACCAGATGCAGACACAGGAGGCAGATGGTTAGAATCCAAGATGTTTATTAACAATCCAAAAGGGTTAGGCAGAATGGTCGTGGACAGGCAGAAGGTCAGAACCAGTTCAGATTTCCAGAGGTACAGAATGGCAGGCAGGCTCAAGGTCAGGCAGGCGGGAATGGAGTCCAGAAAAACAGGCAAAGGTCAAAACCGGGAGGACTGGTAAAATAGAATAGAAAAGCAGGAGCACGGGGGAAAAAACTGGTTGATTTGGACATACAAGACGAACTGGCACAGAGAGACAGGAAACACAGGGATAAATACACCAGGGAAATAAGCGACACCTGGGGGGGGGGGGGGGGGGTGGAGACAATCACAAAGACAGGTGAAACAGATCAGGGTGTGACAGTAATAACCAAAAAAAGTTCAAATATATATATATTTTTTTCCCTTTATTTAACTAGGCAAGTCAGTTAACAACAAATTCTTATTTTCAATGACGGCCTAGGAACAGTGGGTTAACTGCCTTGTTCAGGGGCAGAACGACAGATTTTCCCCTTTGTCAGCTCGGGGATTCTATCTTGCAACCTTTCGGTTACTAGTCCAACGCTCTAACCACTAGGCTACCTAACGCCCCAGATTCTTCAAATTCTTCAAAGTAGCCACCCTTTGCCTTGATGACAACTTTGCACACTCTTGGTATTCTGTCAACTAGCTCACCAGGAATGCTTTTCCAACAGTCTTGAAGGAGTTCCCACATATGCTGAGCACTTGTTGGCTGCTTTTCCTTGTCGTTCACTCTGCAGTCCAGCTCATCCCAAACCATCTCTATTTGGTTGAGATCGGGTGATTGCGGAGGCCAGGTCATCTGATGCAGCATTCCATCACTCTCCTTTTTCAAATAGCCCTGACACAGCCTGGAGGTGTGTTGGGTCATGGTCATAATGAAAAACAAATGATAGTCCCATTAAGTGCAAACCAGATGGGATGGCGCATCGTTGCAGAATGCTGTGGCAACCATGCTGGTTAAGTGTGCCTTGAATTCTAAATAGGTCACCGACAGTGTCACCAGCAAAGCACCCCCACACCGTCACAACTCCTACTCCTCTATGCTTCATGGTGGGAACTACACATGCGGAGATCATCCGTTCACCTACTCTGCATCTCATAAAAACACTGTGGTTGGAACCAAAAATCTCACATTTGTACTCTTCAGACCACAGGACAGATTTCCACCGGTCTAATGTCCATTGCTCGTGTTTGGCCCAAGCAATTGTATTATTCTTATTTGTGTTCTTTAGTATTGGTTTCTTTGCAGCAATTCGACTACGAAGGCCTGATTCACGCAGTCTCCTCTGAACAGTTGATGTTGAGATGTGTCTGTTACTTGAACAATGTAAAGCATTTATTTGGGCTGCAATTTCTGAGGCTGGTAACTCAAGTTAATTTATCCTCAGCAGCGGAGGTAACTCTGGGTCTTCCTTTCCTGTGGCGGTCCTCATGAGAGAAAATCCTACAATGTGATTTTCTGGATTTTTTTTCTCATTTTATCTGTCATAGTTGAAGTGTACCTATGATGACATATGCCTCTCATCTTTTTAAGTGGGAGAACTTGCACAATTGGTGGCTGACTAAATACTTTTTTTGCCCACTGTATGTGTTTTCTGGTCACATACAGGTTAACCCAAACAGACACAGTAAACACAGTGAATTTTAAACAAAAAAATTAAAAACCTTTACAGTAAGTCCCAAACAGACACAGCAGGCCCGGCTCCAGTATAAACTGTTTAAGTGGGCAGTTAAAATCGACCAACGTAAACAATTATGCAATGTCAGCCTACCATAAATGTGTTTCCAATATGTACAGTTCCATTTGCATCCACGAAAACCAATAGGCTACCAAGAAAACCCTAATAGAATGTATGTATTACTATGATGAAACATACTGATAACTCGCTATACGCATAAGGCATCATTTGGGTTCTTGCATTGGAATTAAATTGAATGCTGCTTATATCATGCTATTCCACAATAAACATTAAAGTATAAATGCCAAGACCATTGAGTGCTTTTGACTAAGAAGTGACAGGTTGGCGTGAAATCTCTGCTGCGCTCAACTAGCACCATGGACAACATCCTACACACTAAAGCAAGGCCGTTGAAAAGTTGATCTGGCTAAGTCAGTCATCTTTCCATTCTATACCACCAAGATTTAGATTAAAAACCAACCAGCTAGATTGTTTCTTACCTTTTCAGAAGAGTCGCAGCCCCCTTAATGTTCTGTGGAACTTCCTGAGTAATCGATCATTCCATTCTCCCCAAAATCTTCTTGTAAGATGCCCCTCACATTCCAGTTGGATTAGTTGTGCCTTCCTCGGGAGCAGCAATGGAAAATAAGTTCTCACAATATATGCTTCAGTGCAATAAGCAAAGTGGAGTGGAGCAAAGTGGAGAGAGGTCCAGAAATTTGTTGCAGGATATCAAGTGGGGTCCATTTGTCCTCACTGTATCCGGAACGTGCAAAAACAGTCTGCAAAAACAGGTGAGCGACACTAAACTGAGCTTCCACCAAATCTGTTTTGCTTAGATCCAGCAGTGGTTTCACCTTTTCACATCTAGAAAGTCATGGCTCTCTGGGTAAAGGGCACAGTGGGCCTCCACCAGTTGGCTGTTGCGCTCGCTGAATCATTCTGACATTTCATCAATGACAGCATCCAACATGCTAAAGAATTGTCTTTTACGCTCAGTCTCTTCTCCTCTGTCCTATTATACTGTCCACCACGTACTGCTGGAGACTTGTACTTACAGTTGGTCGGAAGTTTACATACACCCCAGCCAAATCCATTTCAACTCAGTTTTTCACAATTCCTGACATTTACTCCAAGTAAAAATTCCTTGTTTTAGGTTAGTTAGGATCACCACTTTATTTTAAGAATGTGAAATGTCAGAATAATAGTAGAGAAAATGATTTATTTCAGCTTTTATTTATTTCATTGCATTCCGATTGTGTCAGAAGTTTACATACACTCAATTAGTATTTGGTAGCATTGCCTTTAAATGGTTTAACTTGGGTCAAACGTTTCAGGTAGCCATCCACAAGCTTCCCAATAAGTTGGGTGGATTTTGGCCCTTTTCTCCTGACAGAGCTTGTGTAAATGAGTCAGGTTTGTAGGCCTCCTTGCTCGCACTTGTTTTTACAGTTCTGTCAACAAATTTTCTATAGGATTTAGGTCAGGACTTTGTGATGGCCACTCTAATACCTTGACTTTGTGGTCCTTAAGCCATTTTGCCACAACTTTGGAAGTTTGCTTGGGGTCATTGTCCATTTGGAAGACCCATTTGAGACCAAGCTTTAACTCCCTGACTGATGTCTTGAGATGTTGCTTCAATATATCCACATAATATTCGAGCCTCATGATGTCATCTATTTTGTGATGTACACCAGTCCCTCCTGCAGCAAAGCACCCCCACAACATGATGCTGCCACCCCCGTGCTTCACGGTTGGGATGGTGTTCTTCAGCTAGCCTCCCCCGTTTCCTCCAAACATAACGATGGTCATTATGGCCAAACAGTTCTATTTTTGTTTCATCAGACCAGAGGACATTTCTCCAAAAAGTTTGATATTTGTCCTCATGTGCAGTTGAAAACCGTAGTCTGGCTTTATGGCGGTTTTGGAGCAGTGGCTTCTTCCTTGCTGAGCGGCCTTTCAGGTTATGTCGGTATAGGACTCGTTTTACTGTGAATATAGATACTTTTGTACCTGTTTCCTCCAGCATCTTCACAAGGTCCTTTGCTGTTGATTTGCACTTTTTCAAAGTACGTTCATCTCTAGGAGACAGAACGCGTCTCTTTCTTTTGATTTTCCAATTATGTCAAGCGGAGAGGCACTGAGTTTGAAGGTAGGCCTTGAAATAGATCCACAGGTACACCTCCAATTCACATCATTTATCAGAAGCTTCTAAAGCCATGATATAATTTTCTGGAATTTTCCAAGCTGTTTAAAGGAACAGCCAACTTAGTGTATGTAAACTTCTGACCAATTGGAATTATGGTACAGTGAATTAAGTTAAATAATCTGTCTGTAAACAATTGTTGGAAAAAATGACTTTTGTCATTCACAAAGCAGATGTCTTAACCGACTTGCCAAACTATAGTTTGTTAACAAGAAATTTGTGGAGTGGTTGAAAAACGAGTTTTAATGACTCCAACGTAAGTTTATGTAAACTTCCGACTTCAACTGTACATAACATTGTCGTTTGCTTGGAGTTGTTGGTGCATCAGTGCACCTCAGTTTCACAACGCACTCCAACACACAGCGGACCACTTTGACCACAGTGTAAAAATCTGTTTGCGTACGCCTGGAGTCATTTGTTTGGAGGGTTGAGAAGACTTGCACCATGGTGGCTATAAACTGAAGGCCGTGGCTACAAACTGAAGGCCGGGGTTTTGATATCCATCGTGGCAGTGGCAGATTAGCTGGTTCGAGCTAGCTAAATAGGCTAAGGCTAATAACACCAATGCTTTTTACAGCTAGCAAAGAAGCTAACTTAACTCTGTAGTGGTGGGGTGTGAGGCAAAGTGAGTGAAGCAGCTTCAAGGGTAAACCTGAACCTGCTCTTACAAATCAAAATCAAATATTACAGGCGGAGGTGTATCACGTTATTCACGTTTTTTCCCACTTTTTATGGAGTCGTCCTATGCACACTGCTGTGTGCTCTGACCATTGTGCTGACAGCTGAGATTTTGCACTAACCTGCCACTCGATCATTTAACTTTTGAGGTATTTTTATATAAGGACATAAAACTGAAGGGGCACAATTTCCAACTGTGGAGGATAAGCCCCCTTTGGCCCCCTCATGGAGCCGGGCCACAAAATATTTGAAATGTTTATGTCCCAAATAGACACAGTAAACACAGTGAACTTAAAACACAAAATATTTGAAATCCTCTGAGTCTTAAACACACCAACAGCTCTGTACAGTCAAGAAAGAATGGATATATGGAGGGCATAGACAAGATGTTGAAGGAAGGAGAGATGAATGGGACACAGTAAGGTAACGTGTTGGCAGGGTGTTGCAATGTGGGCGAGGGAGAGAGGGAGGAAGGGAAGAGTAGAGATGGAAGGGGGTAACCCACCCATAATACTACAGTTTTCTATAGAATACTACAGTAATTACTATAGAATTATGTTGTAAATTGTAGAAAACGATACTATACACTGTAGTATATCTCGATCATGTGTAGTACTTACTATAGAATGTTGTAGTATACTGTAGAATACTTTAGGGCACCAGGTAGCCTAGATGTTAGAGTGTTGGGACAGTCACTGAATTCTCGTTGGTTCGAATCCCCTAGCCAACAGAAAAATCTGTATATGTGCCCTTGAGCAAGGCACTTAGCACTAATTGCTCCTTTAAGTCGCTCTGGATGAAAACTTGTACAAAAATGTGCAGTAAATACTACAATATTGTCCTTAAACACTATACTTTTTAAACTATAGTAATTACTACAGTATTTAATTTGCACATACCCTTCTCATTCTCCTCCCACATATCCTACATCGTGCCACCTGTAAGTAAGAAATATACAAGTATGCACTGATCCTGGCCCATGTTGACTCCAATGCTTCCCACAATTATGTCAAGTTGGCTGTATGTCCTTTGAATGGTATACCATTCTTAATACACACAGGAAAATGTTGAGCGTGAAAAACCCTGCCTCATTGCAGTTATTGACACAAACCGGTTCGTCTGGCACCTACTATCATACCACATTCAAAGGCTTTTACATTCATAGACTCCCCATTCACCATCTGAATGATACAAATACACAATCCATGTCTCAATTGTCTCAAGGCTTAAAAATCCTTCTTTAACCTGTCTCTTCCCCTTCATCTACACTGATTGAACTGGATTTAACAAGTGACATAATAAGGGATCATAGCTTTCGCCTAGATTCAGTTGGTCAGTCTACAGTATGTCATGAAAAGAGCAGGTGTATTTAATATTTTGTATACTCAGTGTAGACCATACATTGGGTTAACTACAGGTTATAAAAAATAGTAGAAGTGCAGAACTATCTGTTTAGACCCCAATCCTGCTCTTTTAGTATTTCTCCAGTAGGTTTCCTCAAGGAGAAAGCCTCGGCTTCTATGTCAAATGTAATATAACAAAAACTGTCATGTTTGTCATTCATTGTCATGTCTTGTCCCTGTGCTCCCCATGCTATTCGTTTCCCTCTGCTGGTCTTGTTTGGTTCTATCCTTCTCTCTCCCCCTCCCTCTCTCACTCTCTCGCTCTCTCTTCTCTCTGTCGTTCCGTTCCTGCTCCCAGCTGTTCCTATTCCCCTAATCATCATTTAGTCTTTCCACACTTTTTATATTTTTCTGTTCCCGATCCTTTCCCCTGATTAGACTCCCTATTTATTCCTTTGTGATCCGTTCCTGTTCCGTAACGGTTCCTTGTTTTGTATTCCATGCTGTAATTGCGTTTCTCCCTGTCCTGTCGTGTTTTTTGCCGTGATTGTGTATCACCCTGTCCTGTCGTGTTTTGTGCCTTCTTCAGACGCTGCGTGTGAGCAGGTGTCTCAGTTGACTACGGCCTGCGCCTACCCGAAGCGACCTGCAGTCTGTGGCCGCTTCTCCAGTTGTTTTCCCCTCTACTATCTAGAGGATTTCAGTTATTCGGTTTTGAGCATTAATAAACTCTGTTTCTGTTAAGTCGCGTTTGGGTCCTCCTTCACCTGCATAACAGAAGGAACCGACCAAAGAATGGACCCAGCGACTTCAGACGCTCGTTACACTGTCGTCGAGATCCAAGGAGCCATGCTCGGCAGACACGAGCAGGAATTGTCTGCTGCTCGCCATGCCGTGGAGAACCTGGCCGCTCAGGTTTCCGACCTCTCTGGACAGTTCCAGAGTCTACGTCTCGTGCCACCTGTTACTCCCTGGCCTGCCGAGCCTCCTGAACCCAGGGTTAATAACCCACCTTGCTACTCCGGGCAGCCCACTGAGTGCCGCTCCTTTCTCACGCAGTGTGAGATTGTGTTCTCTCTCCAACCCCACACATACTCTAGAGAGAGAGCTCGGGTTGCTTTCACCATTTCACTCCTTACTGGCCGGGCTCGAGAATGGGGCACAGCTATCTGGGAGGCAAGGGCTGATTGCTCTAACAGATTCCAGAACTTTAAAGAGGAGATGATTCGGGTTTTTGACCGTTCAGTTTTTGGTGAGGAGGCTTCTAGGGCCCTGGCTTCCTTATGCCAAGGTGAACGGTCCATAACGGATTATTCCATTGAGTTTCGCACTCTTGCTGCCTCTAGTGAGTGGAACGAGCCGGCGCTGCTCGCTCGTTTTCTGGAGGGACTCCACGCAGTGGTTAAGGATGAGATTCTCTCCCGGGAGGTTCCTTCAGATGTGGACTCCTTGATTGCTCTCGCCATCCGCATAGAACGACGGGTAGATCTTCGTCACCGGGCTCGTGGAAGAGAGCTCGCATCAACGGTGTTTCCCTGCTCCGCATCGCAACCATCTCCCTCTGGCTTTGAGACTGAGCCCATGCAGCTGGGAGGGATTCGCATCTCGAATAAGGAGAGGGAACAGAGGATCACCAACCGCCTGTGCCTCTATTGCGGAGTTGCTGGACATTTTGTTATTTCATGTCCAGTAAGAGGCCAGAGCCCATCAGTAAGCGGAGGGCTACTGGTGAGCGCTACTACTCAGGTCCCTTCATCTAGATCTTGTACTACTATGTCGGTCCATCTACGCTGGACCGGTTCGGGTGCTACATGCAGTGCTTTGATTGACTCTGGGGCTGAGGGTTGTTTCATGGACGAAGCATGGGCTCGGAAACATAACATTCCTTTCAGACCGTTAGACAGGCCTACGCCCATGTTTGCCTTAGATGGTAGTCATCTTCCCAGTATCAAATTTGAGACACTACCTTTAACTCTCACAGTATCTGGTAACCACAGTGAGACTATGTCTTTTTGATTTTCCGTTCACCGTTTACACCTGTTGTTTTGGGTCACCCCTGGCTTGTATGTCATAATCCTTCTATTAATTGGTCTAGTAATTCTATCCTATCCTGGAACGTTTCTTGTCATGTGAAGTGTTTAATGTCTGCCATCCCTCCCATTTCTTCTGTCCCTACTTCTCAGGAGGAACCTGGCGATTTGACAGGAGTGCCGGAGGAATATCATGATCTGCGCACGGTCTTCAGTCGGTCCCGAGCCAAACTCCCTTCCTCCTCACCGGTCGTATGATTGTAGTATTGATCTCCTTCCGGGGACCACTCCTCCTCGAGGTAGACTATACTCTCTGTCGGCTCCCGAACGTAAGGCTCTCGAGGATTATTTGTCTGTGTCTCTTGACGCCGGTACCATAGTGCCTTCTTCCTCTCCGGCCGGGGCGGGGTTCTTTTTGTTAAGAAGAAGGACGGTACTCTGCGCCCCTGCGTGGATTATCGAGGGCTGAATGACATAACGGTTAAGAATCGTTATCCGCTTCCCCTTATGTCATCAGCCTTCGAGATTCTGCAGGGAGCCAGGTGCTTTACTAATTGGACCTTCGTAACGCTTACCATCTCGTGCGCATCAGAGAGGGGGACGAGTGGAAAACGGCGTTTAATACTCCGTTAGGGCATTTTGAGTACCGGGTTCTGCCGTTCGGTCTCGCCAATGCGCCAGCTGTTTTTCAGGCATTAGTTAATGATGTTCTGAGAGACATGCTGAACATTTTTGTTTTTGTCTATCTTGACGATATCCTGATTTTTTCTCCGTCACTCGAGATTCATGTTCAGCACGTTCGACGTGTTCTACAGCGCCTTTTAGAGAATTGTCTCTACGTAAAGGCTGAGAAGTGCTCTTTTCATGTCTCCTCCGTTACTTTTCTAGCTTTTTAAACAGAAATTTGCATCGGTTCCGTTATTTCCGCTGAAGGCATTCAGATGGATTCCGCTAAGGTCCAAGCTGTCAGTGATTGGCCCGTTCCAAGGTCACGTGTCGAGTTGCAGCGCTTCTTAGGTTTCGCTAATTTCTATCGGCGTTTCATTCGTAATTTCGGTCAAGTTGCTGCCCTCTCACAGCTCTTACTTCTGTCAAGACGTGTTTTAAGTGGTCCGGTTCCGCCCAGGGAGCTTTTGATCTTCTAAGAGAACGTTTTACGTCCGCTCCTATCCTCGTTACTCCTGACGTCACTAGACAATTCATTGTCGAGGTTGACGCTTCAGAGGTAGGCGTGGGAGCCATTCTATCCCAGCGCTCCCAGTCTGACGATAAAGGTTCATCCTTGCGCTTATTTTTCTCATCGCCTGTCGCCATCTGAGCGCAACTATGATGTGGGTAACCGTGAACTGCTCGCCATCCGCTTAGCCCTAGGCGAATGGCGACAGTGGTTGGAGGGGGCGACCGTTCCAAAATCTGTTGCTTTGTCGTTTGGACAGACCATAAGAACCTTGAGTACATCCGTTCTGCCAAACGACTTAATGCCCGTCAAGCTCGTTGGGCGTTGTTTTTCGCTCGTTTCGAGTTTGTGATTTCTTACCGTCCGGGTAGCAAGAACACCAAGCCTGATGCCTTATCCCGTCTGTTTAGTTCTTCTGTGGCTTCTACTGATCCCGAGGGGATTCTTCCTTATGGGCGTGTTGTCGGGTTAACAGTCTGGGGAATTGAAAGACAGGTTAAGCAAGCACTCACGCACACTGCGTCGCCATTTGTCCTAGTAACCTCCTTTTCGTTCCTGTTTCCACTCGTCTGGCTGTTCTTCAGTGGGCTCACTCTGCCAAGTTAGCGGGTCATCCCGGTGTTCGAGGCACTCTTGCGTCTATTCGCCAGCGCTTTTGGTGGCCGACTCAGGAGCGTGACACGCGCCGTTTCGTGGCTGCCTGTTCGGACTGCGCGCAGACTAAGTCGGGTAACTCTCATCATTTAGTCTTCCCACACCTGTTCCCGATCCTTTCCCCCTGATTAGAGTCCCTATTTATTCCTTTGTGTTCCTCCTGCCGGTCGTCTCAGACCGCTCCCCATTCCTTCTCGACCATGGTCTCACATTGCCTTAGACTTCATTACCGGTCTGCCTTTGTCTGCGGGGAAGACTGTGATTCTGACGGTTGTCGATAGGTTCTCTAAGGCGGCACATTTCATTCCCCTCGCTAAACTTCCTTCCGCTAAGGAGACGGCACAAATCATTATTGAGAATGTATTCAGAATTCATGGCCTCCCGTTAGACGCCGTTTCAGACAGAGGTCCGCAATTCACGTCACAGTTTTGGAGGGAGTTCTGTCGTTTGATTGGTGCGTCCGTCAGTCTCTCTTCCGGGTTTCATCCCCAGTCTAACGGTCAAGCAGAGAGGGCCAATCAGACGATTGGTCGCATACTACGCAGCCTTTCTTTCAGGAACCCTGCGTCTTGGGCAGAACAGCTCCCCTGGGCAGAATACGCCACACCTTCGCTTCCTTCGTCTGCTACCGGGTTATCTCCGTTTCAGAGTAGTCTGGGTTACCAGCCTCCTCTGTTCTCATCCCAGCTTGCCGAGTCCAGCGTTCCTCCGCTCAAGCGTTTGTCCAACGTTGTGAGCGCACCTGGAGGAGGGTGAGGTCTGCACTTTGCCGTTACAGGGCACAGACGGTGAGAGCCGCCAATAAACGCAGGATTAAGAGTCCAAGGTATTGTTGCGGCCAGAGAGTGTGGCTTTCCACTCGCAACCTTCCTCTTACGACAGCTTCTCGTAAGTTGACTCCGCGGTTCATTGGTCCGTTCCGTGTCTCCCAGGTCGTCAATCCTGTCGCTGTGCGACTGCTTCTTCCGCGACATCTTCGTCGCGTCCATCCTGTCTTCCATGTCTCCTGTGTTAAGCCCTTTCTTCGCACCCCGTTCGTCTTCCTCCCCCCTCCCGTCCTTGTCGAGAGCGCACCTATTTACAAGGTACATAAAATTATGGACATGCGTTCTCGGGGACGGGGTCACCAATACCTAGTGGATTGGGAGGGTTACGGTCCTGAGGAGAGGAGTTGGGTTCCGTCTCGGGACGTGCTGGACCGTTCGCTCATCGATGATTTCCTCCGTTGCCGCCAGGATTCCTCCTCGAGTGCGCCAGGAGGCGCTCGGTGAGTGGGGGGTACTGTCATGTTTGTCATTCATTGTCATGTCTTGTCCCTGTGCTCCCCATGCTATTCGTTTCCCTCTGCTGGTCTTGTTTGGTTCTATCCTTCTCTCTCCCCTCCCCCTCTCTCACTCTCTCGCTCTCTCTTCTCTCTGTCGTTCCGTTCCTGCTCCCAGCTGTTCCTATTCCCCTAATCATCATTTAGTCTTTCCACACCTGTTCCCGATCCTTTCCCCTGATTAGACTCCCTATTTATTCCTTTGTGATCCGTTCCTGTTCCGTGGTTCCTTGTTTTGTATTCCATGCTGTAATTGCGTTTCGCCCTGTCCTGTCGTGTTTTTTGCCGTGATTGTGTATCACCCTGTCCTGTCGTGTTTTGTGCCTTCTTCAGACGCTGCGTGTGAGCAGGTGTCTCAGTTGACTACGGCCTGCGCCTACCCGAAGCGACCTGCAGTCTGTGGCCGCTTCTCCAGTTGTTTTCCCCTCTACTATCTAGAGGATTTCAGTTATTCGGTTTTGAGCATTAATAAACTCTGTTTCTGTTAAGTCGCGTTTGGGTCCTCCTTCACCTGCATAACAAAAACACTATAGTAAATGCTACAGTAATGCCTGCATAAACACCACAGTAAATACTAGAGCATACTACAGTCCGCAAAAACTATCATCCAAGATGGCGTAGCGTATTTGTCCTTCGTCTTGTCGTGTCCCATGTAAAAATATTTTTATATATTTTTCTTTGCATATCTTTTTATATTTTTCTAAACCCTAACTTCAAAATACTCTCCTGCAACCCGCCTCACCCAATGTGGTGTGGACCTGCTTTTTTGCTAACGTATTTTTCTTTGCCTCTTACTGGAATCTCTCCAACGTAAACAAGCCAGCTAACTAGCCAGCTAACGGTCATCAGCTAACCTCCAGCTCGGAAAGCTCTCGCCAATTTGTACAACGCAATTCAACCAGAGCATACCGGACCTATTTTTCTCTCCATATCCCCGGATTCCTATCGCAAGCTCTGAACCTTCTCACCTTCCAACCTTTGCAGCTAACGTCCCCTGAATGCTAGCTGTCTAGAGCACAACGGACTGTTGGCTTACGAGGCCATTAGCTAGCAGTCAGCTATCCTTTGCTAGCGGTCATCAGCTACCTTTATCCCGGACAACTCTCGCCAGTCTGTACAGCGTGACTCAAACCAGAGCTAGTCGGACTTATTCTTCTAGACATCGCCGGATTCCTACCGCAAGCTCCGAACCTATTTTTTTATTTAAAAAAAAACATTTTTATTATGATATTTTTGTGTGTTTTTTTCCCACCTGGAATTATAGCAGCTAACAACCCCTGAATGCACAGCCGCTTATCTGCGGCCTGCTAGCTATCTACATTTACATTTAAGTCATTTAGCAGACGCTCTTATCCAGAGCGACTTACAAATTGGTGCATTCACCTTATGACATCCAGTGGAACAGTCACTTTACAATAGTGCATCTAAATCTTAAAGGGGGGGGGGGTGAGAGGGATTACTTATCCTATCCTAGGTATTCCTTAAAGAGGTGGGGTTTCAGGTGTCTCCGGAAGGTGGTGATTGACTCCGCTGTCCTGGCGTCGTGAGGGAGTTTGTTCCACCATTGGGGGGGCCAGAGCAGCGAACAGTTTTGACTGGGCTGAGCGGGAGCTGTACTTCCTCAGTGGTAGGGAGGCGAGCAGGCCAGAGGTGGATGAACGCAGTGCCCTTGTTTGGGTGTAGGCCCTATCTAAAGCACATTGGACTGCTGGCTTAAGAGGACCTTCGGGACATATTTCTTCGGCCACTATACATATTTTGCCAATTGGCCTGGTTTACCTCACGGAGCCCTGCTGATCTGTCCGCTGATGTAACTGCATAAGGGGGCCATAACAGACTTCCCTCCGTCGCGTCATCCCTCTAAGGCCTTTTTGTTAGCCTGCTAGCCCCGTGCCGCTAGCTGCCTGAAGCCACGCACTGGACTTGTATGATCACCCGGCTATGCATGCCTTTCCCTAACGTCACCATGCCGTGTCGATTGGTTTGTAACTATTGTTTTATTTCACTGTAGAGCCTCTAGTACTGCTCAACACGCCTCGGCTAACAATTTAGTTCCACCCCCCACACATGCAGTGACATCACCTGGTTTAAATTATATTTCTAGAGGCAATATCTCTTTCATTATCACTATATGCACAGGTCTACCCCCACTGTATTCACATCCTACTATTATTTGTCTG
Organism: Oncorhynchus gorbuscha; assembly: GCF_021184085.1. NCBI lineage: Eukaryota > Metazoa > Chordata > Actinopteri > Salmoniformes > Salmonidae > Oncorhynchus > Oncorhynchus gorbuscha. Next base: position 16,458,753 of record NC_060173.1, read on the forward strand.
TACATTATGCCTTGAATATATTCTACCGTGCCAAGAAATCTGCTCCTTTTACGTACTAGGCGTCCAGTTCTGTTCTGTTAGCCTTTAGCCGTACCCTTATCCTACTCCTTCTCTGTTCCTCTGGTGATGTAGAGGTTAATCCAGGCCCTGCAGTGTCTACCTCCACTCCCATCCCCCAGGTTCTCTCATTTGTTGACTTCTGCAACCGTAAAAGCATTGGTTTCATGCATGTTAACATTAGAAGCCTCCTCCCTAAGTTTGTTTTATTCACTGCCCTAGCACACTCCACCAATCCGGATGTCCTAGCCGTGTCTGAATCCTGGCTTAGGAAGACCACCAAAAACCTATAACATAGTTATCCATTCCTAACTATAACATTTCCAACAAGATAGAACTGCCAAAGGGGGCGGTGTTGCAATTTACTGCAAAGATAACCTGTAGAGTTCTGTCTTACTATCCAGGTCTGTACCCAAACAATTTAAGCTTCTACTTCTAAAAATGTACCTTTCCAGAAACAAGTCTCTCACTGTTGCCGCTAGCTATAGACCACCCTCTGCCTCCAGCTGTGTCCTCGACACCATATGTGATTTGATTGCCCCCCCATCTATCTTCTGAGCTCGCGCTGCTAGGTGACCTAAACTGGAACATGCTTAACTCCCCGGCCATCCTACAATCTAAGCTTGATGCCATCAAACTCACACAAATTATCAATGAACCTACCAGATACAACCCCCAAATCCGTAAACACGGGCACCCTCATAGATATCATCCTAACTAACTCACCCTCCAAATACACCTCTGCTGTTTTCAACCAAGATCTCAGCGATCACTGCTTCATTGCCTGCATCCGTAATGGGTCTGGGAGCAAACGACCACCCCTCATCACTGTCAAACGCTCCCTAAATCACTTCTGCGAGCAGGCCTTTCTAATCAACCTGGCTGGGGTATCCTGGAATGACATTGACCTCATCCCGACAGTAGAGGATGCCTGGTTATTCTTTAAAAATGCCTTTCTCACCATCTTAAATAGGCATGCCCCGTTAAAAAAAAATGTAGAACCAGGAACAGATATAGCCCTTGGTTCACTCCAGACCTGTCTGCCCTTGACCAGCACAAAAACATCATGTGGCGTTCTGCATTAGCATCAAATAGCCCCCTTGATATGCAACTTTTCAGGGAAGTTAGGAACCAATATACACAAGCAGTTAGGAAAGCTAAGGCTAGCTTTTTTAAACAGAAATTTGCATCCTGCAGTACAAACTCAAAAAAGTTCTGGGACACTGTAAAGTCCATGGAGAATAAGAGCACCTCATCGTTACAACTGACAAATCCACTATAAGTGAGAATTTCAATAAGAATTTCTCTACGGCTGGCCATGCTTTCCACCTGGCTACCCCTACCCCGGTCAACTGCCCGGCACCCTCCACAGAAACCCGCCCAAGCCCCCACCCTTTCTCCTTCACCCATATCCAGATAGCTGATGTTCTGAAAGAGATGCAAAATCTGGACCCCTACAAATCAGCCAGGCTAGACAATCTGGACCATCTCTTAAATTATCTGCCGAAATTGTTGCAACCCCTATTACTAGCCTGTTCAACCTCTCTTTCGTATCGTCTGAGATTCCCAAAGATTGGGAAAGCTGCCGCGGTCATCCCCCCTCTTCAAAGGGGGTGACACTCTAGACCCAAACTGCTACATACCTATATCTATCCTACCCTGAATCTCTAAGGTCTTCGAAAGCCAAGTTAACAAAACAGATTACAGACCATTTTGAATCACATTGTACCTTCTCCGTTTTGCAATCTGGTTTCCGAGCTGGTCATGGGTGCACCTCAGCCACGCTCAAGGTCCTTAACGATATCATAACCGCCATCGATAAGAGACATTACTGTGCAGCTGTATTCATCGACCTGGCCAAGGATTTTGACTTTGTCAATCACCACATTCTTATTGGCAGACTCAACAGCCTTGATTGATGATTGCCTCGCCTGGTTCACCAACTACTTCTCTGATAGAGCTCAGTGTGTCAAATCGGAGGGCCTGTTGTCCGGACCTCTGGCAGTTTCTATGGGGGTGCCACAGGGTTCAATTCTCGGGCCGACTCTCTTCTCTGTATACATCAATGATGTCACTCTTGCTGCTGGTGATTCTCTAATCCACCTCTACGCAGACGACACCATTCTGTATACTTCTGGCCCTTCTTTGGACACTGTGTTAACTAACCTCCAGACGAGCTTCAATGCCATACAACTCTCCTTCCGTGGCCTCCAACTGCTCTTAAACGCAAATAAAACTAAATGGATGCTACTCAACCGATCATTGCCCGCACCTGCCCGTCCATCCAGCATCACTACTCTGGACGGCTCTGACTTAGAATATGTGGATATCTACAAATACCTAGGTGTCTGGTTAGACTGTAAACTCTCCTTCCAGACTCACATTAAGCATCTCCAATCAAAAATTAAATCTAGAATCGGCTTCCTATTTCGCAACAAAGCTTCCTTCACTCATGCTGCCAAACATACCCTCGTAAAACTGACCATCCTACCGATCCTTGACTTCGGCGATGTCATCTATAAAATAGCCTCCAACACTGTACTCAGCAAACTGGATGTAGTCTATCATAGTGACATCCGTTTTGTCACCCGTTTTGTCAAGCCCCATACACTACCCACCATTGTGACCTGTACGCTCTCGTTGGCTGGCCCTCGCTTCATACATCGCCAAACCCACTGGCTACAGGTTATCTACAAGGGTCTGCTAGGTAAAGCCCCGCCCTATCTCAGCTCGCTGGTTACCATAGCAGCACCCACTCGTAGCACACGCTCCAGCAGGTATATCTCACTGGTCACCCCCAAAGCCAATTCCTTCTTTGGTCGCCTTTCCTTCCAGTTCTCTGCTTCCACTGACTGGAACGAACTGCAAAAATCACTGAAGCTGGAAATTCCCATCTCCCTCACTAGCTTTAAGAACCAGCTGTCAGAGCAGCTCACAGATCACTGCACCTGTTCATAGTCCATCTGTATACAGCCCATCTATCTACCTCATTCCCATACTGTATTTATTTATTTTGCTCCTTTTGCACCACAGTATCTCTACTTGCACATCCATATTTTGCACATCCACCATTCCAGTGTTTAATTGCCATATTGTAATTACTTCGCCACCATGGCCTATTTATTGCCTTATCTCCCTTATTTGACCTTATTTGCACTCATTGTATATAGACTTTGTTTTCTTTTTTTCTACTGTATTATTGACTATGTTTTGTTCATTCCATCTGTAACTCTGTGTTGTTGTATGTGTCGAACTGCTATGCTTTATCTTGGCCAGGTAGCAGTTGCAAATGAGAACTTGTTCTCTTGTTCTCAAGCTTACCTGGTTAAATAAAAGGTGAAATTAAGTAAATTCTACAGTATACTACAATCATATATACTACAGTTTTATTTTACTACAGTATTTATACTATCGTTAACTGTTAATTTATTCCATATCATAAACTGGGTGGTTCGAGCCCTGAGGTGAATGCACCAATTTGTAAGTCGCTCTGGATAAGAGCGTCTGCTAAATGACTTAAATGTAAATGTAAATGATGAATGCTGATTGGCTGACAGCCATGGCATATCCGACCGTATACCATGGGTATGACAAAACATTTATTTTTACTGCTCTAATTACATTGGTAACCCGTTTATAATAGCAATAAGGCACCTCAGGGTTTGTGGTATATGGCCAATATACCTCGGCTAATGGCTGTATCCAGGCACTCGCTGTTGTGTCGTGCTAAGAACAGCCCTTAGCGGTGGTATATTGGCCATATACCACACCCCCCCGTACCTTATTGCTTAAATATACTGTACTATTTTTTCATGTGGGAAGATAGGGGGTTGCAATGTGGGGGATGTATGGAGAGAAAGAGAGAGAGGGAAGGAAGGAAGGGGAAGAGATGAAGGAGCTTGAGTAAGGCACGGTGTTGGCAGGGCGTTGTAATGTGGGCGAAGACGAGGGAGAGTGTCCAAAGTGTTGATTAATTATAAAAAAAGAACTGGCAGAGACATAATAGACAAGACACCATCCGGCAGCGAAGACACTGACCTGTCGGCTGGTCAGAGTCATGGAATGTAGAGCGTCCACACTGTGTCACGACACAGACACTGTCTGAACTGACGGCTGCACTGCAAAGACAGTCTAGATCAGGGGTGGGCAACTGGCCCCCCTTTTAGTAGACCCGCAAACCAATAAAAAAAAAGTTTAAACTAAAAACATTTCTCTTCACTGTCACAAGAGAGGCCGCTAAAATGTTTTGCTCGCAAGGTGGGGTGCGTATGGATGTGGGTACGCAGACCCACGAGCCTCTATGACCCCTTATGATGAGTTCTGTTTTTTTTGTGGCCTCCACCCCCATCAAAGTTGCCCATCCTTGGTCTAGAAACTATATAACCCCAACAGGACTACAAAGACAGTCTAGACACCACATAACCCCAACAAGACTAGAAAGACAGTCTAGACACTATATAACCTCAACAGGACTACAAAGACAGTCTAGACTCTATACAACCCTGGATGCTTTGGCATGGATTTGACGTTTTAAAAAACATATACCATAATAGTATTTAACATGATTTTTGAATGGCTACCTCCTCTCTGTACCCCACACATACAGTTGTCTGTAAACTGAGCAGTGAATTTCAAACACAGATTAATCCACAAAGACCAGGGAGTTTTCCCAATGCCTTGCAAAGAAGGGCACCTATTGGTAGATGGGTAAAAATGTTTTTAAAAAGCAGACAGTGAATATTAATTTGAGCATGGTGAAGATATTCATTACACTTTGGATGGATGGTGTATCAATAAACCCAGTCACTACAAAGATACAGGCTTCCTTTCTAACTCAGTTGCCAGAGTGGAAGGAAACCGCTCAGGGATTTCACCACGAGGCCAATGGTGACTTTAAAACAGTTACAGAGTTTAATGGATCAACAACATTGTAGTTACTCCACAATACTAACTTAAATGACAGAGTGAAAAGAAGGAGGCCTGTACAGAATAACATGAGGCACTAAAGTAAAACTGGAAAAAATGTGGCAAAGAAAGGAACTTTATGTCCTGAATACAAAACGTTATGTTTTACTCTACTCTACATATTTTCAAGTATGGTGGTGGCTGCATCATGTTATGGTGATTCTTGTCATCGGCAAAGACTAGGGAGAATTTTGGGGGTTAAAAATAATTGTAATATAGCTAATCACGGGCAAAATCTGAGAGGAAACCCTGGTTCAGTCTGCTTTCCAACAGACACTGGGAGACAAATTCACCTTTCAGCAGAACAATAACCTAAAACACAAGGTCAAATACACACTGGAGTTGCTTACCAAGACAATATTGCATGTTCATAAGTGGCCTATTTACAGCTTTGACTTAAATCTGCTTGAAAATCTATGGCGAGACTTGAATTGCTGTCTAGCAATGATCAACAAACAATTTGACAGAGCTTGAATCATTTTTTAAATAATGTGCAAATATTGTACAATCCAGGTATGCAAAGCTCTTAGAGACTTACCCAGAAACACTCCCAGCTATAATCACTGCCAAAGTTGATTATAACATCCACTGACTCAGGGATGTGAATATTTATGTAAATTTGACATGTATGTATTTAATTTTCAGTAAATTTGCTACAATTTCTAAAAACACGTGTTCACTTTGTCATTATGGAGTATTGTGTGTACAGTCGTGGCCAAATGATAAATGTTCATTCCCACAAAGTTTGCTGCTTCAGTGTCTTTAGATATTTTAGTCAGATGTTACTATGGAATACTGAAGTATAATTACAAGCATTTCATAAGTGTCAAAGGCTTTTATTGACATGAAGTTGATGCAAAGAGTCAATCTTTGCAGTGTTGACCCTTCTTTTTCAAGACCTCTGCAATCTGCGCTAGCATGCTGTCAATTAACTTCTGGGCCACATCCTGACTGAAGGCAGCCCATTCTTGCATAATCAATGCTTGGAGTTTGTCAGAATTGGTGGGGTTTTGTTTGTCCACCTGCCTCTTGAGGATTGACCACAAGTTCTCAATGGGATTAAGGTCTGGGGAGTTTCCTGGCCATGGACCCAAAATATTGATGTTTTGTTCCCCGAGCCACTTAGTTATCACTTTTACCTTTTTATTTTACCTTTATTTAACCAGGCAAGTCAGTTAAGAACAAATTCTTATTTTCAATGACGGCCTGGGAACAGTGGGTTAACTGCCTGTTCAGGGGCAGAACGACAGATTTGTACCTTGTCAGCTCGGGGGTTTGAACTCGCAACCTTCCGGTTACTAGTCCAACGCTCTAACTTATGGCAAGGTGCTCCATCATGCTGGAAAAGGCATTGTTCTTCACCAAACTGTTCCTGGATGGTTGGGAGTAGTTGCTCTCAGAGGATGTGTTGGTACCATTCTTTATTCATGGTTGTGTTCTTAGGCAAAATTTTGAGTGAGCCAAGACAATGGCTTGGCTGAGAAACAACCCCACACATGAATGGTCTCAGGATGCTTTACTGTTGGCATGACACAGGACTGATGGTAGCGTTCACCTTGTCTTCTCCAGACAAACTTTTTTCCGGATGCCCCAAACAATCGAAAAGGGGATTCATCAGAGAAAATTACTTTGCCCCAGTCCTCAGCAGTCCAATCCCTGTACCTTTTGCAGAATATCAGTCTGTCCCTTATGTTTTTCCTGGAGAGAAGTGGCTTCTTTGCTGCCCTTCTTGACACCAGGCCATCCTCCAAAAGTATTTGCCTCACTGTACGTGCAGATGCACTCACACCTGCCTGCTGCGATTCCTCAGCAAGCTCTGTACTGGTGGTGCCCCGATCCCGCAGCTGAATCAACTTTAGGAGACGGTCCTGGCGCTTGCTGGACTTTGTTGGGCGCCCTGATGCCGTCGTCACAACAAGCCTTCCGCTCTCCTTGAAGTTCTTGATGATCCGATAAATGGTTGATTTAGGTGAAATCATACTGGCAGCAATATCCTTGCCTGTGAAGCCCTTTTTGTGCAAAGCAATGATGTTTTGGCTCTGTACTCCAGCACTTTGCATTTAAAATGATACAGTCACTATACAGTCACTGTGAGGTTAAAGACCCAGCTTTAATTTGAAGGTATTTTCATCCACATCAGGAAAACTGTTCAGAAATTACAGCACTTTTTGTTCAAATTCCCAACATTTTAGGGAACCAAATTACCACATATACTTAGCACATGTTGGCTGCTTTTCCTTCCCTCTGCGGTCCAACTCATCCCAAACCATCTCAATTGGGTTGAGGTTGGGTGATTGTGGAGGCCAGGTCATCTGATGCGGCACTCCATCACTATCCTTCTTGGTCAAATAGCCCTTACACATGACTGGGGGGTCAGGCCCAGCCAATCAGAATGAGTTTCCCACAAAAGGGCTTTATTACAGACAGAAATGTGTCATATGATCACACAGGTGAAGAAGCCGGATGTGAAGCTCCTGGGCAGGTTCAGTTACACGTGGCCTGAGGTTGTGAGGCTGGTTGAACGTACTGACAAATTCTCTAAAATGACATTGGAGGCGGGTTATGGCAGAGAAATTAACTTAAAATTCTCTAGCAACAACTGGTGGACATGCCTGCAATCAGCATGCCAATTGCTCACTCCCTCAAACTTGATACATCTGTGGCATTGTGTTGTGTACATTTTAGAGTGGGCTTTTATTGTCCCCAGTACAAGGTGTACCTGTGTAATGATCATGTTGATTAATCAGCTTCTTGATATGCCACACCTGTCAGCTGGATGGATTATCTTGGCAAAGGAGAATTGCTCATTAACATGGATATAAACAAATTTGTGCACAACATTTGAGAGAAAAAAGCTTTCTGTTCATATGGAACATTTCTGGGATCTTTTATTTCAGCTCATGAAACATGTTTTGTTTATATTTTTGTTGAGTATATATGGACCCCATTCTGCATGGAGTGCTCTCAACTCTGTTTTTTAAGCGTTGCGCTCATGGTATGCTCTTATCTATGCAGCTGTAGGGGTTTGGAGTCGGACAGGATCTGTTGTACGATAGACAGTTTAGTTTGAGTTAAGACGGGTCTCTTTCTCTCTCAGTCTCTGTCCCTCTCCTCTCACTCACTCTCTCCCTCTTCTCTTCTCTCCCCCTTGTGGTGGATATCAAGTGATCTGGAGCAGTCCTTGCAATAGATTCACACTTCTATTTTATATTAGTTTACAATTCTAAACTTGACGAAAAGGGCATGGGAATAATATAAAATAAGGAACATGGTATTCTCTCTCCCTCGGCTTGCAGGCCTGCTCTTGCTCATGTCAAACATGTAGGTGTACTAGCCCACTAGCCTAGAAAGCAACACAGTGCTGGGCATGGCCCAGCGAGTGGTGCTTTCCACCCACTGGTGCTGGATCGAGGTTAGTGCTTTAGCTGTACATTTATGTTCAGTTTCAATAGGCACAATATTAATCACAACACCCCTCTTGTTATCTCTCTCTCTCGCTCACATACACACCTGTTGTATTTACATTGCTTTCGGAAAGTATTCAGACCCCTTCACTGTTTCCAAATTTTGTTACTTTACAGCCTTATTCCAAAATTGATTAAATAAAAAAATGGTCTCATCAATATACACACAATACCCCACAATGACAAAGAAAAACAGAAATTCCTTATTTACATAAATATTCAGACTCTTTGCTATGAGACTCGAAATTGAGCTCAGGTGCATCCTCTTTCCATTGATCATCCTTGAGATGTTTCTACAACTTGATTGGAACCACCAAGACCCTTCCTAGAGCTGTCCTGAGCAATCGGGGGAGAAGGGCCTTGGTCAGGGAGGTGATCAAGAACCCTATAGTCACTCTGACAGAGCTCCAGAGTTCCCCTGAAGAGATGGGAGAAGAACAAGCATCTCTGCAGCACTCCATAAATCAGGCCTTGATGGTAGAGTGGCCAGACGGAAGCCACTACTCAGTAAAAGGCACATGACAGCCCGCTTGGAGTTTGCCAAAAGGCACCTGGAAGACTCTCAGACCATGAGAAACGATTCTCTGGTCTGATGAAACCAAGATTGAACTCTTTGGCCTGAATGCCAAGAGTCACGTCTGGAAGAAACCTTGCACCATCTCTACAGTGAATCATGGTAGTGGGGGGATGTTTTTCAGCGGCAGGGACTGGGAGCCTAGTCAGGACCGAGGGAAAGAATAACAGAGCAAAGTACAGAGAGATCATTGATGAAAACTTGCTCCATACTGGCCAGAACCTCAGACTGGGGCGAAGGTTCCCCTTCTAACATGCCAATGACCCTAAGCACACAGCCAAAACAACGCGGGAGTGGCTTTGGGAGAAGTCTCTGAATGTCTTTGAGTGGCCCAGCCAGAGCCCAGACTTGAACCCGATTGACATCTCTGGAGAGACCTGAAAATAGCTCTGCAGTGACACTCCCCATCCAACCTGAAAGAGCTTCAGAGGATCTGCAGAGAAGAATGGGAGAAACTCCCCAAAAACAGGTATGCCGAGCTTATATTGTCATACCCAAGAAGACGCGAGTCTGTAATCGCTGCCAAAGGTGCTTCAACAAAGTACTGAGTAAAGAGTCTGAATACTTATGTAAATGTGATATTTCAGATTCTTTTGTTGTTGATACATTTACAAACATTTCTCAAAACCTGTTTTTGTTTTGTCATTATGGGGTATTGTGTGTAGATTGATGAGGTGGAAAACAAACATTCAATACATTTTAAAAATAAGGCTGTAACATAACGTGGAAAAAGTTAAGGAGTCTGAACATTTTCTGAATACACTGTCTGCAGTTCAAACAAATGTGTGCTCTGTTCACAATGGTCTATTCTTAGGCGTCGAGTGAAGTGCAACATTGTAGCCAATCAAATCAATCAACTGGGTCCGACCCAATGACTGTATATTGGAACGTCCAGCGGCCGAAAGCTGTCGCTAGCGAACTTGCAACATTGTATATCAACTAGCCTATTCTGGGGCCTCAGAGTTTCCCACATCAGTGAGCTCGGGACAGACACAGCTGTTTTTTGGGCAAAGTGTTCAGGTATTATAGGATGTTTCCACTGGATACTGTACATGATGACATTTTGCACTTTCACACTGAGGCCCGGTGATTATCATTGGAAAGATTTTTCAAATACTGTAGCTAGGGTTCCATCCAATAGGTGACAGACTTTCATACGAATATTCGGATATCTGCATAAAGAAAATATCAGCATAAAGGACTTTCTGCAGATAAAAATCAATGCGTGATGACGTAGCATACACAAAATGTACTTCAATGTGTTTCCATCGCATTTTCAACTCTACAAATAGTTTTTTTCACAAAAACTGTGCCTACTGTGGTCTTGGCACGTGTACTCTAGCCAACAGCTCAGATACAGTGCAGGTAGGCTTGTCTACATAATGAGATTATTATGGATAATTATTGTTATTATGGATATTATTATGGATAAGGTTATTTTGAATAAGAATAATGCAAATAATATTTGTATTTGTCAAATGGCAGTCAATCATCGTTCATCATGTCACCAGAATCAGAGCCTTGATATTTATTGGAAGGGAGCATTAAAATCACCATGCACTTTCACCAACCTGTGAAGTTATTTCATCTGTAGCCATAGCCGCGAGACGAAGGGGTGCTGAGAGTGCTATAGCACCCCTTGAAAAAGCAGAATAAAAATGAAATATTACAAAATATAACATTGGAGGTTGGATTATTATTATTATTACTAGTCCTGTATTAGTGGACTGATATAACCTGGTCCTTCTGTAGCTCAGTTGGTAGAGCATGGCGCTTGTAACGCCAGGTTAGTGGGTTCGATTCCCGGGACCACCCATACATAGAATGTATGCACACATGACTGTAAGTCGCTTTGGATAAAAGCGTCTGCTAAATGGCTTATATTATTATTATTATTTATTATTATTATTATTATTATATTATTATATTATATTATTTATTATTATATTATTATTATTATATTATTATATTATAACCGTCTGTAGCGCAGGCCAAAAAATGTATAATTTTATACTGTATGATTTTTCACACATAAAAACTGTATATGGAAACATGGTTAGTAAGGAACTATTATCATTCACAATGGATATTTTATTATATATATATACAGTTTTTCACCATTCCTGACATTTAATCCTAGTAACAATTCCCCGTCTTAGGTCAGATAGGATCACCACGTTATTTTAAGAATGTGAAATGTCAGAATAATAGTACAGAGAATGATTTATTTCAGCTTTTAGTTCTTACATCACAGTCCCAGTGGGTCAGAAGTTTACATACACTCAATTAGTATTTGGTAGCATTGCCTTTAAATTGTTTAACTTGGGTCAAATGTTTCCGGTAGCCTTCCACAAGCTTCCCACAATAGGTTGGGTGAATTTTGGCCCTTTTCTCCTGACAGAGCTGGTGTAACAGAGTCAGGTTTGTAGGCCTACTTGCTCGCACAAGCTTTTTCAGTTCTGCCAACAAATGTTCTATAGGATTTAGGTCAGGGCTTTGTGATGGCCACTTTAATACCTTGACTTTGTGGTCCTTAAGCCATTTTGCCACAACTTTGGAAGTATGCTTGGGGTCATTGTCATTTTGGACCCATTTGCGACCAAGCTTTAACTTCCTGACTGATGTCTTGAGATGTTGCTTCAATATATCCTCATAATTTTCCACCCTCATGATGCCATCTATTTTGTGAAGTGCACCAGTCCCTCCTGCAGCAAAGCACCCCCACAACATGATGCTGCCACCCCCGTGCTTCACGCTTGGGGTGGTGTTCTTCGGTTTGCAAGCCTCCCCCTTTTTCCTCCAAACATAACAATGGTCATTATGGACAAACAGTTCTATTTTTGTTTCATCAGACCAGAAGACATTTCTCTAAAAAGTATGATCTTTGTCCCCATGTGCAGTTGCCAACTGTAGTCTGGCATTTATTTATGGTGGTTTTGTAGCAGTGGCTTCTTCCTTCCTGAGAGGCCTTTCAGATTATGTTGATATAGGACTCGTTTTACTGTGGATATAGATAGTTTTGTACCTATTCCCTCCAGCATCTTCACAAGGTCATTTGCTGTTGTTCTGGGATTGATTTGCACTTTTCACACCAAAGTACGTTCATCTCTAGGAGACAGAGCGCGTCTCCTTCCTGAGCGGTATGACGGCAGTGTGGTTCCATGGTGTTTAAACTTGGGTACTATTGTTTGTACAGATGAACGTGGTACCTTCAGGCATTTGGAAATTGCTCCCAAGGATGAACCAGACTTGTGGAGGTCTACAATTTTTTTCAGAGGTCTTGGCTGATTTCTTTTGATTTTCCCATTATGTCAAGCGGAGTGACACTGAGTTTGAAGGTAGGCCTTGAAATACATCCACATCTCCAATTGACATCATTTATCAGAAGCTTCTAAAGCCATGACATCATTTTCTGGAATTTTCCAAGCTGTTTAAAGGCACAGTCAACTTATTGTTTGTAAACTTCTGACCAACTGGAATTGTGTTACTGTGAATTATAAGTGAAATAATATGTCTGTAAACAATTGTTGGAAAAATGACTTCTGTCATGCACAACCGACTTGCCAAAACTATAGTTTGTTTACAAGAAATTTGTGGAGAATGTTGAAAATCGAGTTAATGACTCCAACCTAAGTGTATGTAAACTTCCAACATCAACTGTATATATTTTATATCTTCGCAACACAACGTTCCTCTTCTTTTCTTAACATTTCAAATTATACTCACGACACAGTATCTTCACGCATATTTTAGATGCATTGCTTTTCACTGACAACCGTATCTCAATAATCAGGTAGGCCTATTGCCACTGCTCAAATTGTGGGCTTCCAAACTAGGCATATAGGCCGACACACATGTGATTTGAAACAATCCACAGCGTTAAAATAAGCTAATGATTCTCGGCTAAGTCATACTCTCTGGTGAAGTATTATAAGGTTCTGGATAGAACCAGAAAGGGTTATTTTGCTTGCTTAATATGGCACTCCTAAAGGTTCTATGTACAGTAGGAACCCTACAAACCCCACAACGGGTTCTGATAGAACCGTAAGGGGTACCATATATTATGAAGAGTGAATCTTATCCTATGCTTAGACTACTCATCACATTAGTAATTGTATTTTATTGGTAGCCTGTAAGCACTTTTTATAAAGGCTATTTTTTTCAAACCCCGTACTCAGCACCTTCTACTCAAAACATCTTCCCCATGGCTATAACTCCATTAGTAACATCCATAACTCTGCACTGGGCTCTTTCTAGTCCTCATCCTCTACTCTCTGTATCAAAATCTACTGTAAAATACTCTAGTTGTGTCAACTTGAAAAAGATAAGTTACCCCTCAAGAGTCGATGTCCAGGCCCCCGCTGAAATCTAATTAGCACAATAAAAGAATCCCCTTAAAGTTCCGTCTGTTTAACCCAGAAATATCTGTTTTTTTGCGGGGGCTGTGTGTCTGTCCACCCCATCCACCGATTACGACCTTCCGCATTCGTATGAAGTCGGTACCGCCGATCTGCCAACTTCTGTCTGTGGCATCCAAACAGTATGGGCCACACACTAATATGACTCTCACGAACACATACATGTCAGTTGTTTTACTCTAGGATGTCCACATGCCTCACAAGACTTGCCCACTACCAGTTAAGAAAATGAAAGGAAGTATACTGTATATGGAAGTAGATTAGTGCCAAAAATGGTTAAAATTGGTTAAATCTTCATAAAAAAATATTTCCTAATCTTTATTATAATCCCTCAGATTTAGGACAGACACTTCAAAACAAACTTCCTGTAGATTTTAAAGGGGTACAAAAAATCATTGGTAAGACGATCTTAAAACAATTCCACATGTTAGCTTTGTATAATCTCATTAGATCAAGTTGAGTTGACTAATCATATTCTGTCTTTATTTTCTCTCTCACCACTGAACAAAAACGGACACCACAACTCCATAGAGAATAAAACTTTTCCCTCTTAACTCAAAGAAGTGCAAATGTAGCTAAACATTAATGTTGCGAAACAAAGCAACAAAGCCAACTCAAACTCCTCCTGATCATCATCATAGCACAGGTGCGTTTCTGACATGTGACCTGGGCTGATGGTGTTCCTTCATTCCCGTGGGAACCTAATTAATTACACTCTGTCATGTTTCTGCTCAGCTCAGCACCTGCTTCGGCCCAGCCAATCCCAGTGGAGCCTGTGTGGTGTCCTACAGCTGAGGCTTTGGCCAGTGACCTGGGAATGCAGTGGTGCTAATGATAGTGGGGGGGGGGTCTCACTGTCCCTGACACATGCACATACACAGAGTAAACACTTGTACAGACACACACAGAGACATTTGTACAGACGCACAAAGACACTCTTGCTGATACACACACATACTGTATACAAACACATGTTCACACACGTATACGTAACAATGGCGCCGGAGAAGAAGGCTGACGTTTTACGTGTCCCCAACCAATTGTGTTTTTTGTTTGTTTATTTGCTTTTTTTGAAACTTATTTTTTTACTTATTTTGGACATAATGTTGCCGCTACCGTCTCTTATGACTGAACATAACTTCTAGACATCAGGACTGAGATTAATCACTACGGACTGGCAGAATCCTTTTTTCCCTTTACATTTACATTTACATTTAAGTCATTTAGCAGACGCTCTTATCCAGAGCGACTTACAAATTGGTGCATTCACCTTATGACATCCAGTGGAACAGTCACTTTACAATAGTGCATCTAAATCTTAAAGGGGGGGGGGGTGAGAGGGATTACCTTTAACGTGTCTAACGAGCCCGACACAAATAATATACTGCTTTCTTGGGAATAGGCCCAGATCCCTGTGATTTGTGTGAAGAGGTCGGAGAAAAAGGGGCCAGAGGACGGGTTGCCTTCTGAGAATTTGCAGGTGATCAAATAAACCCCCATTTCATTCCATTCCGCTAGCAAATGTGCAATTTTTGGAGAATAAAATCGATGACCAACGCAAAAGATTAAACTACCAACGGGACATTCAAAACAGTAACATCTTATGCTTCACGGAGTCGTGACTGAACTACGACACTATCAACATACAGCTGGCTGTTTATACGCTGTATCGGCAGGACGGAACAGCAGTGTCTGGTAAGACAAGGGACGGCGGACTCTATATTTTTGTAAATAACAGCTGGTGCACTATATCTAAGGAAGTCTCAAGCTATTGCTCACAGAGGTAGAGTATCTCATGATAAGCTGTAGACCACACTATCTACCTAGAGAGTTTTCATCTGTATTTTTCATAGCTGTTCACATACCACCTGTATTCCGCCATAAGCAAACAAGAAAACGCTCACCCAGAGGTGATTCTCCTAGTAGCCGGGGACTTTAATGCAGGGAAACTTAAATCTGCTTTACCAAATTTCTATCAACATGTTAAATGTGCAACCAGAGGGGAAAAAAACTCTGGACCCCATTTACTCCACACACAGAGATGCATACAAAGCTATTCCTTGCCCTCCAATTGGCAAATCTGACCATAATTCTATCCTCTTGATTCCTGCTTACAATAAAAAAAATTAAAGCAGGAAGCAACAGTGACTAGATCAATAAGAAAGTAGTCAGAAGAAGCAGATGCCACGCTACAGGACAGTTTTGCTAGCACTGTCATGTTTGTCATTTATTATCATGTCTTGTCCCTGTGCTCCCCATTCTATTCGTTTCCCTCTGCTGGTCTTATTAGGTTCTTTCCCTCTTTCTATCCCTCTCTCTCCCCCTCCCTCTCTCACTCTCTCGCTCTCTCTTCTCTCTATCGTTCCGTTCCTGCTCCCAGCTGTTCCTATTCCCCTAATCATCATTTAGTCTTCCCACACCTGTTCCCGATCCTTTCCCCTGATTAGAGTCCCTATTTCTTCCTTTGTGTTCCGTTCCTGTCCCGTCGGTTCCTTGTTTAGAATTCACCGTGCTGTGATTGTGTATCGCCCTGTCCTGTCGTGTTTTTGCCTTCATCAGATGCTGCGTGTGAGCAGGTGTCTCTGTCAGCTACGGCCTGCGCCTACCCGAAGCGACCTGCAGTCTGTGGCCGCTTCTCCTGTTATTCCCCTCTACAGACTAGAGGATTTCTGTTATTCCCTGTTTGGACATTTCCTGTTAAGGATTCAGGATTTGTCGTTTTCTGTTTGGACTTGAATAAACTCTGTTTCTGTTAAGTCGCTTTTGGGTCCTCTTTCACCTGCATGACAGAAGGAACCGACCAAGGAATGGACCCAGCGACTTCAGACGCTCGTTACACTGCCGTCAAGATCCAAGGAGCCATGCTCGGCAGACACGAGCAGGAATTGTCTGCTGCTCGCCATGCCGTGGAGAACCTGGCCGCTCAGGTTTCCGACCTCTCTGGACAGTTCCAGAGTCTACGTCTCGTGCCACCTGTTACTTCCTGGCCTGCCGAGCCTCCAGAACCTAGGGTTAATAACCCACCTTGCTACTCCGGGCAGCCCACTGAGTGACGCTCCTTTCTCACGCAGTGTGAGATTGTGTTCTCTCTCCAACCCAACACATACTCTAGAGAGAGAGCTCGGGTTGCTTACGTCATTTCACTCCTTACTGGCCGGGCTCGAGAATGGGGCACAGCTATCTGGGAGGCAAGGGCTGATTGCTCTAACAAGTTCCAGAACTTTAAAGAGGAGATGATTCGGGTTTTTGACCGTTCAGTTTTTGGTAGGAGGCTTCTAGGGCCCTGGCTTCCTTATGCCAAGGTGAACGGTCCATAACGGATTATTCTATTGAGTTTCGCACTCTTGCTGCCTCTAGTGAGTGGAACGAGCCGGCGCTGCTCGCTCGTTTTCTGGAGGGACTCCACGCAGTGGTTAAGGATGAGATTCTCTCCCGGGAGGTTCCTTCAGATGTGGACTCTTTGATTGCTCTCGCCATCCGCATAGAACGACGGGTAGATCTTCGTCACCGGGCTCGTGGAAGAGAGCTCGCATCAACGGTGTTTCCCTGCTCCGCATCGCAACCATCTCCCTCCTCTGGCTTTGAGACTGAGCCCATGCAGCTGGGAGGGATTCGCATCTCGACTAAGGAGAGGGAACGGAGGATCACCAACCGCCTGTGCCTCTATTGCGGAGTTGCTGGACATTTTGTTAATTCATGTCCAGTAAGAGGCCAGAGCCCATCAGTAAGCGGAGGGCTACTGGTGAGCGCTACTACTCAGGTCTCTTCATCTGGATCTTGTACTACTATGTCGGTCCATCTACGCTGGACCGGTTCGGGTGCTACATGCAGTGCCTTGATTGACTCTGGGGCTGAGGGTTGTTTCATGGACGAAGCATGGGTTCGGAAACATAACATTCCTTTCAGACCGTTAGACAAGCCTACGCCCATGTTTGCCTTAGATGGTAGTCATCTTCCCAGTATCAAATTTGAGACACTACCTTTAACTCTCACAGTATCTGGTAACCACAGTGAGACTATTTCTTTTTGATTTTCCGTTCACCGTTTACACCTGTTGTTTTGGGTCATCCCTGGCTAGTATGTCATAATCCTTCTATTAATTGGTCTAGTAATTCTATCCTATCCTGGAACGTTTCTTGTCATGTGAAGTGTTTAATGTCTGCCATCCCTCCCGTTTCTTCTGTCCCTACTTCTCAGGAGGAACCTGGCGATTTGACAGGAGTGCCGGAGGAATATCATGATCTGCGCACGGTCTTCAGTCGGTCCCGAGCCAACTCCCTTCCTCCTCACCGGTCGTATGATTGTAGTATTGATCTCCTTCCGGGGACCACTCCTCCTCGAGGTAGACTATACTCTCTGTCGGCTCCCGAACGTAAGGCTCTCGAGGATTATTTGTCTGTGTCTCTTGACGCCGGTACCATAGTGCCTTCTTCTTCTCCGGCCGGGGCGGGGTTCTTTTTGTTAAGAAGAAGGACGGTACTCTGCGCCCCTGCGTGGATTATCGAGGGCTGAATGACATAACGGTTAAGAATCGTTATCCGCTTCCCCTTATGTCATCAGCCTTCGAGATTCTGCAGGGAGCCAGGTGCTTTACTAAGTTGGACCTTCGTAACGCTTACCATCTCGTGCGCATCAGAGAGGGGGACGAGTGGAAAACGGCGTTTAACACTCCGTTAGGGCATTTTGAGTACCGGGTTCTGCCGTTCGGTCTCGCCAATGCGCCAGCTGTTTTTCAGGCATTAGTTAATGATGTTCTGAGAGACATGCTGAACATCTTTGTTTTTGTCTATCTTGACGATATCCTGATTTTTTCTCCGTCACTCGAGATTCATGTTCAGCACGTTCGACGTGTTCTACAGCGCCTTTTAGAGAATTGTCTCTACGTAAAGGCTGAGAAGTGCTCTTTTCATGTCTCCTCCGTTACTTTTCTCGGTTCCGTTATTTCCGCTGAAGGCATTCAGATGGATTCCGCTAAGGTCCAAGCTGTCAGTGATTGGCCCGTTCCAAGGTCACGTGTCGAGTTGCAGCGCTTTTTAGGTTTCGCTAATTTCTATCGGCGTTTCATTCGTAATTTCGGTCAAGTTGCTGCCCCTCTCACAGCTCTTACTTCTGTCAAGACGTGTTTTAAGTGGTCCGGTTCCGCCCAGGGAGCTTTTGATCTTCTAAAAGAACGTTTTACGTCCGCTCCTATCCTCGTTACTCCTGACGTCACTAGACAATTCATTGTCGAGGTTGACGCTTCAGAGGTAGGCGTGGGAGCCATTCTATCCCAGCGCTTCCAGTCTGACGATAAGGTTCATCCTTGCGCTTATTTTCTCATCGCCTGTCGCCATCTGAGCGCAACTATGATGTGGGTAACCGTGAACTGCTCGCCATCCGCTTAGCCCTAGGCGAATGGCGACAGTGGTTGGAGGGGGCGACCGTTCCTTTTGTCGTTTGGACAGACCATAAGAACCTTGAGTACATCCGTTCTGCCAAACGACTTAATGCCCGTCAAGCTCGTTGGGCGTTGTTTTTCGCTCGTTTCGAGTTTGTGATTTCTTACCGTCCGGGTAGCAAGAACACCAAGCCTGATGCCTTATCCCGTCTGTTTAGTTCTTCTGTGGCTTCTACTGATCCCGAGGGGATTCTTCCTTATGGGCGTGTTGTCGGGTTAACAGTCTGGGGAATTGAAAGACAGGTTAAGCAAGCACTCACGCACACTGCGTCGCCGCGCGCTTGTCCTAGTAACCTCCTTTTCGTTCCTGTTTCCACTCGTCTGGCTGTTCTTCAGTGGGCTCACTCTGCCAAGTTAGCTGGTCATCCCGGTGTTCGAGGCACTCTTGCGTCTATTCGCCAGCGCTTTTGGTGGCCGACTCAGGAGCGTGACACGCGCCGTTTCGTGGCTGCTTGTTCGGACTGCGCGCAGACTAAGTCGGGTAACTCTCCTCCTGCCGGTCGTCTCAGACCGCTCCCCATTCCTTCTCGACCATGGTCTCACATCGCCTTAGACTTCATTACCGGTCTGCCTTTGTCTGCGGGGAAGACTGTGAGAGCCGCCAATAAACGCAGGATTAAGAGTCCAAGGTATTGTTGCGGCCAGAGAGTGTGGCTTTCCACTCGCAACCTTCCTCTTACGACAGCTTCTCGTAAGTTGACTCCGCGGTTCATTGGTCCGTTCCGTGTCTCCCAGGTCGTCAATCCTGTCGCTGTGCGACTGCTTCTTCCGCGACATCTTCGTCGCGTCCATCCTGTCTTCCATGTCTCCTGTGTTAAGTCCTTTCTTCGCACCCCCGTTCGTCTTCCCTCCCCCTCCCGTCCTTGTCGAGAGCGCACCTATTTACAAGGTACATAAGATCATGGACATGCGTTCTCGGGACGGGGTCACCAATACTTAGTGGATTGGGAGGGTTACGGTCCTGAGGAGAGGAGTTGGGTTCCGTCTCGGGACGTGCTGGACCGTTCACTCATCGATGATTTCCTCCGTTGCCGCCAGGATTCCTCCTCGAGTGCGCCAGGAGGCGCTCGGTGAGTGGGGGGTACTGTCATGTTTGTCATTTATTATCATGTCTTGTCCCTGTGCTCCCCATTCTATTCGTTTCCCTCTGCTGGTCTTATTAGGTTCTTTCCCTCTTTCTATCCCTCTCTCTCCCCCTCCCTCTCTCACTCTCTCGCTCTCTCTTCTCTCTATCGTTCCGTTCCTGCTCCCAGCTGTTCCTATTCCCCTAATCATCATTTAGTCTTCCCACACCTGTTCCCGATCCTTTCCCCTGATTAGAGTCCCTATTTCTTCCTTTGTGTTCCGTTCCTGTCCCGTCGGTTCCTTGTTTAGAATTCACCGTGCTGTGATTGTGTATCGCCCTGTCCTGTCGTGTTTTTGCCTTCATCAGATGCTGCGTGTGAGCAGGTGTCTCTGTCAGCTACGGCCTGCGCCTACCCGAAGCGACCTGCAGTCTGTGGCCGCTTCTCCTGTTATTCCCCTCTACAGACTAGAGGATTTCTGTTATTCCCTGTTTGGACATTTCCTGTTAAGGATTCAGGATTTGTCGTTTTCTGTTTGGACTTGAATAAACTCTGTTTCTGTTAAGTCGCTTTTGGGTCCTCTTTCACCTGCATGACAAGCACAGACTGGAATATGTTCCGGTATTACTCCAATGGCATTGAGGAGTACACCACGGTTTCCCACACGGTCCCCACAGTGACCGTACGCACAGTTGAAGTCTGAAGTTTTTATTTATTAATTTTTTTACCTTTATTTTACTAGGCAAGTCAGTTAAGAACAAATTCTTATAGTTGACATACACCTTAGCCAAATACATTTAAAATCAGTTTTTCACCATTCCTGACATTTAATCCTAGTAAGAATTCCCTGTCTCGGGTCAGTTAGGATCACCAATTTATTTTAAGAATGTGAAATGTTAGAATAATAGTAGAGAGATTTATTTATTTCAGCTTTTATTTCTTTCATCACAGTCCCAGTGGGTCAGAAGTTTATATACACTCAATTAGTATTTGGTAGCATTGCCTTTAAATTGTTTAACTTGGGTCAAACATTTCAGGTTGCCTTCCACAAGCTTCCCACAATACGTTGGGTGAATTTTGGCCCTTTTCTCCTGACAGAGCTGGTGTAAATGAGTCAAGTTTGAAGGCCTCCTTGCTCGCACACGCATTTTCAGTTCTAGCCACAAATGTTCTATGGGATTGAGGTCAGGGCTTTGTGATGGCCACTCCAATACCTTGACTTTGTGGTCCTTAAGCCATTTTGCCACAACTTTGGAAGTATGCTTGGGGTCATTGACCATTTGGTTTTGAGATGTTGCTTCAATATTTCCACATAATTTTCCATCCTCATGATGCCATTTATTTTGTGAAGTGCACCAGTCCCTCCTGCAGCAAAGCACCCCCACAACATGATGCTGCCACCCCCGTGCTTCACGGTTGGGATGGTGTTCTTCGGCTTGCAAGCTTCTCCCTTTTTCCTTCAAACATAACGATGGCCAAACAGTTCTATTTTTGTTTCAACATACCAGAAGACATTTCTCCAAAAAGTACAATCTTTGTCCCCATGTGCAGTTGCAAACCATAGTCTGGCTTTTTTATGGCGCTTTTGGAGCAGTGGCTTCTTCCTTGCTGAGCGGCCTTTCAGTTTGTCGATATAGGACTCGTTTTACAGTGGATAAAAATACTTTTGTACCGTTTCCTCCGGCATCTTCACAAGGTCCTTTGCTGTTGTTCTGGGATTGATTTGCACTTTTCGCACCAAAGTACGTTCATCTCTAGGAGACAGAATGCATCTCCTTCCTGAGCGATTTGATGGCTGCGTGGTCCCATGGTGTTTATACTTGCATACTATTGTTTGTACAGATGAACGTGGTACCTTCAGCCATTTGGAAATTGCTCCCAAGGATGAACCAGACTTGTGGAGGTCTACAATTGTTTTCCTGAGCTCTTGACTGATTTCTTTTGATTTTCCAATGATGTCAAGCAAAGAGGCACTGAGTTTGAATGTAGGCCTTGAAATACATCCACATCTCCAATTGACATCATTTATCAGAAGCTTCAAAAGCCATGACATAATTTTATGGAATTTTCCAAGCTCTTTAAAGGCACAGTCAACTTAGTGTATGTAAACTTCTGACCCACTGGAATTGTGATACAGTGAATTATAAGTGAAATAATCTGTCTGTAATCAATTTTTGGAAAAATAACTTGTGTCATGCACAAAGTAGATGTCCTAACCAACTTGCCAAAACTATAATTTGTTAACAAGAAATTTGTGGAGTGGTTGAAAAAAATGAGTTAATGACTCCAACCTAAGTGTACTGTATGTCCAACTTCAACTGTACATACCCCAACCAGAAGCCATGGATTACAGGCAACATCCCCACTGAGCTTAAGGCTAGAGCTGCCACTTTCAAGGAGCGGGACTCTTACACGGAAGCTAATAAGAAATCCCGCTATGCCCTCCGACGAACCATCAAACAGTAAAGCTTCAATACAGGACTAAGATTGAATCGTACTACACCTACTCTGACGGTTGTCGGATGCGGCAGGGCTTGCAAACCATTACAGACTACAAAGGGAAGAACAGCCGAGAGCTGCCCAGTGACACCAAGTGCCTACCAGATGAGATAAATTAATTAGGCGGTCGCTTCGAGGCAAATAACACTGAAACATGCATGAGAGCACCAGCTGTTCCAGAAGACTGTGTGTTCACGCTCTCCGCAGCTGGTGTGAGTAAGACCTTTAAACAAGTCAACATTCACATGACGGATTACCAGGACGTGTACTGCGAGCATGTGCCGACCAACTGACAAGTGTCTTCACTGACATTTTCAACCTCTCCCTGTCCGAGTCTGTAATACCAACATATTTTAAGCAGACCACCGTAGTGCCTTTGCCCAAGAACGCTAAGGTAACGCTAAGGTAACCTGCCTTAATGACTACCGACCTGGAGCACTCACGTCTGTAGCCTTGAATTGCTTTGAAAGGCTGGTCATGGCTCACATCAACACCATTATCCCAGAAACCCTAGACCCACTCCAATTTGAATACCACCCCAACAGATCCACAGATTATGCAATCTCTATTGCACTCCACACTGCCCTTTTCCACCTGCCCACCTGGACAAAAGGAACACCTATGTGAGAATGCTATTCATTGACAGCTAAGCGTTCACGCCATAGTGCCCTCAAAGCTCATAAAAAAGCTAAGGACCCTGGCACTAAACACCTCCCTATGCAACTGGATCCTGAACTTCCTGATGGGCCGCCCCCAGGTGGTAAGGGTAGGTAACAATAATATAATAATAATATATGCCATTTAGCAGACACTTTTATCCAAAGCGACTTACAGTCATGTGTGCATACATTCTACGTATGGGTGGTCCCGGGGATCGAACCCACTACCCTGGCGTTACAAGCGCCATGCTCTACCAACTGAGCTACAGAAGGACCACACAGTCTAACAACACATCTACCTCGCTGATCCTCAACACAGATGCCCTCCAGGGGTGCATGTTCAGTCCCTTTCTGTACTCCCTGTTCACTCATGACTGCACAGCCAATGACTAGTCAGCATATAGGGAGGAGGTCAGAGACCTGGCCGTGTGGTGCCAGGACAACAACCTCTCCCTCAACATAATCAAGACAAAGGAGATGATTGTGGACTACAGGAAAAAGAGGACAGAGCACTCCCCCATTCTCATCGACGGGGCTGCAGTGGAGCAGGTTGAGAGCTTCAAGTTCCTTGGTGTCCACATCACCAACAAACTAACATGGTCCAAACACACCAAGGCAGTCGTGAATAGGGCCCGACAAATCTTATTCCCCTCAGGAAACTGGAAAATGTGGCATGGGTCCTCAGATCCTCAAAAGGTTCTACAGCTGCACCATTGAGAGCATCCTGACTGGTTGCATCACTGGCACTACAAGGCACTACATAGGGTAGTGCGAACGGCCCAGTACATCACTGGGGCCAAGCTTCCTGCTATCCAGGCCCTTTATTCCAGGTGGTGTCAGAGGAAGGCCCTAAAAATTGCCAAAGTCTCCAGCCACCCAAGTCATAGACGGTTCTCTCTGCTACCGCACGGCAAGCGGTACCGGAGCGCCAAGTCTAGGTCCAAGAGGCTTCTTAACAGCTTTTACCCCTAAACCATAAGACTCCTGAACAGCTAATCAAATGGCTACCCAGACTATTTGCATTGCCCCCCTCATTTACACAGCTGCTACTCTCTGTTGTTATCATCTATGCATAGTCACTTTAATAACTCTACCTGCATGTACATATCGGTACCAGTACCCCCCTGTACATAGTCTCGCCATTGTTATTTTACTGTTGCTCTTTAATTACTTGTTACTTTTATTCCTTATTCTTTTCCTTTTTTTAACTGCCTTGTTGGTTAGGGGCTCATAAGTAAGCATTTCACTGTATGGTCTACACCTGTTGTATTCAGCGCATGTGACTAAAACAATTTGATTTGTATAAACAACACATGCTCACCATTGTGTACAAAGGCACATGTACACAGACACGATCAAAAATACAGACTTGTATAGAATAAACACATACTGTAAACTGATCAGTAAATCCTATCATTACACAGTCCTGTTCACTCTTACATCGCAATCATGGATGTAATATTCTAGAGGGATACCAGTTGCTTATTAAAACGCCTTTAGGATCTTATTTATTGGTGTGTGATGTATGACTCATGGATGCAAAGACAACATATCTATGGACCAATGCAAAGCCAACAAAACATGACAAAGCACAGAGACAGATGCAGTCAGGGCCAGCTTACCGAACGGGCACGCGCCCCCAGGTGTATAAAATCGAGTACACAGCCATTAGGCTTATTAGGCTACAGCAGGTGCAAGCGTTACAATCGCCCCTAAATGGATATGTAAACACTACAGTAACTAACTGCCAGTAGGTATTACAGCTACACTATATATACAAAAGTATTTGGACACGCCTTCAAATGAGAGGATTGGGCTATTTCAGCCGTACCCATTCCTGACAGGTGTATACAATTGAGCACACAGCCAATCAATCTCCATAGGCAAACACTGGCACTAGAATGGCCTTACAGAAGAGCTCAGTGACTCAACGTGGCACCGTCATAGTATGCCACCTTTCCAATAAGTCAGTTTGCCATATTACTGCCTTGCTAGAGCTGCCCTGGTCAACTGTACGTGCTGTTATTGTGAAGTGGAAACGTCTAGGAGCAACAATGGCTCAGCCGCGAAATGGTAGGCCACACAAGCTCACAGAACGGGACCGCCGAGTGCTGAGGTGCGTATTGCTTAAACATTGTATGTCTTCGGTTGCAGCACTCACTACCAAGTTCCAAACTGCCTCTGGAAGCAACATCAGCACAATAACTGTTTGTCTGGAGCTTCATGAAATGGGTTTCCAAGGCAGCCGTACACAAGCCTAAGATCACCATGTGCAATGCCAAGCATCGGCTGTACTCTGGAGCAGTGAAAATGCTGGAGTGATGAATCCCGCTTCACCAATGCATAGTGCCAACTGTAAAGTTTGGTGCAGGAGGATGTTTTTCATTGTTCGGGCAAGGCCCCTTACTTTCAGTGAAGGGAAATCTTAATGCTACAGAAGACAATGACATTTTAGACGATTCTGTGCTTCCAACTTTGTGGCAACAGTTTGGGCCTTTCCTGTTTCAGCATGACAATGCCCGCGTTCACAAAGCGAGGTCCATACAGAAATTGTTTGTTGAGATCGGTGTGGAAGAACTTGTCTCGCCTGGACAGATCCCTGACCTCAACCCCATCGAACACCTTTGAGATGGGGTTGGGGCAGCAGGTAGCCCAGTGGTTAGACTAGTAACCGAAAGGTTGCAAGATCAAATCCCTGAGCTGAGAAGGTAAAAATCTGTTGTTCTGTCCCTGAACAGGCAGTTAACCCACTGTTCCTAGGCTGTCATTGAAAATAAGAATTTGTTCTTAACTGACTTGCCTAGTTAAATATAGGTTAAAAATAAATAAAAGATGAATTGGAACGCTGAATGTGAACCAAGCCTAATCGACCAACATCAGTGCCCGACCTCACTAATGCTCTTGTGGCTGAATGGAAGCAAGTCCATGCAGCAATGTTCCAACATCTAGTGGTAAGCCTTCCCAGAAGAGTGGAGGCTATTATAGCAGCAAATGGGGGACTAAATCAAATCAAATCAAATTTATTTATATAGCCCTTCGTACATCAGCTGATATCTCAAAGTGCTGTACAGAAACCCAGCCTAAAACCCCAAACAGCAAACAATGCAGGTGTAAAAGCACGGTGGCTAGGAAAAACTCCCTAGAAAGGCCAAAACCTAGGAAGAAACCTAGAGAGGTACCGGGCTATGTGGGGTGGCCAGTCCTCTTCTGGCTGTGCCGGGTAGAGATTATAACAGAACATGACCAAGATGTTCAAATGTTCATAAATGACCAGCATGGTCAAATAATAATAAGGCAGAACAGTTGAAACTGGAGCAGCAGCACAGTCAGGTGGACTGGGGACAGCAAGGAGCCATCATGTCAGGTAGTCCTGGGGCACGGTCCTAGGGCTCAGGTCCTCCGAGAGAGAGAAAGAAAGAGAGAATTAGAGAGAGCATATGTGGGGTGGCCAGTCCTCTTCTGGCTGTGCCGGGTGGAGATTATAACAGAACGTGGCCAAGATGTTCAAATGTTCATAAATGACCAGCATGGTTGAATAATAGTAAGGCAGAACAGTTGAAACTGGAGCAGGAGCATGGCCAGGTGGACTGGGGACAGCAAGGAGTCCTCATGTCAGGTAGTCCTGGGACATGGTCCTAGGGCCCAGGCCAGTTGAAACTGGAGCAGCAGCATGGCCAGGTGGACTGGGGACAGCAAGGAGTCATCATGTCAGGTAGTCCTGGGGCATGGTCCTAGGGCTCAGGTCCTCCGAGAGAGAAAAAGAAAGAGAGAAGGAGAGAATTAGAGAACGCACACTTAGATTCACACAGGACACCGAATAGGACAGGAGAAGTACTCCAGATAAACAAACTGACCCTAGCCCCCCGACACATAAACTACTGCAGCATAAATACTGGAGGCTGAGACAGGAGGGGTCAGGAGACACTGTGGCCCCATCCGAGGACACCCCCGGACAGGGCCAAACAGGAAGGATATAACCCCACCCACTTTGCCAAAGCACAGCCCCCACACCACTAGAGGGAAATCTTCAACCACCAACTTACCATCCTGAGACAAGGCCGAGTATAGCCCACAAAGATCCCCGACACGGTACAACCCAAGGGGGGACCCAGACAGGCCGACCACAACAGTGAATCAACCCACCCAGGTGACGCACCCCCCAGGGACGGCACGAGAGAGCCCCAGCAAGCCAGTGACTCAGCCCCCGTAACAGGGTTAGAGGCAGAGAATCCCAGTGGAAAGAGGGGAACCGGCCAGGCAGAGACAGCAAGGGCGGTTCGTTGCTCCAGAGCCTTTCCGTTCACCTTCCCACTCCTGGGCCAGACTACACTCAATCATATGACCCACTGAAGAGATGAGTCTTCAGTAAAGACTTAAAGGTTGAGACCGAGTTTGCGTCTCTGACATGGGTAGGCAGACCGTTCCATAAAAATGGAGCTCTATAGGAGAAAGCCCTGCCTCCAGCTGTTTGCTTAGAAATTCTAGGGACAATTAGGAGGCCTGCGTCTTGTGACCGTAGCGTACGTGTAGGTATGTACGGCAGGACCAAATCAGAGAGGTAGGTAGGAGCAAGCCCATGTAATGCTTTGTAGGTTAGCAGTAAAACCTTGAAATCAGCCCTTGCTTTGACAGGAAGCCAGTGTAGAGAGGCTAGCACTGGAGTAATATGATCAAATTTTTTGGTTCTAGTCAGGATTCTAGCAGCCGTATTTAGCACTAACTGAAGTTTATTTAGTGCTTTATCCGGGTAGCCGGAAAATAGAGCATTGCAGTAGTCTAACCTAGAAGTGACAAAAGCATGGATTAATTTTTCTGCATCATTTTTGGACAGAAAGTTTCTGATTTTTGCAATGTTACGTAGATGGAAAAAAGCTGTCCTCGAAATGGTCTTGATATGTTCTTCAAAAGAGAGATCAGGGTCCAGAGTAACGCCAAGGTCCTTCACAGTTTTATTTGAGACGACTGTACAACCATTAAGATTAATTGTCAGATTCAACAGAAGATCTCTTTGTTTCTTGGGACCTAGAACAAGCATCTCTGTTTTGTCCGAGTTTAATAGTAGAAAGTTTGCAGCCATCCACTTCCTTATGTCTGAAACACATGCTTCTAGCGAGGGCAATTTTGGGGCTTCACCATGTTTCATTGAAATGTACAGCTGTGTGTCATCCGCATAGCAGTGAAAGTTTACATTATGTTTTCGAATAACATCCCCAAGAGGTAAAATATATAGTGAAAACAATAGTGGTCCTAAAACAGAACCTTGAGGAACACCGAAATGTACAGTTGATTTGTCAGAGGACAAACCATTCACAGAGACAAACTGATATCTTTCCGACAGATAAGACCTAAACCAGGCCAGAACATGTCCGTGTAGACCAATTTGGGTTTCCAATCTCTCCAAAAGAATGTGGTGATCGATGGTTTCAAAAGCAGCACTAAGGTCTAGGAGCACGAGGACAGATGCAGAGCCTCGGTCCGATGCCATCAAAATGTCATTTACCACCTTCACAAGTGCCGTCTCAGTGCTATGATGGGGTCTAAAACCAGACTGAAGCATTTCGTATACATTGTTTGTCTTCAGGAAGGCAGTGAGTTGCTGCGCAACAGCCTTCTCTAAAATCTTTGAGAGGAATGGAAGATTCGATATAGGCCGATAGTTTTTTATATTTTCTGGGTCAAGGTTTGGCTTTTTCAAGAGAGGCTTTATTACTGCCACTTTTAGTGAGTTTGGTACACATCCAGTGGATAGAGAGCCGTTTATTATGTTCAACATAGGAGGGCCAAGCACAGGAAGCAGCTCTTTCAGTAGTTTAGTTGGAATAGGGTCCAGTATACAGCTTGAAGGTTTAGAGGCCATGATTATTTTCATCATTGTGTCAAGAGATATAGTACTAAAACACTTGAGCGTCTCTCTTGATCCTAGGTCCTGGCAGAGTTGTGCAGACTCAGGACAACTGAGGTTTGGAGGAATACGCAGGTTTAAAGAGGAGTCCGTAATTTGCTTTCTAATAATCATAATCTTTTCCTCAAAGAAGTTCATGAATTTATCACTGCTAAAGTGCAAGTCATCCTCTCTTGGGGAATGCTGCTTTTTAGTTAGCTTTGCCACAGTATCAAAAAGGAATTAATGCCCATGTTTTGGAATGAGATGTTCGATGAGCAGGTTTCCACATATTCTTGGTGATGTAGTGTATATATAAATTAAGGTTGGGGTCCCCAGATAGCATTTGAACACACCATAAGCACACCATGTCAAAACTGTACAATTTACTCTGCCTCATGTCAAAATCAAATCAAATGTTATTAGTGCTTTGTAAACAAAAGGTGTGAACTAACAGTAAAATGCGTACTAACTGGCCAGTACAAAAAATTGAGAGATAGAAAATAGAGAAATAATAGAAAATAAGTTTTTTTTAAACGTAATAATAAAAGTAATAATAGATACACAATGAGTAATGATAACTTGGGTACCCCTTGTAAATAGTCCATGTGCAAGGGTATGAGGTCATTGAGGTAGACATGTACATATAACTAGGAATAAAGTGACAGATAGTAAACAGTAACAGCAATGAATGTGATGAGTGAAGTTAGTGCCAAAAGGGTCAATGCAGATAGTCCAGGTAGCTATTTGGTTATTATTTAACTAACTATTTAGCAGTTTTATGGCTTGGGGGTAGAATATGTTTAGGTTCCTTTTGGTTCCAGACTTGGTGCATCGGTACCACCTGCTGGGCGGTAGCAGAGAGAACAGTCTATGACTTGGGTGGCTGGAGTCTTTGACAATTTTTAGGGCCTTCCTCTGACATCGCCTGGTATAAAGGTCCTGGAGGGCAGGAAGCTTGGCCTCAGTGATGTACTGGGCCGTACACACTACCCTCTGTACTGCCTTGCAGTCAGATGCCGAGCAGTTGCCATACCAAGGAGTGATGCAACCAGTCAAGATGCTCTCAATGGTGCAGCTTGTTTTTTTACTTGTCCATTCCAAATCTTTTCAGCCTCCTGAGGGTAAAGAGGCATTTTCGTTCCCTCTTCAATGACTGTGTTGGTGTATTTGGGCCACAATAGATCCTACGTGATCTGGTCAGAGGAACTGAAAGCTCTCGACCCGCTCATCTACAGTCCCGTTGATGTGAATGGGGGTGCACTCGGCCCTCCGTTTCCTGTAGTCCACGATCAGCTCCTTTGTCTTGCTCACATTGATATATTATTATTATATTATATTATATATTATTGAGGGAGAGGTTGTTGTCCTGGCACCACACTCTCATCGTCGTCGTCGATCAAGCCTACCACAGTCTTGTCATCAGTAAACTTAATGATGGTTTTGGAGTTGTGCCGGTCCACACAGTTGTGGGTGAACAGGGAGTACAGGTGGGGACTAAGCATGCACCCCTGAGAGGCTGCTGTGTTGAGGGTCAGAATGGCAGATCTGTTGTTGAATACCATTGCCAACTAGGGGCATCAGGAAGTCCAGGATCCAGTTTCAGAGTGAGGTGTTAAGTCCCAGGGTCCTTAGCTAAGTGGTGAGCTTGGAGGGCACTATGGTGTTGAACTCTGAGCTGTAGTCAATAAACAGCATCCTCAAGTAGGTGTTCCTTTTGTCCAAGTGGGAAAGGGCAGTGTGGAGTGCAATAGAGATTGTGTCATCTGTGGATCTTCTGGGCGGCATGGGAATTGGAGTGGGTCCAGGGTGTCTGGGATGATGGTGTTGATGTGATCCATTACTAGCCTTTCAAAGCATTTCATGGCTACAGATGTGAGTGTTATGGGAAAATAGTCATTTAGACAGGATATCTTGGCGTTCATGTGCACAGGGACTATGGTGGTCTGCTTGAAAGATGTAGGTATTACAGACTGGGTCAGGGAGAGGTAGAAAATTACAGTGAAGACACTTGCCAGCTCGTCAGTGCATTCTCTAAGTACGCATCCTGGTAATCCTTCTGGCCCGACGTTGCTTGCCTCGAAGCGAACATAGAATTTTGCTCATCTGGTAAACTCGCATCACTGGATGTTCATAGCTGGGATTCCCTTTGTAATCTGTGATACTTTGCAAGCCCTGCCACATCCAACGAGCTCCAGAGCCAGTGTAGTAGGATTCGATCTTAGTCCTGCATTGACGTTTTGCCTGTTTGATGGTTGTTGAAGGGCATAGCGGCTGTCCGGGTTACTGTCTGGGTTACTGTCCCGCTCCTTGAAAGTGGAAGCTCCAGCCTTTAGTTCATCGCGGCCTGTAATCCATGGATTCTGGTTGGGATATGTATGTACGGTCACTGTGGGGACGACGTCGTCGGTGCACTTATTTATGAAGCCGGTGACTGATGTGATAAACTCCTCAATACCTTTGGATGAGCCCCGAGAAACATATTCCGGTCTGTGCTAGCGAAACAGTCCTGTAGATTTGCATCTGCTTCATTGGACAATTTCTGTATTGAGCCTGATATGAAGAATAGCATGAGAGGAGCTATAAAACTGCAAATAGAAGTCTCTGTTCCACGGAAAAATCAGTTGAAATCCATGAAGATAGCTGCTTTTCAAAGAAAGTGACGAAGCACATAAACTCATTGCTGTACTGTATGTAAATATATGCATTCTGGGGACATTGTTTCTTTTGTGAAGGATGTATAGCTACTTTCTGTGTGAAAGTATGGAGAAAGAGAACCAACAATATATTCATGCTCAATCTTTTATTTCATTCATGCATCAGCCGTGGCAGGGGTCGATTGAACTTAGTCCTCTGCATAATTTCTATCATCCCACTTTGGCCCACATAACCTGAATTGAATGTATAGTAGAGCTGCAGCTCCAGCTCACCTGGTCACAGTCAATAGTCGTGTGCACAGAAGACCAGCCATGTAAATGTAAGTCACGCACTCATCAGTGAAGAGCCTGGAGAATGTAGGCTATTATACGATACGGTTGGTTTCTTTCTAGTGTGTGACATAGTGTTCCCTTTTTTTCTCTACAATGGCGAATCACTTGAGAATGTGTATGTATACATACTGTATGCATAGTGTATGTCAATATGTTTCATGCTAGAATCCTTAGTTGCTACATCCATTTTGGGATTTATAAATGAATGATATATACCTATTGATTCTTTAAGAATATAAATTATGAATGCCTCATGAGCTTAGTTCAACTGTCGTACCCCATCAGAACCCAAAATACAAGCTTGTTTTATTCCAATGTTTGTAATCATATCTAAACAAACACTGTATAGCCTCAAAACTATACATTTGATATCATGTATAGCCAGTCCTTGCATCCATAGCTCTGTCTATTCATTTGAGAGTGGTTACATTTCACCAGACCCATCCCTTAGCGTTTTAGCGAAACAGGTGTGGGGCAAACAATTTGTTATTGTTTCAATGAAGGACTCCTGCTTTTAAGTGCACTTACGCAATGAAACCTTTTCCATTTGGTTTGGGTATTGTTCCCAGCCAGTCACACCAAATCAGAAAGATATTCTGATCTTCATGAAATATTCACACCCCTGGACTTTTTCCACATTTTGTTGTATTATAAAGTGGGATTCAAATGGATTTGTTGTTTTTTGTCAATGATCTACACAAAATACTCTGTAATGTCAAGAAAAATTCTAACATTTCAAAAAAATGTATGAAAAATAAAACACTAATATATCTTGAGAACATAAGTGTTCAACCCCCTGAGTGATTGCAGCTGTGAGTCTTTCTGGGTAAGTCTCTAAGAGCATTGCACACCTGGATTGTACAATACATATTTGCACATCATTCTTTTAAAAATTCTTCAAGCTCTGTCAAGTTGGTTGTTGATCATTCGATTTTCAAGCCGAATTAAGTCAAAACTGTAACTAGGAACATTCCCTGTCATCTTGGTAAGCAACTCCAGTGTATATTTGGCCTTGTGTTTGATTATTGTCCTGCTGAAATGTGCATTTTTCTCCTTAGTGTCTGTTGAAAAGGAGACTGAACCAGGAATCTCTAGGATTTTGCCTGTGCTTAGCTCTATTCCGTTTCTTCTATCATTTTTTAAAACTAGGAAGGACGTCTGTGTTTTTTTGAGTGACTGGGTATATTGATACACCATCCAAAGTGTAATTTATAACTTCACCATGCTCAAAGGTATATTCAATGTCTGCTTCTAACATGTTTTACCCATCTACAAATAGGTGCACTTCTTTGCGAGTGATTGGAAAACCTCTCTGGTCTTTGTGGTTGAATCCATGTTAGAAAGCCACTGCTAGACTGAGGGACCTTACAGATAATTGTATGTGTAGAATACAGAGATAAAGTAGAATACAGAGATAAAATAGAATACAGAGATAAAGTAGTAATTTAAATATCATGTTAAACACTGTGACATGTTACTTATGCAACTTATGTGACATGTTAATCAAGTGAACTTATGTAGGCTTGCCATAACAAAGGGGTTAAATACTTATTGACTCAAGACATTTCAGCTTTTCATTTTTAATTAATTTATACAAATTTTGAACCATAATTCCACTTTGGCATTATGAGGTATTGTGTGTAGGCCAGTGACAAAACTCAATTCAATAAATGTAATTTTGTGGAAAAAGTCAAGGGGTGTGAATACTTTCTGAAAGCACAGTAAATTCTCCAGTGGAAGGACGCTCTTACCCTTGCTAAGAAGAATTGACTGTAAAGGCTCTCCTCTTCGTCTGATGATGAAGAATAGGAATCATCGGACCAACACGCAGCGTGGTAAGTGTTCATAGTACATTTTAATAAATAAACTGAACACTGAATGACAAAAAATAAAATAAAAACACAACAACAACAACAACGACGATGACGACAACAACAACAACAACGACGAGAGTGAACAACACAAAACAGTCCTGTAAGGAGAAAAAACACAAAACAGGAAACAACTACCCACAAACACAGGTGGGAACAGGCTACCTAAGTATGGTTTTCAATCAGAGACAACGATTGACAGCTGCCTCTGGTTGGGAACCATACCAGGCCAAACACATAGAAATACAACATACAGAACAAAACATAGAGTTTAATTTTATTTTACCTTTATTTAACCAGGCAAGTCAGTTAAGAACACATTCTTATTTTCAATGATGGCCTGGGAACAGTGGGTTAACTGCCTGTTCAGGGGCAGAACGACAGATTTGTACCTTGTCAGCATGGGGGTTTGAACTCGCAACCTTCTGGTTACTAGTCCAATACTCTAACCACTAGGCTACGCTGCTGCCCCATGCGGCAGAATGAAAAACATAGAATGCCCACCCCAACTCACACCTTGACCAAACCAAAATAGAGCCATAAAAAAGGAACTAAGGTCAGGACGTGACATTGAGACTGAAATCTACACCACAAAATTGGGTGCAATTCTGCTGAAGCAGGCCTTATCGCTCAAATGCCTTTGCATCAGGAACAACAAATAAGGGGGACCTAAGTGATATTGCACTGTGGAGAAATGTTTCACTCTATACCCTGAAATGTTGACAACAAACAGTCCTGCAATATTGTGATAGGAAAGAACCATCCTAAGGGGATGAGTTTGAGTTTTATTCAGATTCGGACACATCACAGCTTGTATTACACTATCTTCTGACAGAGTAATTTTGTATACCCCGTCAACTAATGTATGTGAGATTCTCTATGCATGAGAGTACCTGTGCTATGTTTACAGTTGGTTTCTGACCATATGACTAGTCAGAACCTGCTACTCTTTGTCTGTCGACACCAAAGCTTCCATATGAATATAATTGAATGGGAATCTCTGTTCTAGTAATCCTACTTCTATGGAAACTCATCAGATTCTCCATTCCAACTCAGTGCCTTGACTCATTACCTCTGCACTGAGCAGGAGACACTGTGACAGGGAAGGAAGGCTCTCTCACCACACAGCGCAGAGCACTGTGACTGTGGAAGCCTTTAAAGTCACGCTGAAACATCCTCCAATATTTATAACCTTTCCATCAATAAAAGATACCCCTTCGGTGAGGTAAGAAAAGCAGGAATGGGGAGCATGTGTGTGTGAGAGAGAGAGAGAGAGAGAGCATTTAGCCAAGCACTGGACTGTACTCTATGGGTAGGACAAATAGTGGCCAACAGGAGGGTAACCCAGACCAGACCATAGCTCAGCCTCACTGCCAGCCCACATATGCAGAGGCAGCCTCCGGTAAGAGTCATATAGACCCTTCAGTCATCGGAGAGGTGTCAACCGCTAAAGCTGATGTGCAAAGTCCTAGAATAGGTATAAACCAATGTATTGGACCTTATCAGAAAACATTCAAACGAAACATAAACATAGACTGACCAGGTGAATCCAGGTGAAAGCTATGATCCCTTATTGATGTCACTTGCTAAATCCACTTCAATCAATAGATGAAGGGGAGGAGACAGGTTAAAGAGGGATGTTTAAGCCTTGAGACAATTGAGACGTGGATTGTGTCTGTGCCATTCAGATGGTAAATGGGAAAGACAAAACATTTAAGCGTCTTTGAACGGGTATGGTAGTAGGTGGCAGGCACACCGGTTTGTGTCAAGAACTGCTACACTGATGGGTTTTTAATGCTCAACCGTTTCCTGTGTATCAAGAATGGTCCACCACCCAAAGGACATCCAGACAACTTGACATCCAGACAACTGTGGGAAGCATTGGAGTCAACATGGGCCACCATCCCTGTGGAATGCTTTGGACACCTTGTAGAGTCTATGTCCCAATGAATTGAGGCTGTTCTGAGGGCAAAAGTGTGTTCCTAATGTTTGGTATGCTCAGTGTATAAGATAAAAGACAAATTAGTTTCACATTCTGAAGTCATATGAAGATACAGTCAACACAAGATATAGTCATATATGTTATAATTTTCTTGTTGTCTATTTATAAAAAATGAATTTTCTGCTACTGAAGAATGCTCTTAGTTGAAACATACAGCACAAGATTCACTCTTGTGTTGGGCATGGTTGGTGGACTGTTGGGCGTGGTTGGTGGACTGTTGGGCGTGGTTAGTGGACTGTTGGGCGTGGTTGGTGGACTGTTGGGCGTGGTTGGTGGACTGTTGGGCGTGGTTGGTGTGCTGTTGGGCGTGGTTGGTGCGCTGTTGGGCGTGGTTGGTGTGCTGTTGGGCGTGGTTGGTGCACTGTTGGGCGTGGTTGGTGCACTGTTGGGCGTGGTTGGTGCACTGTTGGGCGTGGTTGGTGCACTGTTGGGCGTGGTTGGTGCGCTGTTGGGTGTGGTTGGTGGACTGTTGGGCGTGGTTGGTGTGCTGTTGGGCGTGGTTGGTGGACTGTTGGGCGTGGTTGGTGCACTGTTGGGCGTGGTTGGTGCGCTGTTGGGCTGTTGGTTG
The DNA here is from genome assembly GCF_021184085.1 of Oncorhynchus gorbuscha. Lineage (NCBI taxonomy): Eukaryota > Metazoa > Chordata > Actinopteri > Salmoniformes > Salmonidae > Oncorhynchus > Oncorhynchus gorbuscha. The sequence continues at coordinate 16,495,202 of NC_060173.1, forward strand.
GTGTGCTGTTGGGTGTGGTTGGGTGTGGTTGGTGGACTGTTGGGCGTGGTTGGTGCGCTGTTGGGCGTGGTTGGTGGACTGTTGAGCGTGGTTGGTAGACTATTGGGCGTGGTTGGTGCGCTGTTGGGCGTGGTTGGTGTGCTGTTGGGTGTGGTTGGTGGACTGTTGGGCGTGGTTGGTGCGCTGTTGGGCGTGGTTGGTGGACTGTTGGGCGTGGTTGGTGGACTGTTGGGCGTGGTTGGTGGACTATTGGGCGTGGTTGGTGCGTGGTTGGTGGACTGTTGGGCGTGGGCGGTGGACTGGTTGGTGTGCTGTTGTGCGTGGTTGGTGTGCTGTTGGGCATGGTTGGTGGACTGTTGGGCGTGGTTGGTGGACTGTTGGGTGTGGTTGGTGTGCAGTTGGGCGTGGTTGGTGCGCTGTTGGGCGTGGTTGGTGGACTGTTGGCTGTGGTTGGTGCGTGGTTGATGGACTGTTGGGCGTGGTTGGTGGACTGTTGGGCGTGGTTGGTGCACTGTTGGGCGTGGTTGGTGCGCTGTTGGGTGTGGTTGGTGGACTGTTGGGCGTGGTTGGTGTGCTGTTGGGCGTGGTTGGTGGACTGTTGGGCTGTGGTTGGTGCACTGTTGGGCGTGGTTGGTGCGCTGTTGGGCGTGGTTGGTGCGCTGTTGGGTGTGGTTGGTGGACTGTTGGGCGTGGTTGGTGCGCTGTTGGGCGTGGTTGGTGGACTGTTGAGCGTGGTTGGTAGACTATTGGGCGTGGTTGGTGCGCTGTTGGGCGTGGTTGGTGTGCTGTTGGGTGTGGTTGGTGGACTGTTGGGCGTGGTTGGTGCGCTGTTGGGCGTGGTTGGTGGACTGTTGGGCGTGGTTGGTGGACTGTTGGGCGTGGTTGGTGGACTATTGGGCGTGGTTGGTGCGTGGTTGGTGGGCTGTTGGGCGTGGTTGGTGTGCTGTTGTGCGTGGTTGGTGTGCTGTTGGGCGTGGTTGGTGGACTGTTGGGCGTGGTTGGTGGACTGTTGGGTGTGGTTGGTGTGCAGTTGGGCGTGGTTGGTGCGCTGTTGGGCGTGGTTGGTGGACTGTTGGCTGTGGTTGGTGCGTGGTTGATGGACTGTTGGGCGTGGTTGGTGGACTGTTGGGCGTGGTTGGTGGACTGTTGGGTGTGGTTGGTGGACTGTTGGGCGTGGTTGGTGGACTGTTGGGCGTGGTTGGTGCGCTGTTGAGCATGGTTGGTGGACTGTTGGGCGTGGTTGGTGTGCTGTTGGGCGTGGTTGGTGCGCTGTTGGGCGTGGTTGGTGGACTGTTGGACGTGGTTGGTGCGTGGTTGGTGAACTGTTGGGCGTGGTTGGTGGACTGTTGGGTGTGGTTGGTGGACTGTTGGGCGTGGTTGGTGGACTGTTGGGCATGGTTGGTAGACTGTTGGGCGTGGTTGGTGGACTGTTGAGCGTGGTTGGTGCGCTGTTGGGCGTGGTTGGTGGACTGTTGGGCGTGGTTGGTGCGCAGTTGGGTGTGGTTGGTGGACTGTTGAGCGTGGTTAGTGGACTGGTGGGTGTGGTTGTGCGCTTTTGGGCTTGGTACGTGCGCTGTTGGGCGTGGTTGGTGTGCTTAGTCTAAATATTGTGCGGGTGTATCAACTTCACACATAATACAACACACATACCATACTGTATTTGCTCAGTCACATCAACTGCTGGAAAAAACACACGTTTGGATGTTCCTGTTTTATATTTGTTTGTGTATTAATTTCCTATGTACTTTACTATAACCTAATGATACAGTATATAGATATACTTTATATATTTATAAACTCAGAAAAAAAAGAAACGTCCCTTTTTCAGGACCCTGTCTTTCAAAGATAATTCGTAAAAATATAAATAACTTCACAGATCTTCATTGTAAAGGGTTTAAACACAGTTTCCCATGCTTGTTCCTTGAACCATAAACAATTAATGAACAAGCACCTGTGGAATGGTTGTTAAGACACTAACAGCTTACAGACGGTAGGCAAATAAGGTTACAGTTATGAAAACTTCGGACACTAAAGAGGCCTTTCTACTGACTCAGAAAAACACAGAAAACAGAAAAACAATGTCCATACTGTGAGACGCCTAAAACAGCGCTTACATGTCATGTTTTGTCATTGATTATCATGTCTTGTCCCTGTGCTTCCCCTTCTATTCGTTTCCCTCTGCTGGTCTTATTAGGTTCTTTCCCTCTTTCTATCCCTCTCTCTCCCCCTCCCTCTCTCACTCTCTCGCTCTCTCTTCTCTCTATCGTTCCGTTCCTGCTCCCAGCTGTTCCTATTCCCCTAATCAATCATTTAGTCTTCCCACACCTGTTCCCGATCCTTTTCCCTGATTAGAGTCCCTATTTCTCTCCTTGTTTTCCGTTCCTGCCCTGTCGGATCCTTGTCTATTATTCACCGTGCTGTGTCTATGTATTGCCCTGTCGTGTCGTGTTTCCCTCAGATGCTGCGTGGTGAGCAGGTGTCTGTGTCTGCTACGTTCAAGTGCCTTCCCGAGGCAACCTGCAGTTCTTGATCATGTCTCCAGTCTGTTCTCGTCATTACGAGTAGTATTATGCCTTTTGTTTGTAAAGTAACTTTACTGGATTAAAAACTCTGTTTTCGCCAAGTCGCTTTTGGGTCCTCATTCACCTGCATAACAGAAGGATCCGACCAAGGAATGGACCCAGCGACTACAGATGCTCGTAACACTGCCGTCGAGATCCAAGGAGCCATGCTCGGCAGACACGAGCAGGAATTGTCTGCTGCTCGCCATGCCGTGGAGAACCTGGCCGCTCAGGTTTCCGACCTCTCTGGACAGTTCCAGAGTCTTCGTCTCGTGCCACCTGTTACTTCCTGGCCTGCCGAGCCTCCGGAACCTAGGGTTAATAACCCACCTTGCTACTCCGGGCAGCCCACGGAGTGCCGCTCCTTTCTCACCCAGTGTGATATTGTGTTCTCTCTCCAACCCAACACATACTCTAGCGAGAGAGCTCGGGTTGCTTACGTCATTTCACTCCTTACTGACCGGGCTCGAGAGTGGGGCACAGCTATCTGGGAGGCAAGGGCTGATTGTTCTAACAATTACCAGAACTTTAAAGAGGAGATGATTCGGGTTTTTGACCGTTCAGTTTTTGGTAGGAGGCTTCTAGGGCCCTGGCTTCCCTATGCCAAGGTGATCGATCCATAACGGATTACTCTATAGAGTTTCGCACTCTGCTGCCTCTAGTGACTGGAACGAGCCGGCGCTGCTCGCTCGTTTTCTGGAGGGACTCCACGCAGTGGTCAAAGATGAGATTCTCTCTCGGGAGGTTCCTTCCAGTGTGGACTCTTTGATTGCTCTCGCCATCCGCATAGAACGACGGGTAGATCTTCGTCACCAAGCTCGTGGAAGAGAGCTCGCGTCAACGGTGTTTCCCTGCTCCGCATCGCAACCATCTCCCTCCTCTGGCTCAGAGACTGAGCCCATGCAGCTGGGAGGTATTCGCATCTCGACCAAGGAGAGGGAACGGAGGATCACCAACCGCCTGTGCCTCTATTGCGGATTTGATGGACATTTTGTCAATTCATGTCCAGTAAAGGCCAGAGCTCATCAGTAAGCGGAGGGCTACTGGTGAGCGCTACTACTCAGGTCTCTTCATCTAGATCCTGTACTACTATGTCGGTCCATCTACGCTGGACCGGTTCGGTGCTACATGCAGTGCCTTGATTGACTCTGGGGCTGAGGGTTGTTTCATGGACGAAGCATGGGCTCGGAAACATGACATTCCTTTCAGACAGTTAGACAAGCCTACGCCCATGTTTGCCTTAGATGGTAGTCATCTTCCCAGTATCAGATTTGAGACACTACCTTTAACTCTCACAGTATCTGGTAACCACAGTGAGACTATTTCTTTTTTGATTTTTCGTTCACCTTTTACACCTGTTGTTTTGGGTCATCCCTGGCTAGTATGTCATAATCCTTCTATTAATTGGTCTAGTAATTCTATCCTATCCTGGAACGTTTCTTGTCATGTGAAGTGTTTAATGTCTGCCATCCCTCCCATTTCTTCTGTCCCCACTTCTCAGGAGGAACCTGGCGATTTGACAGGAGTGCCGGAGGAATATCATGATCTGCGCACGGTCTTCAGTCGGTCCCGAGCCAACTCCCTTCCTCCTCACCGGTCGTATGATTGTAGTATTGATCTCCTTCCGGGGACCACTCCTCCTCGGGGTAGACTATACTCTCTGTCGGCTCCCGAACGTAAGGCTCTCGAGGATTATTTATCTGTGTCTCTTGACGCCGGTACCATAGTGCCTTCTTCCTCTCCGGCCGGGGCGGGGTTCTTTTTTGTTAAGAAGAAGGACGGTACTCTGCGCCCCTGCGTGGATTATCGAGGGCTGAATGACATAACGGTTAAGAATCGTTATCCGCTTCCCCTTATGTCATCAGCCTTCGAGATTCTGCAGGGAGCCAGGTGCTTTACTAAGTTGGACCTTCGTAACGCTTACCATCTCGTACGCATCAGAGAGGGGGACGAGTGGAAAACGGCGTTTAACACTCCGTTAGGGCATTTTGAATACCGGGTTCTGCCATTTGGTCTCGCCAATGCGCCAGCTGTTTTTCAGGCATTAGTTAATGATGTTCTGAGAGACATGCTGAACATCTTTGTTTTTGTCTATCTTGACGATATCCTGATTTTTTCACCGTCACTCGAGATTCATGTTCAGCACGTTCGACGTGTTCTACAGCGCCTTTTAGAGAATTGTCTCTACGTAAAGGCTGAGAAGTGCTCTTTTCATGTCTCCTCCGTTACTTTTCTCGGTTCCGTTATTTCCGCTGAAGGCATTCAGATGGATTCCGCTAAGGTCCAAGCTGTCAGTGATTGGCCCGTTCCAAGGTCACGTGTCGAGTTGCAGCGCTTTTTAGGTTTCGCTAATTTCTATCGGCGTTTCATTCGTAATTTCGGTCAAGTTGCTGCCCCTCTCACAGCTCTTACTTCTGTCAAGACGTGTTTTAAGTGGTCCGGTTCCGCCCAGGGAGCTTTTGATCTTCTAAAAGAACGTTTTACGTCCGCTCCTATCCTCGTTACTCCTGACGTCACTAGACAATTCATTGTCGAGGTTGACGCTTCAGAGGTAGGCGTGGGAGCCATTCTATCCCAGCGCTTCCAGTCTGACGATAAGGTTCATCCTTGCGCTTATTTTTCTCATCGCCTGTCGCCATCTGAGCGCAACTATGATGTGGGTAACCGTGAACTGCTCGCCATCCGCTTAGCCCTAGGCGAATGGCGACAGTGGTTGGAGGGGGCGACCGTTCCTTTTGTCGTTTGGACAGACCATAAGAACCTTGAGTACATCCGTTCTGCCAAACGACTTAATGCCCGTCAAGCTCGTTGGGCGTTGTTTTTCGCTCGTTTCGAGTTTGTGATTTCTTACCGTCCGGGTAGCAAAAACACCAAGCCTGATGCCTTATCCCGTCTGTTTAGTTCTTCTGTGGCTTCTACTGATCCCGAGGGGATTCTTCCTTATGGGCGTGTTGTCGGGTTGACAGTCTGGGGAATTGAAGGACAGGTTAAGCAAGCACTCACGCACACTGCGTCGCCGCGCGCTTGTCCTAGTAACCTCCTTTCGTTCCTGTTTCCACTCGTCTGGCTGTTCTTCAGTGGGCTCACTCTGCCAAGTTAGCTGGTCATCCCGGTGTTCGAGGCACTCTTGCGTCTATTCGCCAACGCTTTTGGTGGCCGACTCAGGAGCGTGACACGCGCCGTTTCGTGGCTGCTTGTTCGGACTGCGCGCAGACTAAGTCGGGTAACTCTCCTCCTGCCGGTCGTCTCAGACCGCTCCCCATTCCTTCTCGACCATGGTCTCACATCGCCCTAGACTTCATTACCGGTCTGCCTTTGTCTGCGGGGAAGACTGTGATTCTTACGGTTGTCGATAGGTTCTCTAAGGCGGCACATTTCATTCCCCTCGCTAAACTTCCTTCCGCTAAGGAGACGGCACAAATCATTATCGAGAATGTGTTCAGAATTCATGGCCTCCCGTTAGACGCCGTTTCAGACAGAGGCCCGCAATTCACGTCACAGTTTTGGAGGGAGTTCTGTCGTTTGATTGGTGCGTCCGTCAGTCTCTCTTCCGGGTTTCATCCCCAGTCTAACGGTCAAGCAGAGAGGGCCAATCAGACGATTGGTCGCATACTACGCAGCCTTTCTTTCAGAAACCCTGCGTCTTGGGCAGAACAGCTCCCCTGGGCAGAATACGCTCACAACTCGTTTCCTTCGTCTGCTACCGGGTTATCTCCGTTTCAGAGTAGTCTGGGTTACCAGCCTCCTCTGTTCTCATCCCAGCTTGCCGAGTCCAGCGTTCCCTCCGCTCAAGCGTTTGTCCAACGTTGTGAGCGCACCTGGAGGAGGGTGAGGTCTGCACTTTGCCGTTACAGGGCACAGACTGTGAGAGCCGCCAATAAACGCAGGATTAAGAGTCCAAGGTATTGTTGCGGCCAGAGAGTGTGGCTTTCCACTCGCAACCTTCCTCTTACGACAGCTTCTCGTAAGTTGACTCCGCGGTTCATTGGTCCGTTCCGTGTCTCCCAGGTCGTCAATCCTGTCGCTGTGCGACTGCGCTCTTCCGCGACATCTTCGTCGCGTCCATCCTGTCTTCCATGTCTCCTGTGTCAAGCCCTTTCTTCGCACCCCCGTTCGTCTTCCCTCCCCCTCCCGTCCTTGTCGAGAGCGCACCTATTTACAAGGTACGTAGGATCATGGACATGCGTTCTCGGGGACGGGGTCACCAATACTTAGTGGATTGGGAGGGTTACGGTCCTGAGGAGAGGAGTTGGGTTCCGTCTCGGGACGTGCTGGACCGTTCGCTTATTGATGATTTCCTCCGTTGCCGCCAGGGTTCCTCTCGAGTGCGCCAGGAGGCGCTCGGTGAGTGGGGGTACTGTCATGTTTTGTCATTGATTATCATGTCTTGTCCCTGTGCTTCCCCTTCTATTCGTTTCCCTCTGCTGGTCTTATTAGGTTCTTTCCCTCTTTCTATCCCTCTCTCCCCCCTCCCTCTCTCACTCTCTCGCTCTCTCTTCTCTCTATCGTTCCGTTCCTGCTCCCAGCTGTTCCTATTCCCCTAATCAATCATTTAGTCTTCCCACACCTGTTCCCGATCCTTTTCCCTGATTAGAGTCCCTATTTCTCTCCTTGTTTTCCGTTCCTGCCCTGTCGGATCCTTGTCTATTATTCACCGTGCTGTGTCTATGTATTGCCCTGTCGTGTCGTGTTTCCCTCAGATGCTGCGTGTTGAGCAGGTGTCTGAGTCTGCTACGTTCAAGTGCCTTCCCGAGGCAACCTGCAGTTCTTGATCATGTCTCCAGTCTGTTCTCGTCATTACGAGTAGTATTATGCCTTTTGTTTGTAAAGTAACTTTACTGGATTAAAAACTCTGTTTTCGCCAAGTCGCTTTTGGGTCCTCATTCACCTGCATAACATTACAGGGAGACAGGACGGACAGCTGATCATCCTCGCAGTGGCAGACCACGTGTAACAACACCTGCACAGGATCGGTACATCTGAACATCACACCTGCGGGACAGGTGCAGGATGGCAACAACAACTGCCCAAGTTACACCAGGAACGCACAATCCCTCCATCAGTGCTCAGACTGTCCGCAATAGGCTGAGAGAGGCTGGACTGAGGGCTTGTAGGCCTGTTGTAAGGCAAGTCCTCACCAGACATCACTGGCAACTACGTCGCCTATGGGCACAAACCCACCATCACTGGACCAGAAAGGACTGACAAAAAGTGCTCTTCACTGACGAGTCGCGGTTTTGTTTCACCAGGGGTGATGGTCGGATTCGCTTTTATCGTCAAAGGAAGGCCTGTACTCTGGAGCAGGAACCATTTGTAGGTGGAGGGGCTGTCACTGTCTGGGGCGATGTGTCACAGCATCATCGGACTGAGCTTGTTGTCATTGCAGGCAACATCTCAACACTGTGCATTACAGGGAAGACATCCTCCTCCCTCATGTGGTACCCTTCCTGCAGGCTCATCCTGACATGACCCTCCAGTATGACAATGCCACCAGCCATACTGCTCGTTCTGTGCGTAATTTCCTGCAAAACAGGAATGTCAGTGTTCTGCCATGGCCAGCAAAGAGCCCGGATCTCAATCCCATTGAGCACGTCTGGGACCTGTTGGATCTGAGGGTGAGTGCTAGGGCCCTTCCCCCCAGAAATGTCCGGGAGGTGCCTTGGTGCAAGGCCTTGGTGGGGTATCTTGGGGTATCTCACAGCAAAAACTGGAAAATCTGGTGCAGTCCATGAGGAGGAGATGCACTGCAGTACTTAATGCAGCTGGTGGTCACACCAGATACTGACTGCTACTTTTGATCTAGACCCCCCCCCCCCCTTTGTTCAGGGACACATTATTCCATTTCTGTTAGTCATGTCTGTGGAACTTGTTCAGTTTATGTCTCAGTTGTTTAATCTTGTTATGTTCATACAAATATTTACAGATGTTAAGTTTGCTGAAAATCAACACAGTTGACAGTGAGAGAACGTTTCTTTTTTTTGCTGAGTTTGTGAAATGAGATCATTAACGTTCAGTTCTTGGTATATCCAGGGCTTGTACTCCTCTACCAAAACCCAGATTTTCTTAAAAACACCAAAAGTCAAGACATAATAATACTTCTAGAAACATGGTGTCGTGGTAACATAGATCCTCAATGTCCTTCAGGCTATAGGGACATTCTACTCCCATCATTAAAATGTAAATCACGGCAGGGACTCGGGAGGAACAATCATATGCAGTGGTGATTTTAGCATGTAACTCTTGGTGGGACAAAAAAAAAAATGTGGGATGCATGTTAGCAAAGCCACAACACAACACTAAACAATATATTAATTGCACTATAATGGCGACAAACAGTGCCTACAAACTGTTAGGGCCTTCATAAAGCTGTCCAAACAGCAGTCCCAATATCTTACCACTGTTACACCTGGCTTTCAGCAGAGCCTTGTCTGGCAGCGAAACAGTTCATTCAGCCTCATTTACTGCCTTTAAAAAAACATAGCTTATATGGCAGACTTGGGACATACAAACACAATGAGAACTCTTACAATATTCAATGATTAAAAACAGGTTCTAGGCTATTTGTGAACCACCAAGCTTGAACAGTAGGTGAAATGAAGTGGTGAAAATATGCCAAATTATTAGGGTGAGGCACATTGAATGCCGTTTGGGTCTTTGTGTGTCGAAAAAGATGCACGTCATATAACACTATTTGATGAGTTAAATAAGCTTTTAACTTGACACGTCAAATAACACAATTCTATTATATAATGTTGTGTGTGTTGAATTTGCACGTGCAAGCCGAGCACCACAACTACTAACGTTATGTGTTTACAATACCGCGTTGGTGAAAATAGACTAAATGGGCTACTAACAGCTTACTACACAACATACACTTAATATTACTTTCTTAGCTACAGTATACATTTCTACCTTGCATATTACATCATTTATGCAGTAGCATACAAGACATTTTTGGACTCCCCTTGTAAAGGTGGCGCAGCGGTCCTTTGTGGGCAAATGTTGTCATCAAACTTTGTCATCAAAGTCTGGCATTCTCTAGATTTATGGTGGTAACTCGGGGGACAAAACACAGCCACTCCACTGAATAACAGGCTAACGTTAGTGGTTTCTTTGCAATGCTTGCAGTTAGCCACTGAGTCCTTCCAAACGACTCATTGTTGAATTTGCGATTTCCAACTTGTTGTGTAATCTTTGTATACAATAGCTGATGAGCACCGATACATTTTATCTATAATTTCTCTTCATATGACAATGATTAAATAGGATTTGCCAGTAGAATGTCGACTTGATGACAACTGATTATGACTGCTAGCTAAGACTTTGAAAGTAAGATGTGACAGTCCAATCAAAGCTACTGTAGATATAACTTGATTTGATGTCATTCTATCTGTGGCCAATGACTTTGAGCCTTCTCGGATGGGCACTTCTAATATAACTCTATGGCAGAACCCAAGGGGTTAAAATTTTCGAGCTGTAAACTTAGTGTTATGCAGGTGAATGAGGACCCAAAAGCGACTTGGCGAAAACAGAGTCTTTATTCCAGTAAAGGAAATAGGCAATACTCCTGGACAATCAGAGCAGAAAACAAAACATAAAAAACGTAATTCCACTCGTAGTGACGAGGACAGACTGGAGACTCGACCATTAACTGTAGGTTGCCTCGGGAAGGCACCGACCGTAGCAGACTCAGACACCTGCTCACACGCAGCATCTGAGGGAAACAAGACACGACAGGGCGAGACAAAGACACAGCACGGCGAACAATATACAAGGATCCGACAGGACAGAAACGGAAAACAAGGGGAGAAATAGGGACTCTAATCAGAGGGCAAGATACGGAACAGGTGTGAAAAGACTAGATGATTGAGTAGGGGAATAGGAACAGCTGGGAGCAGGAACGGAACGATAGAGAGAAGAGAGAGAGGGAGGGAGAGAGAAAAAAGGGAACGAACCTAATAAGACCAGCAGGGGGAAAACGAACAGAAGGGAAAGCAAAATGACAAGACAATATAAGACAAAACATGACACTTAGATTTGGGGATGATGTACTGTCCCACGAGTGACAGAAAACTGAGCCAATCATGACAGAAAACTGAGCCAATCAGGCACAACGCTCTGTATTTTCTGCTGGCTTGCCCCATCTCCACAGAAAGCACTGCGCTAGGCTGAAACATCTGCATTACTCAAAAAAACAAAAAGAAACTGTGTTTGTATGCGGCCTTATTATCTCAAAGACCGGCGGCAACGGAGGAAATCATCAATCAGCGAACGGTCCAGCACGTCCCGAGACGGAACCCAACTCCTCTCCTCAGGACCGTAACCCTCCCAATCCACTAAGTATTGGTGACCCCGTCCCCGAGAACGCATGTCCATGATCCTACGTACCTTGTAAATAGGTGCGCTCTCGACAAGGACGGGGGGGAGGGAAGACGAACGGGGGTGCGAAGAAAGGGCTTGACACAGGAGACATGGAAGACAGGATGGACGCGACGAAGATGTCGCGGAAGAAGCAGTCGCACAGCGACAGGATTGACGACCTGGGAGACACGGAACGGACCAATGAACCGCGGAGTCAACTTACGAGAAGCTGTCGTAAGGGGAAGGTTACGAGTGGAAAGCCACACTCTCTGGCCGCAACAATACCTAGGACTCTTAATCCTACGTTTATTCGCGGCTCTCACAGTCTGTGCCCTGTAACGGCAAAGTGCAGACCTCACCCTCCTCCAGGTGCGCTCACAACGTTGGACAAACGCTTGAGCGGAGGGAACGCTGGACTCGGCAAGCTGGGATGAGAACAGAGGAGGCTGATAACCCAGACTACTCTGAAATGGAGATAACCCAGTAGCAGACGAAGGAAGCGAGTTGTGAGCGTATTCTGCCCAGGGGAGCTGTTCTGCCCAAGACGCAGGGTTTCTAAAAGAAAGGCTGCGTAGTATGCGACCAATCGTCTGATTGGCCCTTTCTGCTTGACCGTTAGACTGGGGATGAAACCCGGAAGAGAGACTGACGGACGCACCAATCAAACGACAGAACTCCCTCCAAAAATGTGACGTGAATTGCGGACCTCTGTCTGAAACGGCGTTTAACGGGAGGCCATGAATTCTGAACACATTCTCGATGATGATTTGTGCCGTCTCCTTAGCGGAAGGAAGCTTAGCGAGGGGAATGAAATGTGCCGCCTTAGAGAACCTATCGACAACCGTAAGAATCACAGTCTTCCCCGCAGACAAAGGCAGACCGGTAATGAAGTCTAAGGCGATGTGAGACCATGGTCGAGAAGGAATGGGAAGCGGTCTGAGACGACCGGCAGGAGGAGAGTTACCTGACTTAGTCTGCGCGCAGTCCGAACAAGCAGCCACGAAACGGCGCGTGTCACGCTCCTGAGTAGGCCACCAAAAGCGCTGGCGAATAGAAGCAAGAGTACCTCGAACGCCGGGATGACCAGCTAACTTGGCAGAGTGAGCCCACTGAAGAACAGCCAGACGAGTAGAAACAGGAACGAAAAGAAGGTTACTAGGACAAGCGCGGCGACGCAGTGTGCGTGAGTGCTTGCTTAACCTGTCTTTCAATTCCCCAGACTGTCAACCCGACAACACGCCCATAAGGAAGAATCCCCTCGGGATCAGTAGAAGCCACAGAAGAACTAAAGAGACGGGATAAGGCATCAGGCTTGGTGTTCTTACTACCCGGATGGTAAGAAATCACAAACTCGAAACGAGCGAAAAACAACGCCCAACGAGCTTGACGTGCATTAAGTCGTTTGGCAGAACGGATGTACTCAAGGTTCTTATGGTCTGTCCAAACGACAAAAGGAACGGTCGCCCTCCAACCACTGTCGCCATTCGCCTAGGGCTAAGCGGATGGCGAGCAGTTCGCGGTTACCCACATCATAGTTGCGTTCCGATGGCGACAGGCGATGAGAAAAATAAGCGCAAGGATGAACCTTATCGTCAGACTGGAAGCGCTGGGATAGAATGGCTCCCACGCCTACCTCTGAAGCGTCAACCTCGACAATGAATTGTTTAGTGACGTCAGGAGTAACGAGGATAGGAGCGGACGTAAAACGTTTCTTGAGAAGATCAAAAGCTCCCTGGGCGGAACCGGACCACTTAAAACACGTCTTGACAGAAGTAAGAGCTGTGAGAGGGGCAGCAACTTGACCGAAATTACGAATGAAACGCCGATAGAAATTAGCGAAACCTAGAAAGCGCTGCAACTCGACACGTGACCTTGGAACGGGCCAATCACTGACAGCTTGGACCTTAGCGGGATCCATCTGAATGCCTTCAGCGGAAATAACAGAACCGAGAAAAGTGACGGAGGAGACATGAAAAGAGCACTTCTCAGCCTTCACGTAGAGACAATTCTCTAAAAGGCGCTGGAGTACACGTCGAACGTGCTGAACATGAATCTCGAGTGACGGTGAAAAAATCAGGATATCGTCAAGGTAGACAAAAACAAAGATGTTCAGCATGTCTCTCAGAACATCATTAACTAATGCCTGAAAACAGCTGGCGCATTAGCGAGACCAAACGGCAGAACCCGGTACTCAAAATGCCCTAACGGAGTGTTAAACGCCGTTTTCCACTCGTCCCCCTCTGATGCGCACGAGATGGTAAGCGTTACGAAGGTCCAACTTAGTAAAGAACCTGGCTCCCTGCAGAATCTCGAAGGCTGATGACATAAGGGGGAAGCGGATAACGATTCTTAACCGTTATGTCATTCAGCCCTCGATAATCCACGCAGGGGCGCAGAGTACCGTCCTTCTTCTTAACAAAAAAAACCCCGCCCCGGCAGGGGAGGAAGAAGGCACTACGGTGCCGGCGTCAAGAGACACAGACAAATAATCCTCGAGAGCCTTACGTTTGGGAGCCGACAGAGAGTATAGTCTACCCCGAGGAGGAGTGGTCCCCGGAAGGAGATCAATACTACAATCATACGACCGGTGAGGAGGAAGGGAGTTGGCTCTGGACCGACTGAAGACCGTGCGCAGATCATGATATTCCTCCGGCACTCCTGTCAAATCGCCAGGTTCCTCCTGAGAAGTGGGGACAGAAGAAACGGGAGGGATAGCAGACATTAAACACTTCACATGACAAGAAACGTTCCAGGATAGGATAGAATTACTAGACCAATTAATAGAAGGATTATGACATACTAGCCAGGGATGACCCAAAACAACAGGTGTAAAAGGTGAACGAAAAATCAAAAAGGAAATAGTCTCACTGTGGTTACCAGATACTGTGAGGGTTAAAGGTAGTGTCTCATATCTGATACTGGGGAGATGACTACCATCTAAGGCGAACATGGGCGTAGGCTTCCCTAACTGTCTGAAAGGAATGTCATGTTTCCGAGCCCATGCTTCGTCCATAAAACAACCCTCAGCCCCAGAGTCTATCAAGGCACTGCATGTAGCACCCGAACCGGTCCAGCGTAGATGGACCGACATAGTAGTACAGGATCTTGATGGAGAGACCTGAGTAGTAGCGCTCACCAGTAGCCCTCCGCTTACTGATGAGCTCTGGCTTTACTGGACATGAATTGACAAAATGTCCAGCAAGTCCGCAATAGAGGCACAGGCGGTTGGTGATCCTCCGTTCCCTCTCCTTAGTCGAGATGCGAATACCTCCCAGCTGCATGGGCTCAGTCTCTGAGCCAGAGGAGGGAGATGGTTGCGATGCGGAGAGGGGAAACACCGTTAACGCGAGCTCTCTTCCACGAGCTTGGTGACGAAGATCTACCCGTCGTTCTATGCGGATGGCGAGTGCAATCAAAGAGTCCACACTGGAAGGAACCTCCCAGGAGAGAATCTCATCTTTAACCTCTGCGTGGAGTCCCTCCAGAAAATGAGCGAGCAGCGCCAGCTCGTTCCAGTCACTAGAGGCAGCAAGAGTGCGAAACTCTATAGAGTAATCCGTTATGGATCGATCACCTTGACATAGGGAAGCCAGGGCCCTAGAAGCCTCCCTACCAAAAACTGAACGATCAAAAACCCGAATCATCTCCTCTTTAAAGTTCAGGTAATTGTTAGAACAATCAGCCCTTGCCTCCCAGATAACTGTGCCCCACTCTCGAGCCCGGCCAGTAAGGAGTGATATGACGTAAGCAACCCGAGCTCTCTCTCTAGAGTATGTGTTGGGTTGGAGAGAGAACACAATATCACACTGGGTGAGAAAGGAGCGGCACTCCGTGGGCTGCCCGGAGTAACAAGGTGGGTTATTAACCCTAGGTTCCGGAGGCTCGGCAGACCAGGAAGTAGCAGGTGGCACGAGACGAAGACTCTGGAACTGTCCAGAGAGGTCGGAAACCTGAGCGGCCAGGTTCTCAACGGCATGACGAGCAGCAGACAATTCCTGCTCGTGTCTGCCGAGCATGGCTCCTTGGATCTCGACGGCAGTGTTACGAGAATCTGTAGTCGCTGGGTCCATTCTTGGTCGGATCCTTCTGTTATGCAGGTGAATGAGGACCCAAAAGCGACTTGGCGAAAACAGAGTCTTTATTCCAGTAAAGGAAATAGGCAATACTCCTGGACAATCAGAGCAGAAAACAAAACATAAAAACTTAATTCCACTCGTAGTGACGAGGACAGACTGGAGACTCGACCATTAACTGTAGGTTGCCTCGGGAAGGCACCGACCGTAGCAGACTCAGACACCTGCTCACACGCAGCATCTGAGGGAAACAAGACACGACAGGGCGAGACAAAGACACAGCACGGCGAACAATATACAAGGATCCGACAGGACAGAAACGGAAAACAAGGGGAGAAATAGGGACTCTAATCAGAGGGCAAGATACGGAACAGGTGTGAAAAGACTAGATGATTGAGTAAGGGAATAGGAACAGCTGGGAGCAGGAACGGAACGATAGAGAGAAGAGAGAGAGGGAGGGAGAGAGAAAAAAGGGAACGAACCTAATAAGACCAGCAGGGGGAAAACGAACAGAAGGGAAATCAAAATGACAAGACAATATAAGACAAAACATGACACTTAGATTTGGGGATGATGTACTGTCCCACGAGTGACAGAAAACTGAGCCAATCATGACAGAAAACTGAGCCAATCAGGCACAACGCTCTGTATTTTCTGCTGGCTTGCCCCATCTCCACAGAAAGCACTGCGCTAGGCTGAAACATCTGCATTACTCAAAAAAACAAAAAGAAACTGTGTTTGTATGCGGCCTTATTATCTCAAAGACTTTTTTTGCGAACTGATAAGTGACACATATTAATGCCAAAATAACAAGCAAAACAGGCAAGCCCCAAAAAAGTAATTTGGGGCATTTTAATGGTAGAACAGGTTCTGAACTTGAATGTGTAGTAGACCCTGAGGGTAATAGACATATATTTGACATATACCCGAGTCCCATCACTAGTAATAGAAATAGCTCTGACCAGGTAGCGAACAAAGATGTAAAGGGGTTTGTGCATCTCTGTTGAGCCTTAGGCCTGTGTTTTTTTAATGGTTTGATTAGATGGGATTCTAACTTAATGCTCAACTCTTGGGACGAGTGTTGTTGACTATGCAATCTCAGACTTGGATCCCTCCTCTATTATCGCATTCACTGTCAGACCACAGACACCATTGTCTGACCGCTGCCAGATTGTCTTTTCCAAAAGACTTTGCCACCCAAAGACCACACAAACAGAGCCCTGTACACTGCTTCATCTAAATGAAACATACAGATGGGCTGCTGACAGCGCAACACACTTCAACACAACATTGCACTGCCCAGAAATCACAGCCTGTATAAATGATTTCCTTTCAAGTGCATTCAGCCCAAACCTCCCTGACATAAATTTGGCTGTGAATAAATTAAATGAGATCTATCATAAAGCAGCCACAAAAGAAAATTTATGCAAAATAAAAAACTGTTCTAATTGGAAACCTCAAAAAGAGAAATGGTTTGATGCTGAATGTAATCTCATAAGGAACAAATTGAGATCTTTATCAAATAGAAAACATCACTAACTACAGGTTAGAGACGTTCGGTAAGAATATTGTGTCACATTGAAGGAATACAAACAGAAGCATTATGACACCAGTCTGAAAGAGATTGAAGACTCCATTGATGGAAACCAGTTGTGGGAGAAATGAAATGGTCTAAATGGACAACAGAGGAATGACCTCGTCATTCAAAATGGCAACATTGTAAAATATCCTTTTGAAAGTCTTGATGGAATAATAGCAATAGAAGACCTTACTTTAAACCCCCAAAATATTTAAGAAAAATTCAGCTCCCTAGAACACACATTTAAAAACAACAAGAACCCAATTGACTACCAAATTACACGATTGAAGAAAATACAAAGCATGTGGCTCTGACAGCATCAGGAATGAAATGCTTAAACACAGTCCTCCTGAGCTGTAGACTGACAGTGGAGAAACCTTTGACAGGGGGCCAAAATCTGGTGCTTGGCAAGGAAGTAAGTAATTGTCACACACACGCGCACAAACACAGTCACTCACATCACACACAGTACAAACACACACACCTCTCTCTCTCAGTCCGTCACCAGCAGTAAGCCTCCACAGCTCTGGCATGTAATCGATCCTGTGACGATCAGTGTGACGGCCTTGACACAACTCTCTTGTCC